>NC_044977.1:161649677-161991106 GCF_008728515.1 Papio anubis | reverse complement strand
CATTTTAACAGGTCAAAATTAAGGTGTATTTTACTATTTCATTCTAAAGTATTCTGTTTTCTTATGTTTGACATTTTTCTTGTATGTCCATGGCGTTTATAAAATGATTTCCTTCAGTGTTTTAAGGTTAATTACTGATTATTTTTTTCCATTTAAAAATATCTTTAGAGCCTGCAAAGTGTCTTCCAGTACAAGTGTGTTGTGATTAATTCATAATGGTGGGAAAATTAAACTACTGTAAGAAAACGTCAAGGTTGAATTTTTCTATGTAATACATAGCATACTGTTGGTTGTCTACTGACTGGCAATTACCCTCTTTCTTCTGGCGTGCTTACCAACCCAGTTTTGTTTGTATGTCCACGTCTATCCCACATCACTTGGGGAAATCCTGAATATTGTAAGCTAATCAGGGTAATCCTATTTGCCTAGTAGTGATTCGTTTGGGAAGGGACATGTGATCAAAGCCTGGTCCTTTGCATTTCAGGGAAAGTCAGCTTGTGGGGCTTCTAGGAGTCTTCCTCATACCTGAAAAGGGAGACACAGAAGGATATTCCCACTTCTACTGCATGACAGTATGTGTTAATAGGATCCCATGAAGTATAACAATTAACATGTGACTATGAAGGGAGTTATCCTAAGGTTCTTGCTGAGTGTGACAGAAGGAAAAGCTGAAAGGAGCCTAAGTCATATGTGATGGCACTGGATAACTGAATCGATCACCCTAAAGCCACCTTATTTTAATTCTTGATGTTTGTGATGATAATCCCTTTGTTTAAGCCAGTTGAGAGTAATATGTTATTTTATAAATTATTTTTGATTTAGGATAGCCCTAATATTAACAAATGTATTTAATATTCTATTACATAGAACATAGACACTGGTGGAAGGCCCATTAAGATGCCATGATGAGGCTGGGTGCGGTGGCTCACGCCTGTGGTCCCGGCACTTTGGGAGGCTGAAGTGGGCGGATCACGAGGTCAGGAGATCGAGACCATCCTGGCTAACACGGTGAAACCCCATTTCTACTAAAAATACAAAAAATTGGCTGGGCGTGGTGGCGGGCGCCTGTAGTCCCAGCTACTCGGGAGGCTGAGGCAGGAGAATGGCATAGCCCGGAGGGAGGAGCTTGCAGTGAGCCAAGATCGCACCACCGCACTCCAGCCTGGGCGACGAAACGAGACTCCGTCTCAAAAAAAAAAAAGATGTCATGATGAGCTGGACGTGGTGGATCATGCCTGTAATCCTAACACTTTGGGAGTCTGAGGTGGACGGATCACCTGAGGTCAGCAGTTCAAGAGCAGTCTGGCCAAAATGGTGAAACCATGTCTTGACTAAAAATACAAAAATTAGCTGGGTGTGGTGGTGTGCGCCTGTAATCCCAGCTAATCGGGAGGCTGAGGCAGGAGAATCACTTGAACCTGGGAGGTGGAGGTTGCAGTGAGCCAAGATCGTGCCACTGCACTCCAGCCTGGGTGAGAGTGTGAGGCTGTGTCTCAAAAAAAAAAAAAAAAAAAAAGATGTGATATTTTGTCGTGAGCATAGCTGCCTTCTAAGAGGTGATGATGAGTGTCTAATTTTAAGATCAACTATATTGGGTTGAAAGTTTTATAAGTAGTCTTACAAAACAATGTTCTAAATATAAAACACAGACACACACACAAAAATTCTACGATAGAATAACTGATAGCAGATTTAACAACCTAGTTAGGAATGGGCTAATTATCTTCTTCCCATTTAAGAAGTTCAGAATTGTCTACAGCTAAAGGAATTGACATTGTTTTACTCTGAATTAACATTGTTACAAGCATGGCTTTTTAAAAGTTTATCAAAAGCACGAAAATTTATGTATAAAAGAAACTCCACACCTGAAACACATTAGAAACATACCTTCCTTCTTTCAACAATAGAAGTTGCTATGTAATATTACAGCACTCTTTGATAAAAGGAACTAAAACTATTTGAGTCATAACTTGAATTTAAAAATAGCTATGGTCAGTATTTTTGTCTCCACTCCAATATGGTTCAGAAAGACATGAATCATTTTTTTTAAAGTATTTCTCAAATCATAGCCACTTTGAAACGGAAGTGATGTATATAGTTGGGTTCAGTTTGTTTGTGAAATAACGAATGTACACTTCAGATACTGATCTTACTGTACTTTTGGGAATTCTTTGGACATCTCACATAGTTATTGCTTATAAAGGTAAACATTGTGTAACCATAGCAACTTATTTTTAAACTGAAAATTTTCTCCCTTCAGCTTTTAAAGTGCAATAACTTCATACTACATTTACTCTGGTGTCACCACATTGTAAAAACCAGAATGAATTGCACATAATCTTTCCTCAGTCTTTTTTAAAGAAGGGCAAAATTCAGCCTGTTTAAAATAAAAATTTTACACTCAACTGATTTTAATATGAGGGCTAAGTTGTCTTTGATACAGCTGCTGAACAATAATTAACTTTGCAAATAATAATGTAGTTAGATTTCAGAGAATGTGTTTATCCTTGGCCTGATAGAACATAAGTCATATGTCAGAGATACTACTCATCACAAATCTTAGCTAAAAATTTTACTAATCAGATTGACAGGGATATTTTATATCACAACTTTAAAAAAAGACCTCTAAAATGATGAGTCCTTTTCCTTAACTTCTGACGGCTTCTCAAGGTAATCAAAATTATGAAGAAAATAACCTAACTTGTAAAAACATTACTTAAATGCAGTACTACATACTTGCTAACAGAGTAGTTTTACTCCCTTTCTTCCTTAGTTTTGGCATATTAGGTGTATTCTAGAAAACTAACCTGTGTTCGTTTGGCCTGTTAAATGTTTTACTTACATTCTTTTGGAAGCAAGTAATTATCTTAAGGCTGAAATCTAAAAATAGTCATCTAAATATTGATTTAAACCTTAAGTTCATATGTGTAACTCTTGAATCTACACTTAGAAAAGTCAGTGAAACTCTGTTTTCGTAAGTACGTGGTACGTAAGTACATGTGTGTTGGGAGGAGGAAAGAGAGCAAAATCACCATTCTTCTAGTCCCCCATTATAGTGTTAAAATGTTACTTCTCTGCCTAGCTCTAAAAACCTTCCTTTCTTTGAGACACCTACCATTTGGCTAGGTGATCCTTCTATTTCTTGTTGCTATCATCTGTGAAATCTCATTCCCCAGTTCTACATCTGTATCATGTTTGTCTGTCATCTAGGTGATTTCATTTCTTTGTAGATGACATTTAGAACATACTTAACTATTTAACAACCTCCACACCAGCAGTCATCTGTACTTGGCTGTAACCACCTCTACTTGGCTCTAACCACTACAATGACCACATCCTACAATTTGTCTCATCTGCTGTAATTACCTTTGCTTCTGTATGTTTGTTCTTATCTGTTCTAGACACCATGAGCCAGGAGCCATTGCTTTTAACTGCTCAGCACTCACTCATACTCATTTTTAACAACTAGATATTATAAATGATAGTTTAAAATCTTCAGCCATTTTCTGAAAAATGTGATAGAGTTTTTATATGGAATGTTCTAACTAACAGACCATTGATTTCTTTGAGAAAACACCCTTCCTATAAATTAAAGGAGGAGCAAAATAATGAGGTTTGTGGAGAGTTTTATTAAAATATCCCTTTTTTTAGAGAATGGACAGTTAGAAGGTATCTGTATATGTCAGTTACAATTAATAACTTCATATGCTACACTTTTTCCTGTGATGGACTTGGTGGCAGGGTATAGTCTATATCTCAGCCTTCAGTGTATACTGTCTTTTACTATCTTTTGTGTCCTTATCTTGTACTGGTTAGATTTTTACATGTATGACATAATACCCTATTTAAGTTGCATAAGGAGTTTGAAGGTGGTATATGATACCTTATGATTCCTTTGGCATAGTATGTATAGTAGAGATATGAATGTTTAATATTTGTTGAATCAGTGCTGTGGTCTTTTTGGTGAGTGTTTTAAAAAGGTATTCTTGCCAAAAGATTTTTAGATAATTTCAGTGTACTGGACTGAGTAGAATTGAGCCAGATCTCACTATTCTTTATGAATTTTTTTATATTCACCTAGTTGTAGGCAACATTTCATTTCGAAGTCATGAGGGTAGATGCTAAGATATGGGCTCTGTATTAAGTTTAAAACAGACTTTGACAACATGAAATGGACCTTAGATATTGATGTAACAAGTCGCATTCTTCATTGTATAAATTTGGAAACTAAAAAAGTCCCAAATTGCTTAAACTCCATAAGCAGTGGTTGCTTAAGTCCAAAACCTGGGAGGTTTGTGGTTATCATCTTTTCCATCACCCTTACATCCAGTCTGTTAACATGTCTTATAAATCCTATTTCTAAAATATATTTCTTTCTTTTTTTTAAGATGGAGTCTCACTCTGTCACCAGGCTGGAGTGCAGTGGTGCGATCTCAGCTCACTACAGCCTCCGCCTCCCAGTTTCAAGTGATTCTCCTGCCTCAGCCTCCTGAGTAGCTGGGATTACAGGCACACACCACCACGCCTGGCTAATTTTTGTATTTTTAATAGAGATGGGGTTTCACCATGTTGATCAGGCTGGTCTCAAACTCCCGACCTCGTGATCTGCCCAGCTTGGCCTCCCAAAGTGCTGGGATTACAGGCATGAACCACTGTGCCCAGCCTCTAAAATATATTTCTATCTCTCCATCTATATGGTCATGTCCTAATTCAGATCATCCACTCTGTTGGATTACTGCAGTAGTCTCCTAACTAGTCCTTTGGCTTCCATTCTTCTACCCCTTTAATCCATTCTTCGTATCAAAGCCACATAATGTTTTTAAAGCAAAAGCAAATCATGACTTCCTTAATACAAATTTTAATGAGTTCTCAATTAATAAAAAATACAAACTTTATAACTTAGTTTACAAGGCCTCTCTATCACATGACCATACCCACTTCTCCAACTGCATATGATATTGTCCCTCATGATTGCTTGCCCAGCCACATGGGCCACCCATTAGTTCCTTGTCTTTCAGACATTTTTTTAATTCGAGAATTTATCACAGTTGGAATCATATGGTATTTATTTGTGTGTATGGTTCATTAGAACAAGGATTGACTATTCATAATTTTGTTTTCTCAGCTTGGCACAAAGACTGGCACATAGTAGATGAATACATACTAGGTGAATGGATGGGGCAGATGAGTGAGTGGCTGATTAAATGTTTCTGAGCCTCTGTTTCCCATTTAGAGATTTGATAACAGTACCCCATCCAAATGGTGGCTGAAGATCGTTGAGAATATTTGTGGTAACTGTTTCCACCTCTTTCTCTCTCCTCTAATTGTCCTTAGCTTATCCAGGAAAATATGAATTATTTTCCAGCAGATTTCTGGTTATTGTTTCTAGTATAATATGTTACAGCTCAAGTTTCTAACTCATTTATTGAAAATTTAAGCAGCTACATTGTACTGGAGTATGGATGTTGGAAGAACAGGGCTGGAAGGATATATGCCCACTCATAGATAGTTAAAGGAAGAGTAAGATTATCATTTAGAGTTAGGCTCAGCTCCAAGTACCAGAGATGCAAAATTACAGTTTCTTAAACAAGGCAAGACTTTTTATTTCTGTCTAACATAAAAGTCAGAAACTAGACAGTCCAAGGCTTGTATGGCAGTTGTGTTTGGCAAAGTCCTCAAAGATCCAGCTCCCTTCTAGCGTTGTTGTTTCACTACCCTAGACTATGGTCCTTGTTTGGTTTAAGATAGTGGCCAATCATCTTTGTTCCAGGAAGCAAGCTGAATGTGCTAGTTGATCTTTAAGAAAGTTTTCTGGAAGGCAAACAACACCTGTACTTAAAATTTTGGTCAGACTTTTTCATGTGACTCCTAGCTACAAGAGAACTGAGAAATGTGGTCTTTATTATGTGAGGCTCTGTACTTACCTAAAGCTGGAATGGAAGCCTGGAGGAATGGACACAAAATACAGATCTTTTCAGAAAACACATGTAATATTAATATGTGCTAACAATCTGCAGTGTACAGTACTACTAATATTGGAAGGGTTAACAATTTATTACTTATTACCAGTGTAACGTACCAGTGGGATCAAACCACTTGAGATCGTCAAATAATATTGGTTATTAGCCATTTTGGCATTATGACTACATAAAAATTAAATAAGTGGCCTGGATCATAAATATGTTACCTGCAGAGAGTTAAATCTGATCTATTATGAGGATTTTGAGTTGTGTTTTAAATATTTAGTAACTTTCTTGCAGTGGCTCTAATAATCATATAGATAATTGCATAGATTCTGGCCTGTATAGCCTGGAAAGCAGCTATTCCTTGATTTCTCACCCCTCACCCTCTACCTCATTTTCTTTTAACTCTATTGATAAGACTTTTTTTTCCTAAAGTATATGGATAGATGAGGCATAGCTCAAGAAGATTGGTGAGGATTCTTGATCTGCCAGAAATGTTTTCTGAAACATTGTTTGAACCCACTTCCAGACCAGGTTGTTACTTGGCACAGAGTAGTCAGTTAATATACCCTGGTATTCTATTCTGTGATAATATGGAGTTCACAGATGTGTAAGATAAAAGGTGAGGTTTAGGTTGGATCTTGATGCAGAAAGGAAAAATCATTTGTGTCAAAAAAAAAAAAAAAAAAGAAATTCTGGCATGACAATTAGGAATCCAAAAATTATCTTCCAGTGATTTAATGTTTTTATAATCAGTAAAAAGGTTTAAGCCAGCTTTACCATTATGTGATTCTATTAATAGTAGGAGTAAGCTCTTGATAGGATACATTTTAGTATAAAGAATAGAAGGATTATAAAGCTGTCAGAGTTGAACTTGTTAGCTTATTAAAAACTTAATTTAAGGCCTAAAAAATAAGTACCAAAGAAAACAACCACATCCCCTTGATATTTCTCTAAGTGGAAAAAAATGTTGAACTTAGTTTGCACAATCTTTATCAGTCATTTTTTTTTTATCAGAAGTACTTCTCTGTTTCGAATTTCTTAAATATTCACTTGTCTCCTTTTCCTTTAAGATGTGAGTTCCTTGAGGATAGGAGCCTGTCTTATTCAATAGAAGACACAAAACTGCTGCTAATTTAAATAATTTAAAAACTGACATATTTCTCTGTGTATTTTTTATCTGCTTTTGAATTTATAATATACCTGGGCTAGTACTTCCTATCCTTTTTCCCAAAGGAATTTTACAGTCCCTAAACTGTAAAATCTAGTGAAGGTAGAAGAATGGAAAAACCTGGTAGTCTTTCTCGCCTAAGTTTACTGCTCCCTCTCCCCAGTTAACACTTAGTATGTGCTTGTCTAGTTACTAGAGTCTCAAACGACCTTTCAGCAGACTCTCAAGAGACCACTGAAATGTTTGGGGACCTAGCAACTGAATGGGATCTCTAGACTTTAGTCTGAATTACCTCATTTGTACTGGGTCGAGGGGAGGAGGAGTTTAATAGCCTTTGATCCACTCACTGGCTTCACAAGAGATATCATTCAGCTATCCCAAATATCCATAACAATAAGGTTATCTTGTTTAGATTTCACAACACTATGAAGTAAATTCTGTTAATGTCATTTAATAGATGTTAAAATGAACACAGAGAAGTTACTAAATGAGTAGCCCAGGATCCCAGAATTAGGTTAGCGGGAAGCCTGGATTAGAACTTCAGACAATTTGACTACAAAATAGCCTACATTCTCAAGCACCGTACTATTACTCTATTTCTCCTAGATAAAAATCTCTGCAGGTTATTATTTTTCTTATGTAAGTGTCAAGAAATTTAGGCTCAGGGAATTTAAGTGGTTTGCCCAAGGACACAGCTAGGAAATGATGGAATCAGAATTGAACTTCAGATGGAATGACTCCTGAGCCCTTAGTTTTAACCATCACCCCATACCTTTGTGTGGTATCCCATCAGCTTCTGAAATTTTAATTGTTCACTTATTAGAGATATGAAACTCACTTTGTTGCACCTTAATGCCTCCTATATTTTCTGGTTAAAATATATGTATACCAACACACCCCCACTATTCTTGTTTATAAATCTCCCACCCTTCCAGAGTCTTGTGACATTAGAATTCATTTCAGTGGAATTATTTATAGGTGGAAGGAAACAATATGTGTGTAACACAGTCCCTGCCTTCAAGGAGTTTGCTTTCTGGTTGGAAAAGACCTAAGTATGGAGGTTGACGTAAAACAAGAAACAGGATGTACCTGCTTAAGTCTAAGTAGGTGAACTTAGGTACTAGATACTTTGGAACAAGTTAAGATTGTTAAGATAAAAAGAGATTTTGCTTTGGGGGCCTGAGAACCCTGAAGATGAAATACAGGATATTATTACTATAGTTGTTTCGCTTTCAGGTATTTCAAATATTAAGGTATTTTTGATTCAGCTATGTGGAGATGGATAACATAATTTATGTTTAATATTTACATACCTTTAATTTGGCTTAAAAGTATTTTATATATTTTAAAATATAATGAATTGTTAGCATGTTTTAATTGGTACAAATATGTTAGTTATTGCTTCTTTCGTAGATTGATATATTTTGTAGCTTTCAATGGTTCTTGTTTTAATTTCTGACATTCTTATATTATCTGTATCATGCTGGGATTTATGGTTATAAGACTTGCTTTGAAGTACTCATTTGGAAATAACTTGTTTTAGAATATAGCAATAAATAGTATATTCCTTTGTTATCTAAACTTTTCACAACCTTTATAGGTTACCTGTTTGTTAAGATCACTTTTATAAGCTAGTATTATAGGTTGCAAAGTTCTGGATATGAGTGGTGAGAGTGTGTCTGTATGTGTGTGTACTCAGTGATAGCATAGCAGAATAGATTAGAAAGAGTATGTGTTTGAAAATATATACAGCTTTATTAATTTACACAACTTTGGGTAAAATACGTCATTTCTGAGTCCATTTTTCCCTCTATAATGGGAATATAGCAAGGTTATTGTATTAAATGAGAATGTGCAGCACATAGCATATCACAGATGTTCAAAAGTATGTTTATTAATAAAAATACTAGTTAATATGAAAAACACAGATTGAAGGGGGACCATGGTATTTTCTTTGTAAGTTTTCTCTTGAGAGATATCCCCCATGTTGGGTAAACAGAGAAAGAAGAAAAAAAAAAAACTGAAATGATTGGTTTTGACATTTGTGACTTCGGGAAATTTATAGGGAGGGAGATTATTTGCATTACCCTGTACCCTTTTGACATAGGTGATTCAGGACGAAGGCCTTTTTTTTTTTCTTAATGTACCTCTTTAACAGATTTTTAAGGCTTTATTCCCTATCCAAATGGGAAGGTAGGATTATTTTATTTCTTCAGTGAAAAATCAAATGATTTATATCATTTTAGGTTAGGATTTCTACATTATGAAATGTTTGGTTTTCCCTTTAAAATATGAATCAATGGTTGATTAAATTCACCAATTTAGAAATTGTTAGACAATCTTAAATTTCATTTGTTTAAACTTTGCATTCTAGAAAATAAAATACATCTGGCAGATTAAAACTGATCTTGGTAAAAATATGAATAAAACTATTTCATGGTTTTTATAATCTTATAAAATGTTTCTCCATCTTTAAACTTTTATGAGTCCATTGCAGGCATATTCTTACTGCAACTGTCATCATAGGGTTAAACGTTTGCTTTATTGTAACACACGAAAGCAGTTAAGCCGTTAGGAATTGTTTACTTGCTAAAACCACTGTTAGTCAGCAGAGGCAGTACACCAGATTTCCTTGTGGCTTTTAGTGGAAAATGTTAAAAGCGCACTCATTTTTCAGTTATAGAATTTTTTAGTTTGATCTGGATTAGTCACAGAACTGGCATGAACCTTCTAATTGTGAAGGCTGTCCAAATGCACTATTTTTTTCTCCTGCTAGAGGAAGTTACATCCCGAGCAGTAGCTCAGATCTCTGGTAAGTGTAACATGTGAGCATTACTAGGCATTTCATCCTGCGGGTCTGCAGTCTTTGCTCCTCAGACTGTTGCTCCATTGGAATGCTTCTGTAGGACCGATACTGAGGTTCTATAGATATTTTTTAAGGACCTACTCATTTGGGGATGTCAGCGGTGTTTTGCAAGATCATCTGAGGAACAGGAAAGCATTTGAAATCTGAAAAGGATAACTGTAGCGGTTTTCACAGTGGAAGGAAACTATATTGGCAAAGAGGCAGATGATTGAATAAAGTAGTTGGCTCAAAGAAGATGCACAGTCTGCTGTTTTTTCCTCTGAATGAAGACTGTTTAATGGAAGCTGTATTCATGTGGAGATCAAAGGAAACACTGGAATGATAAACTACTATGGTTTTTTTTCTCCCTCTTTTTTTTTTTTTTTTTTTTTTTTTTAAGAAAACAAAAAGCCTGCAGCAGTAATTGGAGCTCAAATGCCTTCTAATTCCTTCACAGCCTGCTTGTTCTATTAGGATTCTCCACTAACACCATTTCTGCCTGGTGCCTGTGCCCTTTTGCTGGAGCAGCCACAGACAACTGCCTGATGGAGAAAGAATGAATGCTCTGCCTTGCTTATACTATCGATGGAAATAAAGCTAACTGTGTTTCTTCTATTATATGGGAAATCTGGATTAATCAAGCTGTATTCTAGTACCAAGAGTCATATTGTCTCTTGTGATCTGACTCATCACATGTAAATGTACTGCAGCTTTGCTATTAATGCAGAGTGGTTTTGTTTTTTCTTTTTTTCGCCCCTTTCCCAAACACTGAAAGAATTGTTAACCTCTGAGCTTCATTTTCAGGATTTGTGCTGAGCTCTAGATCTTTTTTTCTGTGAATAGTATCTGCATTAAACCAGTGATGAAGAAATGAAGACAAATTAGAAGTGGAAACAGAATAGTGAGATTTTATTTTTTATTTTCAATTATAAGCAAAACAGCTACTGGTAACTCTATGACCTTGCAGGAAACAGTGGGTATTGCTGTGATCATCGCTGTCATAGCAGTTGTTTCTCATTTCATTCTATATTGTGTGGTGGTGTGTCACCAAAAACAATGATTGTTTTGTGGAAGTAAATTTCAGAGATAGAGCAATAAGACTCTTTTGGTAGAGGAAAAATATTTTTAAACGAGCTTGGACTCAGTTTTAGTTATTGATATGTCGGTGTGAAATTCCTTCTTAAGTATTGCAGTAACCCAACAGAAATAATAGAATTTTGTTATATTTAGGAAGTTACAAATTATGTAGTCATAATTTTAAACTTGTTTTTCCAGTAGTACTTATTAACTTAAAAAAAAAAAAAAACCAGTTGTGCTCTTCGGAGAATGTTTGTAAGTGTTGTACAGAAGAGGAGGAAAAACTACTTGTGCTCTTCCAACTGTGACTTTTATCACATAGCTTGGAATTTAGTGTTTTAAAAGATCGAATGAGTCGAGTGTGTATTGTTGTTTTGGAGGAGGTAGAAGATGAGTCTCCTGCATTCATTTCTAAATTGCCACAGGAAAATAAATCCCTACATTCTCCACCTTCTGGAAATGTATTGGTAAGATATGTAAGTTTATATGTTTACTATATTCTACTGAACTAGTAGTATAAATCTTGTTTTTTAAAAGTAGATGTAGATTTCCAATAGTTTCTTTACAAACCCAAATTAAAGCAATATATGTGTAAATATGATGCAATAATATTTTTGTATAAAATGCACATTTCATTTTTACTTTTTCAAATAACATTTCAGTCTTTACTATGTCTTAATCTCTTAAAAAGACTGTTTAAAAATAATTTAAGAATTAGTAGTTATGGCAACCACGTTTCTGTTTTCATTTTGTGGTTTCAGAAACTGATGTAACAAGAATCAGGAACTCTACATATTTTAGGAAAGATTGACTACCCCTAGCAATACCAAAGCATGGCCTTTTCTGTAATGAATTTTATGTATTTACATGCAAGACTTTGTATGAGATTCAGTCTTCATCTTTAACCTTGGTTTTAGTGCTACTGTCAGCCGGCTCCTTGACTAGTATAGTATACCTTATCAAGAGTCTGTGTCGTTAAGAAATCATTATACTTAGTTATGCATGTGTTTGTCTTTTCAAGTTATTTAAGTATCCAGTATTTTTTGGTCTTTGATTAGTGGCTATTTTCATCAACTGCCAGGTTTGCTTTCTTGGGATTTGTATCTTTGTACCTGTAGTGCTAATCCATGTAAGATAATTTGATGCCCCAAACAGACCTTTTCAAAAGAGCCTTCCTTCATGGGCTGGAAATTGCTTAACAAGTTCTGTCCCACAAGTAGGTGTTGAGATCACACATTTGTATTTGGAAGAGTCTTTCTTTTTGTCATATACAGAAACAAAGGCTTCTACTTATAAGAAATGAAATAAAATCTGATTGTGTTTATTATACTACCTAAATTGGGTCAACTTCATTTTTTTTTTTTTTTTTTAATTAGGCCTTTTTTTTCCAAGTAGAAATCCTGTACTTTGACATGATTTGGTTTTATGAAACTTCTGGCTAATGTCAAAAGTGATTATTGCTACAGGGAAGAAAACTTGTAGATTCAGAAACTATGTAATATCCTTAGTCACCCCACATGGATGATTCTAATGTTTTTATTACTCTCTTATATTTTAGCCATCACTGGTGCAAGCTATATTTAACGGAGATCCTGATGAAGTTCGAGCACTAATATTTAAGAAAGAAGATGTTAACTTTCAGGTAAAACAGTTAATTCACTGATGCCAGCCTTTAAAACTACTTATTAAAATTATTTCCTAGAATTGTGATTTTTGTTTATAAGACATAATATAACTCTGTAACAGTTGTTTTAAATGAGGGCAGGAAGGTATTGAGGCAAAAGGGAAAACACTGGACATACACTCAGGGCAGTAATAGCCAGTGGGGTCTTTTGTTCTCCCAGCTTTTTACTTTGAAATTTTTTAAACACAGGAAAGTTAAAAAAAACACTCTGACTACCCATATACCTTTCACTTATGTTTGGCATCGATAACATTTTGCCATATTTGCTTTATTGATATACATCTTTTACATGTATATGTAGTAACTTGCAGAAATCATGATACTTCACCATTAAATACTTAACTGTGCATTTCAAATGAGGATTCTTTTAAGTGTATATCTAAATATAAGATCAGATTTGCTTTTTGTAAATAATCATGGTGAGTGTTTTATAATGATGGTTGATTAATTTTTGTCAGATTAGGTTTTCGGTAAAGTCATTGTTCGAAAAGTTTTCAGACTTAAAGATACAGTAGTATATTCACTGCTGACATGATGGACAGTTTTAGAAAGAGTGGATATACGGATAATTTTCTCTCTGTATGTTTTTTCAGTGGCCAGTATGTAGTTTACTAAATTGTAGCTGAAAGTACATTATGTACTCTAACAAAATTACATCCACTAATGTATATCTTTTTACCAGAAACAAATGTACCCGAGTTATGGAGGGAGTGAAAAGTCATATGATTCACAAAGTCGCTGTGGCAACACCAGAACAGACGACCTAGAAATGATTGGGGTTTTAAGAAAGCACCCGTTGCAAGCTCATTTTTAACTCTCATCTTTCCTCCTTTTTTTTTTCTTAATACAATACTGCTGTGACCACTTAGGTAGATACAAAAAGGTTTTAGCTTATTTTTAAAATAATGGATTATCTGAATAGATTTGAGGCATTGGCTAAAACTGTTGTTAATTTTAACATTGGGTAATGAACAGAATGCTGTCATTATATATTTTTTAAAGCTTTTTCTAAGTGAATTGACTTCAAGTTTATATTTAGTTGGAAACATGCACCTAATTCAGGACATATGTATGTATGTATGTATTTAGAGACAGAGTCTGGCTCTGTTGCCCAGCTGGAGTGCAGTGGCATGATAGCTCACTGCAACCTCTAGGTTCAAGCGATTCTCCTGCCTCGGCCTCCCGAGTGGCTGGGACTACAGGCACCTGCCACCACGCCCAACTAATTTTTGTGTTTTGAGTAGAGACAGAGTTTCATTCACCATGTTGACCAGGCTGGTCTCAAACTCCTGATCTCAGGTGATCCGCCCGCCTTGGCCTCCCAAAGTGCTGGGATTATAGGCGTGAGGCACTGCGCCTGGCCATGGTTTGTTTTAAATGGAGTGTCTGGTCACTTTACCCAGGGTATACTGAAGAGTGTGCATTTCTAAGAAAATAGCTAAAGGGGTATATAGATGCACGAAAAGGTGGAAAACATGTTTTCTGTTCCATTTAACTCCTAAGGTTTTCTTGTTGTTTTGGTTTTATTTTAATAGTACTGACAAATACTACCTTGATTAGAAAGTTTGAGCTGTAATTCCATTTACCAGGGCCAATTTCTCCATCATAACAAAGTTTATTACAGCTAACATTACTTTTATGTTATATTTAATTAATTTATCCTAAATTAAAAAAATATTCAGAGTCGTTGAGAGCATCAGCTCATTCATCAGTAGTCCTTTCTTGAGAGTGACTCTGACATTGTCTTCAGTGATACAGAGGTTTTTGACAACAACTTTTATGATTGCCTTTAGGCCTTTTCTCTCATGACCATTTCTTAGTAGTTGAGAGTGTTGCCTTAAAGTCAAGATTTATTAACTTTTTGGCCGTTATTTGAATTTAAGATGGTAAATATCTTATGATTTTGTTTGATAAGGAATCATATGGGGTTTTAAAAGGCAGTGGGTGTTAAATGTCCTTTTAATTGGTAATAAAATATTTTTAAGCTTTATGTCGGTGTGACTATGGTATTTTTCCAAAGTAAATTTATTTAAATAAGTATTTGGAGAATAACACTGGACTTTTTGAAACTCAAGTTTCTCTTAAGTTTTTTGAAGCTGTTTTTATACATTTTTAGAATGGATATAAGTTCAGATTTATTTTTTTACCATTAAATAGTCATTGTATAATTTTAGATTAGTTTCTTTAGTCACACCCTGAAATTTTGAATTTTGTAGACCACTAAACAGCACCTTTCTTAGTAACACACCAAATAGATTTTTCTTTTTATTTTAGTGGGTTTTAAAAAAAATTTGTGGTTACATAGTAGAAGTCTATATTTATGGGGTACATGGGATGTTTTGGTACAGGCATATAATGTGAAATAATCGTATCATGAAGAATGAGGTATTCATCCCCTCAAGCATTTATCCTTTGATTTACAAACATTCCAATTACATTATTTAAGTTATTTTAAAATATACAATTAAGTTATTATTGACTCTAGTCACCCTATTGTGCTATCAAATAGTAGGTCTTATTCATTCTGTTTTTTTTGTACCCATTAACCATCCCCACCTCCCACTTAACCCCCCACTACTCTTCCCAGCCTCTGGTAACCATCCTTATGCTATATCCGTGAGTTCAATTGATTTGATGTTCAGATCCCACAAATAAGTGAGAACATGTGATGTTTGTTTTTCTGTGCCTGCCTTATTTCGGTTAACATAATGATCTCCAATTCTATCCATGTTGTTGCAAATGACTAGGTCTCTTTTTTTATGGCTGACCAGTACTCCATTGTGTATGTACCACATTTTCATTATCCATTCATCTGTTAATGGACACTTAGATTGCCTCCAAATTGTTAGCTATTGTAAACAGTGCTGCAACAGGAGTGCAGATATCTCTTTGATATTCTGATATCCTTTATTTTGGATATATACACAGCAGTGGGATTGCTGGATCATATGGTAGCTCTGTGTTTAGTGTTTTGGGGGACCTCCAAACCGTTCTCCATGGTGGTTGTACATTCCCACAAATGGTGTAAAGGGTTCCCTTTTCTTCACATCCTCACACTGCCTGACTCTTGGATAAAAGCCATTTGAACTGGGACAAGATGATATCTCTTTGAGTTTTGCATTTCGCTGATGATAGTCATGTTAAGAACCTTTTTGCCATTTGTGTGTCTTCTTTTGAGAAATGTCTATTCAGATCTTTTGCCCATTTTTTATCAGATTATTGGGTTTTTTCCTGTAGAGTTGTTTGAGCTCCTTATATTCTGGTTATGAATCCCTTGTCAGAGGGGTAGTTTGCAAATATTTTCTCCCATTCTGTAGGTTGTCTCTTCACTTTGTTGATTACTTCCTTTGCTGTGCAGAAGGTTTTTAACTTGATGTGATCCCATTTGTCCATTTTTGCTTTGGTTGCCTGTGCCTGTGGTCTGTTGCTCAGGAAATCTTTGCCCAGACTAATGTCCTGGAGATTTTCCCCACTGTTTTCTTGTATTAGATTCAGTTTGAGGTGTTTAATGCATTTTGATTTGATTTTTGTGTATGGCAAGAGATAGGGGTCTAGTTTCATGATTTTGCATGTGATTATCCAGTTTCCCAGCACCATTTATTAAAGAGACTATCCTTTCCCAGTGTATGTTCTTGGCACCTTTGTCAAAAATGAGTTCGCTGTAGGTGTTTGGATTTGGTTTTGGGTTCTCTATTCTGTTCTGTTGGTACATGTGTCTGTTTTTATGACAGTACCATACTCTTTTGGTTACGATAGCTCTGTAGCATAATTTGAAGTTAGATAATGGG
This sequence comes from Papio anubis, assembly GCF_008728515.1. NCBI lineage: Eukaryota > Metazoa > Chordata > Mammalia > Primates > Cercopithecidae > Papio > Papio anubis. The sequence goes on along the minus strand of NC_044977.1, from coordinate 161,974,578 downwards.
AATCCACCAGTTTTGTTCTTTTTGCTTGGAATAGCTTTGGCTATTCTGGGTCTTTTGTGGTTCCATATAAATTTTAGTATTTTTTCTAAAAAAAATATTTTTCTAAAAAAAATGACATTCCTGTGAAGAATGTCATTGGTATTTTGATTGGGATTGCATTGAATCTGTAGATCGCTTTGGGTAGTGTGGACATTTTAACAGTATTGATTCATCCAGTCCGTGAACATGGAATATTTTTCCATTTTTTGGTATCCTCTTCAATTTTCTTCATTCGTGTTTTATTTTTTCCATTATAGAGATCTTTTACTTCTTTGGTTGATTCCAAAGTATTTAATTTTATGTGTGGCTATTGTAAACAGGTTTACTTTTTAACTTCTTTTTCACATTGTTCACTGTTGGCATATAGAAATGCTAGTGATGTTTGTACATTGATTTTGTGTTCTGGAACTTTACTGAATTTATCAGTTCTAGTTTTCTTGTGGAATGTTTAGGTTTTTCCAAATATAAGATTATATCACCAACAAAAGGTATAATTTGACTTCTTCCTTCCCAATTTGTGTGCCCTTTATGTCTTTCTCTTGTCTGATTGCGCTAGATAGGACTTCCAGTACTATGTTGAATAACAGTGGTGACAGTGGGCATCGTTGTTGCGTTGCAGGTCTTAGAGGAAAGACTTTCAGTTTTTCCCCATTCAGTATGATACTAGCTGTGGGTCTGTCATATGTGGCTTTTATTATGTTGAGGTATATTCCTTCCATATCCAGTTTTTTGAGGGTTTTTATCATGAAGGAATGTTGAATTTTTTAATCAAATGTTTTTTCTGCATCAATTGAAATGATCATATGGTTATTCTTTTTTTTTTTTTTTTTTGATATGATGTATCTTGTTAATTGATTGTGTGTTTTTAACCATCCTTGCATCCCAGAGATAAATCCCGCTTGGTCATGATGAATGATCTTTCTAATACATTGTTGAATTCAGTTTGCTGGTATTTTGTTGAGGATTTTTGCATCAATATTCATCAGAGATACTGGCCTGTAGTTTTCTTTTTTTAATGTGTCTTTGTCTGGTTTTGGTATCGGGGTAATACTGGCCTTGAATGAATTTGGAAGTATTCCCTCCTCTATTTTTTAGAATATTTTGAGTAGGATTGGTATTACTTTCTTTTTTAAATGTTTGTTAGAATTCAGCAGTAAAGCCATTGTGTCCTGGCCTTTTCTTTACTAGAAGACTTTTTATTACAGCTTTGATCTCATTATTTGTTATTGGTCTGTTCTGGTTTTGGATTTCCTCTTGTTTCAGTCTTGGTAGGTTGTGTGTGTCTAGGAATTAGTCCATTTCTTCTACATTTTCCAGTTTATCAGCATATATAGTTGTTGCTTACAGTAACCACTAACAAGCCTTTGGAATTCTGCAAATAAGTCGTAATGTTTCCTTTTTCATCTCTGATTTTATTCAGATCTTCTCTTTTTATCTTAGTCTGGCTAAAGGTTTGTCAATTTTATTTTTTTAAGTCAACTTTTTTTTTCCCTAATAGATTTTTAACAAAACTTTAATTTAAAAAAATTATAGATTCATATTATTTGGTATGACATGAAGTCTTCTATGGTAGAAGTCATGTAACAGTTTCACTAGCAAATACTAGAGTTTTATATTTGGCGGCTTTTGGCCACAGATACTTTTGACTACCTGAATAAATAGAGGTGTTTTGCTTGTTGTAATAATTTAATCTAGAGCATGGTAATTTGGGGTTAAAACAGCAATGTCAGAGCTCTGGGTGAGCTTCTCTGTGAAACTCTTGGCTTTCTTATAATAAAGAGATGACTGCTGCATCATGTACTTATGAGAAACAACCAAAGAGAGTGGAATAGGGACTCTTCTGTACTTTTTTTTTTTTTTTTTTGAGAAGGAGTCTCGCTCTGTCGCCCAGGCTGGAGTGCAGTGGTCAGATCTCAGCTCACTGTAAGCTCTGCCTCCCGGGTTTACGCCATTCTCCTGCCTCAGCCTCCCGAGTAGCTGGGACTACAGGCACCCGCCACCTCGCCCGGCTATCTTAAAACATCTCTTCCAGAGTCCCCACAAAATTCCTTCCTAAAGTTCCATTGGTTACAAGACTACTCTAAACTTATCACCAGCAAAGCAGTTGAAAGACCTAGATTTTCATATCTTCTTACCCTTATTGGCTATACAAGTTGAGTGAATCCTGTTAACTTCAACCCTCACTTTTCCTTTTTTTTTTTTCTTTTTTCTTTTTTTTGTAAATGTGTAGGGTTACATTAATGATCTTTACAGTCTTTCCCCACTCCAAATTCAGGATACTCTAAAAATTCTAAGTGACTTTCAGTGACCTCTTGCTTTTGCCCAGAAGCTTTCATTTGTGTTTTTAGAATTTTGTGACCAAAATAATAAATGCCTTTCCCTAAGATTTACTAGAACTTAATGCCATGTAGTGGAACCCAAATAAGTTAATCTGAAATATTAATGATACCACATTTTAGAGGAAAACTTTGATTCTTTATAAGAAAATTATTTTCTATACATACAATTTTTTTATTAAGAGTGTTAAAATTGGTGTTAATTGTAGAACTTTACTTTTGAGACAGACATAGGCATAAGCCATTTTATAGTACTCAATTTAACTTGTACAACAGTTTTGTAAAATTGACAGGTTAATGTTTCTACTAAAATTCACAAAAATTAACCTTCTGCAAAATCAGTATAGCAGAATGGGAATTTGAACCCGTGTCCAACTTAATAGTAACTGGAGAAATAAAGCATATTGTTGAGAGAGAAATACACATCAATTGTATCTCAATAAAAGTGTTTAAAAAATAGGCTGAGGCACTAGCTGAGACCTTTCAGACCAAAGTTACTTCATTTCAGTATGAAATTTAGGACATAATTTATCATATTTTTGCCATACCATATAACTGTCAATATCTGTGTAAGTATAAATAATCATCAGCATATTTCTGAGTATGCAAGTATTGATACTTGAGCTTTATAGAAAATGCCAGTATTTACCTTCCACCAATTCATATAAACATATGCACTAAAATTGCTTTAAACACTGAACCTAGAGGAAAGGTAGTCTGTGAAGATAATAATATATTTAATAACAGATAATAAATTTAAAATTTTTTGCTTGTCCATTGAAGTAGAATTTTTGTTAACTTGATGAAAAGATCCCATTTATTACCAATGAACAGGATTAATAATAACCCAAATGCCCTCTAAGAGGGAAAGTTCTGCTAGTTAAATAAATTATGCTATGAAATACAGTTATAAAGAATGAAGAAAGTCTCTATAGACTAATATGGACTGACTCCTAAAATACATTGGGAATGAAAAAGGAAAATCAGAACTCACATATAACATGCTTACTAAAAATAAATACCTGAGTGGAATACAAATTTCTGTATTTTGAAGCTGTATTTTGAAACTGCTGGTTCCAGTGGATAATACCTTCTTTGTTTCAGGACCACCGTAGTAATCATTTAGTCATAGTGACATAGGACATATACTTGGTTATGGATCTTGGGAGAAACCTCAACATTGATGAAGAAAATTTACAAATTTGAAACTGGAATCTAGAGGCACTGGCTACACAGAGCCGGAGGGAGGTGTCATTTCTCTCCTGGGAGAAAGCTGAGTTGGTTCTTCTCTCATGCCTGCCCCCACCTTCACTCCATGTTCCATACAAGCCAGCCGAAAGCTGGGTAGATACACCTGAGATGGGGATCGAGGGTTGTGGGCTCCAACACTAGTTACTGCGAATAGCTATAAGAAAAGACTATGGTTTTAGGACAGAGGGTGCTTTTTTTTTCTCTTGTGTAAATGTCTAGTGGTGGAATGGTTGAATATACATGCTTAATTTTTTAAGAAACTGACCAACTGTTTACCAAACTGTTTGTATTATTTTACGTTCTCACCAGCAGGATATGAGAATCCTAAATTTTCCACATTCTCACAAATATTTGGTCTTTTAAAATCTTAAACATTTTAGTAATAGTAATATCTCAATTTGGTCTAAATTTGTATTTCTATAATAATGAATGATGTTGAGCATCTTTTCATGATCTTGTCAGTCCATATATCTTTAGTGAAATGTCTTTTCAAATGTTCTTGCAAGTTTTTAAATTGGATTGTTTTCTTACTCTTGAGTTTTCTGAGTTCTTTTATATGTTCTGGAAACAAGTCCTCGATCTTTGGCTGTGTTTTCATTCTCTTAAGAGTGTTTTTCAAAAGCTCAAGTTTTATTTTGATGACATCCACATTTATCAATTTATTATATTATGGACCTTGGTTTTGGTGTTGTATCTTAAAAAAAAAAAAACTGTCCTATTGTTATTTTGTTTTGCTCATATCTTCCAGAAGTTTTATAGTTTTAAGTTTCACATTTATCAACAAATTCACTGAAAAGGATTTTCTTTCAAAAAGGAAAGAGGCTTTATGCCAGCTAACAGTTTGTACACCAGGAAAATGCAGCCTTCTGTACAAAACAAAGGTGTGTTCTAAGAGAACCAAGAGAAAGTTTGTCTTTGATGGCAAAAGTTCTCGCCCAGGTTCCCATTCTGATCTGCTTGTGCAAATGAGGGATACAAACTTACTTAGTTCTGATTGTTTGAAACTTGTTGAGTTCTGATGGTTCAGCACGGATCACAGTCTGTTGATTGATCTGTTGATTGATTCAGGTATCATGCACAGAACAGACAACTATGAAAGTCCCAAAGTTTAGTGAGTATGACATTTTCCCCTGAACATTCAGTATGTGTGTAACCTCTAATTACCAAATGGTTGCTTGACTTTGTTTGAAATTTAGTTCCACTTAGCCACTCAGGATTCATCTTGAAGGATTGGCTCTTTCAGAGTTTGCACATTTAAATGTGCTGTCTATTTTGACTTAATATTTATGTATGTTGCAAAGTATATGACAAAGTTTATTAATTTCTCTCACCATTATTTTGTAATTTCATTATAAATGTCTTTTGTCAAGATTTATCTGTATTTTATAATTTTTTATCCTAATGTAAATGGTGTTTTATTTAATTTTAAAATAGCCTAATTATTCTCTACTACTGAAACAAGTTTCTCCTGAGTACTCTACTCCATGCTGCAGGAATTACTAGTTTTCCCTAACTGGCTAGTTGGAACAGAACACTCTGTTCTCTGCAATCCGTCGTTCTCATTGGAGGTGATATCATTCCTAATTGAGAGAAAATAGATTCTTTGTGGGTATGTATGTATATGAAAAATCTTACATATTCCAATGATTTGTGGTCCTCTAAAAGGCCAAAGTGCGTAACTTAGAAATACAGTGGTATTGAAATTTCGTGGGAAACGATTAGGAAAAACTGTCAGAAAAGGGTAGTAAGGGAAAAAAGGTTGAAAAACACTGCTGTTTCTTTCACCAGCTTCAGGTAGTATTCTTACACTCCTTTCTCACTCAGTGCTCAGTTGAGTACTCAAAGGGAGATTCTGCAGATCTTTGGGAGTCTCTCCATGGAATTCTTTCTCCTCTCTTGCTTTATCCTGAGAATTCCAGCCCCTTTGTTCACTCCATACTGTCTCCTAAACTCACAGGGATTTAAAAACAGCAACAACAACAACAACAACAACAACAACAAAACTTTGTATACAGCGTTAAGAATTTTATTGATTGAAGCAACTGACATTCCACTGAATGTTTTCAGACTTACACATTACATATTTTGTGGAATGGTAATTTTCTTTTGTATTCCAGCAGTATTTTTGGAATAGAAACTGTAAACATTAGCCTACCAAACAGTTGGATTGCATTTGATGATTAAAATTGTCCAGTCATAGATGGCATCACCTCTACTTTTTATTATTAATACTAGTTTTAATTGACAAATGATAATTGTGTATATTTGTAGAGTACAATGTAATATTTTGGTGTATGTATACAATGTGGGATGATTAAATCAAGCTAATATATCCATCACCTCACTTACTGTTTGTGATTTTTTTTTTCCTTCACCTTTTTGTTCCATCCAGGCCTGCCCACAATGAGGGCAGATCTTCCCCACTGAGTCCACTGACTCACATGCCAGTCTCCTCCAGAAACATCCTCATGGATTTCTACAGAAATAATGCCATACCAGCTATCTAAGTATCCTTTAATTCAGTCAAATGGACACCTAAAATTAATCATGACAGGTCCTTTATCTCTTTTAATCAGGTTGTTTTCTTGCTTTTGAGTTGAGTTTATTATATACTTTGAATATAAATTCTTTCTCAAATATATGGTTCGCTAATATATATATGTGATTTTTTTTTCTGTGCAAAAGTTTTTTCATTTAATGCAGTCCAATTTGCCAGTTTTTGTTTTTGTTGCTTGTGCTTTCAAGTCATATCCAAAAAAATATTGCCCAGACCATTGTTGTGGTGCTTCCCCCCTTGTTTGTAGTTTTATAATTTCAGGTCTTATATTTAAGTCTTTAATGTATATTTAGCTGATTTTTGTATATGGTATGAGATAAGACTGCAGTTTCATTCTTCTGCATGTGCATATCCAGTTTTCCTAACATCTTTTATTGAAGAGGCTGTTCTTTCTACATTGTGTGTTCTTGGCACCTTTGTCAAAAATCAAGTGACCATAAATGAGTGGATTTATTTCTGGGCTTTCTATCCTGTTCCATTGGTCACTCTGTCTGTTTTTATGCCAATACTGTGCTGTCTTTATTACAGTAGCTTTATAATATATTTTGAAATCAGTGATGTGATGCCTCCAGCTTTGTTCTTTTCACTGGTTATTGTTTTTAGCCATTCGTGGTCTTTTGTTTTTTCATATGAATTTAAGGGTTGTTTTTTCTATTTTCTGTGAAAAATTACATTGGAATTTTGATAAGGATTGCACTGAATTTGTGTATTGCTTTGGGTAATATGGACATTTTAACAATACTAATTTTTTAGTTCATGAACACAGTATATCTTCTCATTTATTTGTGTTTTCAATTTTTTTCATTAATGTTTTATAGTTTTTAGTATACAGATCTTTTACCTGTTTGGTTAAATTTTCACCTAAATATTTTACTTTTTTTGGTTGTTGCTATTATAAATAGGATTGTTTTCTTCATTTCCTATTTAGATAGTTTGTTGTTAGTATATACAAAGGCTAGTGATTTTTTTTGATATGGATTTTGTATCTTGCAACTTAATTCATTTGTCAGTTTCAGTCGTTTTTTGGTGTGGCTTTAGGGATTTCTCTGTGTAAGATCTTGTCTGCAAATACAATTTCATTTCCTTCTTTCTTATTAGGATGCCTTTTACTTCTTTCTCTTGCCTAATTGTTCTGGCTAGGACTTGCAGCACTATGGTGGATAGGAGTGGTGAGGGTGGGCAGCATTCTTGTCCCTCATCTTAGAAGAAAGCTTTCAACTTTGTACTGTGAAGTGTGATGTTAGCTGTGGGCCTGCCATTTTTGGCCTTTACAGGACCTGTTATTGATGTGTAATTTTAGTGTTTTACCATGCTATAAAAAGCAAGTAAGCCTTATAAGTATCTGATTACTGCTAAATTTGTAGAATGGAATACGTTCAGTACTTAGAGTAGGATGCTGTCTGTTTTTATGTATTATTATAGAGCAATGTCTAGATTACAACATGAATTAATAACTAGATTGTAAAATACCTGCAGGGAATTTGTCCTGGGGCAAGAACTGTGCCTTCCATATTGTAGATAGTCAGCACTGGAAAGGGATCTTAAAGATTAAGTAGTTAATCAGCTCTGTTACAGATGAGGCAAAACGAAGGCCCTTGGAATTATTTGATTTGGTCGCTTCCATTTGGTCACTTTCCAAGATCTCAAAGACACTTAAGAACCCAGTTTTCTTTATGTCAATTTTAGTTTTTTGTCCATATTGTCTCCCCTGGCGTGTCACCTCTCAATTCTATCTAGTGGCTTAGCATTAGTAATTTCTTACCTTTTCTCTTCTAGCTATAAGCATGTAAGCTTAGTAAATACTTGCTTGTTTAATTTGATAAAACTTGGTATGTTGGTTTATTCACTTGACTAGTAATATATGCCAGTTACTATGCTGGGTCCTGTGAAGGCAAGTCCAATCATGCATAATTTCTTCTCCCTGCTTTTTAATGTTATTTCCTTATATCAGATTATCAGTTGTACCTGCATTCTCTTCCTCTTCCTTTGCCTCATCTTAAGCTTATGTTTATTCTTCAGGCTGCAGTTTATGGTAGGCAGACTTTTAAGATGGTCCCCTGTATGATTTCTGGTATTGTAAGCATGATAGGGTATTGTATTAGTTTGTTCTCCCACTGCTATGAAGAAATACCCAAGACTGGGTAATTTATTAAAAAAGAGACTTAATTGACCCACAGTTCTGCTTGGCTGCGGGGGCCTCAGGAAACTTACAGTCATGGCAATCATGGCAGAAGGCACCTCTTCACAGGGTGTCAGGAGAGAGAATGATTGCCAGCAGGGCAAATGCCATATACTTATAAAACCGTCAGATCTCCTGAGACTCACTCATTATCATGAGAATAGCATAGGGGAGACTGCCCCCCATGATTCAGTTACCTCCACGTAGTCCCATCCTTGACACGTAGGGATTATTACAATTTAAGATGAGATTTGGGCGGGGACACAGAGCCAAAGCATATCAGGTCTCGTTCCTGATTAGTTTATGTCATCTGGCAGAGCATAAAGCTGACTCTAGGTAAGTAAGGTTATCTAGATGGGTCTGCCCTAATCACATGAACTCTAAATCTGGGTCTAGAGTTAAGAACAAAGGGAGTAGGAGATTAGAAATATGAGAGGGATTTGATGTGAAGGATATTCTCTGTTACTGACTTTGAAGATGGAGGGAGCCATATGGTAAGAACTCAGACATTCTCTGCTACTGGAGGGTGACCTCTGGCTGACAACCGGGAAAGGAAAATGGAGGTCTTACAAGGACAAAGAACTGACTATTGCCTGAATGAGCCAAAAAACAGATTTTTTTTTCCTTTTAGTCAGACCTCCAGGTGAGAACACAGCCCATCAACACCTTGATTTCAACTTTGTGTAACCCTCAGCAGAGAACCCAGTCACACCATGCCTGAATTACTGCCCTTAAAACTGTGAACTAAAAGATGATTTGTTTTAAGCTGTTGGACTTTTAGTAATTTGTTATGCAGCAATAGAAAATTAATATCATACATAAGTATATTTTTCTGGAACTGCTTTGCTGGTCTCCCAGCTGGTATTACATCAGCCTAATAGGTGTCCATAGCACTCTGAACTTCTCCCTTGTAACAGTCATCATATTAATTGACTTGTTTCACGTTCAATGGCTCTAACTCTGGAGATAGGAATCTTGTTTGACTTATTCCCTGTTTTTATACTCAGAGTATGATAAATAGTAGCTATTTAATAAGCGTTAGAAGCGAATGAATATAAACAAGACATAGCCCCTGACTTTAGCAAGTTTATAATCTAAAGGTATTTGATTATATTATGTATGGGTATTGAGAGGGGTAGGGCGGAGAGGGTGTGTGTGTGTGTGTTTATACTTTGGTTTTGGTGATGGGAGTAGTCAGCTGTCCAGGTTGCCCCTCTGAAGTCAATGCTCTGACAGACCATAAACAGAAAACTGCAAATGATAACAAACTTATTATTTCATAAGAGAATACTGCCATTCTCCATATTTCGGGTACACATGTGTTTTGTTTCACTCTTTCTGTTTCAAGTTTATTGAAAGAAGCCTGTTTAGCTTAATTGTACTTGGGCAGCTGACACTTGACTAGCTCAAAAAATAATAAACTCATCATTTAGAACACATGTGTCTCTGTATATGAGAAATAACAGTTACAAATACTGTAGGTCAAAGTTTCATCATTGGTTTGGAAGATAAATATGTACAGTGAGGGTTTGGGGTTTTATTTGCACAGAAACTAGATTACTTCCCCCCCGCCCCACCCCAAGATTGCGTTGCACAGATCTCTGGTAATAAAATTTCTACTTTTATTCCTGATTCCATGTGGAACCAAATTGGTGCTTAGGGAGGGGACATGAGTATATAAAGGATAAGTAGTTTTTTCAGTTTTAGGTGACTTTTTTTCATTTTGAGCTTTAGTTCAGGAGAACAAAACTTCCTAAAGCAACAAGAGAAACTACTGTTCTTAGGCTGGAAATATTTCAGAGCCTTTCTTCTGTCAATTCTTTGATATATTTTACCTCTTAATTCAGACGTGTTTTAATTGATATGTTGGAAGAATGGGTACACTTTCATAACCAACTCTTTCCTCCTCCTTTTAACCTTTTTAAAATTAGGAAATATAATAAACTTAAATTATATAAAACAAATGTACAATTTAATGAATATGTAAATGTAACCACGCCCCAGATCAGAAAACATCGTTAGCACCTCAGAAGTGCTCTTGTTGGTGACCACTTTATGATCAAAACTTTCCACCCCACCCCTCAGTGTAACCAGTAAATTTCTATAATAGTCTCTTTTGGTTTTCTTTATAATTTTGCCACCTACTTATTCTTCCCTAAGCAATACAATTTAGTTTTGCATATTTTGAATCAAATAGATATACAGTATATATTCTTCGAGTCTGTGTTCTTTTGTGCACCGCTATTTTGTTTTAAAAATTTACCTAATTCCACTGAATGCATCCAACACAGTTTATCCATTCTGCTATTGATGTGTAATTGGGTTGTTTCACATTTTGTTTCTATTTTGAACGATGCAACTATTTGTAAACATGTCTTCTGATACACATAAGCATGCATTTCTATAATATAAATACTTGGCTATACATATATTCAGCTTTACTTGATAATGTGATATTAAACAACTTAAACTTCCACGAGCACTGTGTGAGAATTTTTACTGGTCCACATCTTTGGACCACATTCTTGGTTTTCGAAGTATGTAGTGTATGATATGGTAAAGTGTTTATTTGGACATGGTCCAGTTTCCTAGCATATAGCTTCTAAAAAACCCTTGGAATGTCTGGGGTGATAAGTGTCTTTTTTATGGTTATGAGGCCCCTCAGCTTCAAGATGAGGGTTTGTCACCTGAAAGACCAACGCATGATTAGAGGGCTTTAACTTTTCAAACCCCCCATCCCCCAATCTCTGGAGAAAGAAGAGGGACTGCATGTTGAGTTGGCTACCAGTAGCCATTTGTTTGATCATGCTTATGTAATGAATCCTCTATAAAAGCCCAAAAGGACGGGGTTCAGGGATTTTCCAGTAGCTGAACATGTGGCAGTTCCTGGAGGGTGGTGCACCCAGGGAGGGAATGGAAGTTGCACATGCTTCCATGGAAGATGCGTGCCTTATACGTCTCTTTCATCTGGCTGTTCGTCTGTACCCTTTTTTGTGTTATTAATAAATCAGTAAATATAAATAAAGTGTTCCCAGAGTTATTCGAGGTCCTCTAGCAAACTAATCAAACCTGAGAAGGAGATAGTAGGCACCTCAATTTGTAGCCAGTTGGTGAGAAGTATAGGTGAAAACCTACTAGTAGGGACTGGCATCTGAAGTAAGGGGCAGTCTTTTGGGACTGAGCACTCTCTTTGAGATCTGATGCTGTCTTCAGGTAGATAGTGTCAGGATTGAATGGAATTAGAGTACACCCAGCTGGTGTCCTCCGGGGAATTGCTTTGTTGCGTGAGGAAACAGCCTCCACACATCAAGTACTGGTTTTGTATAGAGTGATGTGTGAGTTGAAGGGAAAAACTGATTTTTCCTCCTACATAGTTGTATGTTGTTATTTTAGCTTGCTTTTTTATGACAGTTTCAGGCACATTTTATATGTTAATTAGACATGCATATAGCCAGTCTCTTTTATGAAGTACCTGTTAAATCTCCTGGGCCGGGCACGGTGGCTCACGCCTGTAATCCCAACACTTTGGGAGGCCAAGGTGTGTGGGTCATTTGAGGTCAGGAGTTCAAGACCAGCCTGGTCAACATGGTGAAACACTATCTCTACTAAAAATACAAAAATTAGCCAGACATGGTGGTGGGCATCTGTAGTCCCAGCTAGTCGGGAGGCTGAGGCAGGAGAATCGCTTGAACCCTGGAGGTGGAGGTTACAGTGAGCTGAGATTATGCCACTGCACTCCAGCCTAGGTGACAGAGTAAGACTTTGTCTGAAAAATAAATAAATGCATACATAAATAAATCTCCTGCCTATTTTTGAGTTGTCTCTTTGCAGCAAGTCTTTTTATATTCTGGATATATAATTTGCAGCAAGTCTTTTTATATTCTGGATATGAGCCCTTTTTGACCTCCATGTGTTACAGATATCTTCTCCCATTCCAGTTTGTCTTTTCAAAATTCTTTATCGTGTCATTAAACATGAGGTCTTAATTTTTTATGCCTTGTTTTTCAGTTTTTAAAAAATAGTTAATGCTTTTGATGTCTTGTTTCAGAAGTCTTTTCCTAACTTGAGTTGTAAAGATAATATTCCATATTTATATATGAGTGCTTTTAACATTTTGCTGTTTACATTTAGTTTTATAATATATTTGCAGTTAAATTTTACATATAATGTGAGGTAGTGGTTTGGGTTTGGTTTTTGTTTTCGTTCTTTTCCAAATAGGTACCACATTGTCCCAGCATAATTTAAATGCCCATATTTTGTTGGGTGGTTTTCTTATTTTTGAGTTTTAAGAGTTCTTTATATATTCTGAATTCAAGTTCTCTGTCAGATCTGTGATTTGCAAGCATTTTCTCCCAATGCGTGCTTTGTCTTTTTATCCTCTTAACTGTGTCTTTCTCAGTACAAGTAAAGTCTCATTTTGATGAAGTTTAATTCATTAACTTCATGGATTTTGCTTTTGGTATTGGATCTAAGAGCTCTTTATGCAACCCACGGTTTTCTCCTAAGTGTAATAATTTTAGATTTGGGAAATAGGTCTATGATTCCTTTTAAGTTAACATTTGCTTTAGGTGTTAGGTATAGATGGAGGTTAGTTTTTTGTCCTGGTTATCCAGGACCGTTTGTTGAAAATATTATACATTGACTTGCCTTTGTCAAAAATCAATCATATTTGTGTGGGTTTATTTCTAGACATAAATTTTAGCTTTTTAATGTCTACAAGAAATCCCGTGAGGATTTTTATTGTGATTGCATTGAATCTATAGATCAAATTGAGGAAAATGGGCATTTTAGCAATAGTGAGTCTTCCAATTCATGTACATGGCATCTCTCATCATTTACTTAGGTGTTTGATTTTTTGGGGGGTGTTTTGTAGTTTTCAGCATACAAATCTTGCAATTTTTTTTTCTTTTTTGACATGGAGTCTTACTCTGTTACCCAGGCAGGAGTGCAGTCTTGGCTCATTGCAACCTCCATCTCCTGGGTTCAAGCAATTCTCCTGCCTCAGCCTCTCAAGTAGCTGGGATTACAGGCGCACACCACCACATGCAGCTAATTTTTGTATTTTTAGTAGAGGCAGGGTTTCGCCATGTTGGCCAGGCTGGTCTTGAATTCTTAACCTCAGGTGATCTGCCCACCTTAGCCTCCCATAGTACTGGGTTTATAGGAGTGAGCCACTGCATCTGGCCCAAATCTTACAAATTTTTATTAGATTTATACTTAAGCATTTATTTTCCTTCTCTTTTTATCTTTTGATACTATTGTAAATGATACCTTTTTTTAGTATAACTTTCACTTATTAATTGCTAGTAAGAAATATAGTTGGTTTTGTATATTGACCTTGCATTCAACAACTTTTCTAAACTTAGTCTAGGATTTTTTTTTTTTTTTAAGATTCCTTGGGATTTTCTTTATAAATAATATGCCATCTATGACTAAATATACTTTTCTTTCTTTTTTCTCAATTGATAAGTTTTTTTGCTTTTCCTTATTTTACTGACAAGTACTTGAGTAGGAGCGGTGAGAGTAGACATTTTGCCCTCATTCCTATCTCAGAAAAAAAGCATTTACTCTCACCATTAAATTACCTGTCATCTGTAGATTTTTGTAAATACGCTTTATTGGGTTAAGAAAATTCCCCTCTAAGTTTGCTGAGAGTTTTAAAAATTATAAGCTAGCCGTGTGTGGTGGTGTGCGCCTGTAATCCCAGCTACTCAGGATGCTGAGACAGGAGAATCGCTTGGACCTGGAAGGTGGAGGTTGCAGTGAGCCGAGATCGCGCCACTGCACTCTAGCCTGGGCAACAGAGGGAGACTCTGTCTCAAAAAAATAAATAAATAAATAAGGATCATGAGTAGATATTGGGTTTTGGTAAATGTGATGATTATATGACCTTTCTTTTTATTAGTCTGCTAATGTGTTGAATTTACTCCATTTGGTTCTAGTTGAATAAGACTTGTGATCCCAGAATAAACCCCAGTTGGTCGTGATGTAGTACCCTTTTCATATATTGCTGAATGCAGTTTGCTGATATTTAGTTGAAGATATTTACATCTGTGTTGATGGGGGATATTCATCTCTGTTTTGGTTTTTGTTTGTGTTTTCGTAATATCTTTGGTTTTGGTATCAGGATAATAATGTTGGCTTCAATATCTTTTTATGTTTTGGGGATTTTATTGATAATCCCCTCTTAGTTTTGATACAGATTATGTTTTCCTTTGATCATTCTGACTAGAAGATTACTAATTATATTTATCTTTTCAAAGAATCAGCTTTTGAGTTCACTAATATTCTGTTTTTGTTTTGTTTTCATCTTTATCATTTTCATCCTGCTTTTTTTTTGCTGGTTATTTTTATGCCCTTTTTTTCTAGTTTAAGTGAAAGCTTAAATTAGTGAGACCTTTTCTGATACAAACATTTAATACATAAATTGCTCTCTATTGCTTTAACTTTATCCCCAAAATTTTAATGTGTTGTATTCATTTTCATTCCATTCAAAATATTTTTCTAATGTTCTTGGAGCCTTCCTCTTTACATGAGTTATTTCGAATTCGTTTTCTACATTTATTCTACTTTACTACTGAAATATTCTTTGAATCCCAAATACTTGGCACTTTTCAAATTGTCAGGTTATCTTTCTGTTATTTATTTCCAATTTAATTTTGTTATGGCCAAGGAACATACTTTGTATGATTTTGATTTATTTTAATGTGTTAAGGTTTGGTTTTGGCTCAGAATATGGTTTATCTTAATGTTTCAAGTGCTTTTGAAAATAAATGATATCGTTTGGATGTTTGTCCCCTCCAAATCTCTTGTTGAAATGTGATCTTCAATCTTGGAGGTGGAGTCTAATGGGAAGTGTTTGGATCATGGGGGCAGATCCTTTATAAATGGGTTGGTGCCTTCCCAGCAGTAAATGTGAGTTCTAGCTCTCCTACTTCATGCAACAGCTGGTTGTTTAAAGAGCTTGGCACCGCTCTTCTCTCTCGATACCTCTTTTCACCTTGTGACACCCCTGCTTTCCTTTCGCCTTTTGCCACCATTGTAAGCTTCCTGAGGCCCTCACCAGAAGCAGATGCTGGTGCCATCCCCCTTTTTTTTTTTTTTTTTTTTTTTTTTGGAGACAGAGTTTCGATCTGTCACCCAGGCTGGAGTGCAGTGGCGGGATCTTGGCTCACTGCAACCTCTACCTCCCGGGTTCAAGCGATTCTGCTGCCTCAGCCTCCTGAGTAGCTGGGATTACAGGTGCCCACCACCATGCCTGGCTGATTTTTGTATTTTTAGTAGAGATGTTGTTTCACCATGTTGGCCAGGCTGGTCTCCAACTCCTGTCCTCAGGTGATCCGCCCGCCTGGGTTTCCCACAGTGCTGGGATTACAGGCACAAGCCGCTGTGCCTGGCCTGGTGCCATGCTTCTTACACAGCCTGTAGAACCATAAGCCAAATAAACCTCTTTTCTTTGTAGATTCACCCACCCTCAGATATTCCTTTGTAGCAATGCAAAGCAGACTGATCCAATGTTCATCATTTTGTTGCATGCTATAAACTGTACAATAATTTTACAAAGTAAATAAGATGTTTTAAGTGCTTTATGCAATGGTTGCACATAATAAAAATCTTCAGGTTTACTCTCCTTTTCTAAGACGCTGTCCGCATTATACATAGTTACTACAGGAACTGCCATGTTAATCATCCCCTACTTTCAGTTAATATAGAAGTAAGCATTAAATTTATGAGCAAATTTGGTGAGCACCAAATTAAGCCAGTCAGATATTCTTCTGGGAGATTGAATTAAGAGACTTCTCCTTGGGCTGCTGAAGTTCTAAGAGTAAATGTCAGGTGTTGTGATGGTTTATTCCCTACCATGAAAAAAAGTGTTCTGTGAAGGCAGAAAAATCTGCTCATGTGCAAAGAAGAAACAGAGACAAAAGACAGAGTCCTGAGTATTTCAAGTGTTTTATTTCATTTGTTCTTATGACTTAGCCACATGCCTGCCTTTCCTCAATTTTGGTTGTTCAGTGCTCAATTCCAGTAGATGCTTCAGTGTCCTTCCTGTAAATCAATTTTGCCTAAACTGGTTTAAGTTAGATTTCTGTACCTAGTAATGCTTTCTAATATATATATGTATTCAATAATAGTAATTATTGAGGATGATAATAGAAATGTGTACTATTTATAATTTTTCCTTAAAGTTACATTGCTCTGATAAATGCTAGTGATTTTTCATATAATCTGAAACTTTAAGGTTCCACAGAGGTTTTCAAAGTATGCCTTGGAGGAAAAGGACCATAGCATACATCTTGGAACTGGTTTTAACAGTTATTTTACAGTTGTCTGTCAGAGGTAGTTCTAAAATGTGCTTCATTCTCATACCCAAAATCAATATGGAAGTCTTCTACAACCTATAACACATTAGCATATCATTGAATCATGGCAAGTGTTGTCCACTTAACATAATTTGTTAAATCCTTTCTAGTGCCTATAAGGTACATAACTTTAAGCCAGGTATTATGTGGACATAGACAGTTTGTTTTCTCTAGATACTTTTTACCAAATTTTGAAGCCATGACATAAACCCAAAACTGAGTATTAACAAGAATGCCACCTTATATGGTACAGATAATAATGTTGTAATAGGAGTATAGGATGGATAAATCTCAGTGGACTGACATGGTCCTGAAGACTTTGTGAAAGAAATAGAAACTGAACTGGGCCTTGAAGAGTAGAGGGAATTCGGGTAGTGGAAAGACATTCTGGCCAGAGGGAATGTGTACAGATGAAAATGTGCCATGTATTCTGTGTCTGTTATGGTTCCAGCTATTGGTTAGTAGTTTTTGAATATGAGGTTAAGGAGACAGAATGGAGGTGATTGGTGATGGTGACAACAGCCAGTAAAGGTGATTGAGCAGAGTTGCAAGTGAGATAGTGAAAGTGAAATTGCTTCCAAGTCTTATCTGCTGGCAGGTAAGCCTGTTGGATCTCAGATGTGGTCTGAGAATAAGATCCTGGAAGGGTGATAGTAAATTTTAAAATGACGTTAACTAAAAACACAATGTGAATATTCTCCCAAATAGCTGTAAGAGTACTAAGCATGACTTCTGTACCAGAGTAAGCCAGAATTATCTTGCTTGAAGTAACTGTAGGTATTCACCAATATCTTACAGAGCTATATCCTTAAGACTGAGGTTCACCATGAGGCTTCCCTGAGTGCAGATCTCGAGGACAGCAGGATAATCAAAACTTATTTTATAAAGGCGCAAGAGAAGAGTGGATCTGATGAGTCCTAGCCAGGTCCACCTGAGTTCTGGGGACCATAACCTGAGCATTGATGATATGTAAATATTTATCAGGGAAGTTTTAGTCTGATAGCAATAGGAATGGAAGCAAAAAGCATCATGATAGGGGCAAGAAAGAGAGCGACTATTAGGTGTAAATGGGAAAAATAGAGAAAGGACAGAAGAATACAAAGAAAACTGCGCTGTTGACGAGAAAAAAGTGAAGTCAGACTACAGAATGCTTTGAGGGAGAATGATTAGTTTTAAGTGGACTGTGATCAAGCTGGTAGAGGAATATTATAAATAGAGGCAGCATAATACATTAACAGCATGCACCTCAGAGTCCAGCTATCTGTGCTTGAGTCTGATTCTGCCACTTCCTATGATCTTGAATGAGTTTCTTAAACTTTTCTGTTTTGATTTCCTTATCTGTAAAATAAGGAGATACAGTTGCATACTTAACCCTATTTGGTAAGTGCTTAAAGCAGTCCTAGCAGAAAGTAAGCACTAGGTAAGTGTTAATTGTTTTGTTTGCTGTTACTACTAGTCTCCCTAAGGAGTTATTGCTAGTGTACATGAACATTTTCAAGACCTGGACAAGGGCAGAATTACAGACCTGTATCATTGCTCTAAAGGTTGTGATTGAATCCAACCGAAGTGGATGAATTCTGAGTCACTTTTAAGTATTTTGCCTTGAACAAATATTTGTCTTTCACTTTGTCATTTTTTTCTTTTCACTTCCTTATTATTCTACTTTATATGTTTCCTCTTAGAGCTTGATCTTGAAATCTGCATTAAGGTAAAACTTCCGCTGAAAATGTACAAATGCAGTCTTAGTTCCAGATTTAATTTAAGTCACCTCATGGATCTAACCCTTTGCCTGTCCTGAGCTTGGCATCCCACCATAGATTCTTTTTCTCACAGCCTCCTTTATTCCTGTTATCTAAGCTTTCCTAGTGTTTTTTTTTTTTTTTTTTTTAGCTTGCTTCTAAGGTTCATTGTAACATAATATATAAACTAAAGAATAATTCAGGGTGCTTCTGAATACTTTTTAAACACTTATTTTGAAGAAATTATAGACACACCAGAAATTGCAGATGGTACAGCACAGCGCAATGTTTCCATCGTGAGATTCCTTCAGTGGTGGTAACTTTTAGTGCATTGTCAAAACCAGGAAATTGATATTTTCACAATACAACTAACTAGACTACAGACCTTAATTTGATTTCAGCAGTTGTTGCAAGCACTCATTTGGGGGAGAGGGGTTGTGTGTGGTGTGTGGTAATTGTGGTGATGGCTTTGTGCATGAATCGGCATTTTGGCACATGTGTAACCACTAGCACATTCAAGATACAGAACCATTCCGTCACCACAGAGAAATTCTCTCATGTTTTGACTACTTGTGTAGCACTTCAGTAATGCACTGTCTCAGCTCATGCCTATGACCCAACCCCAGAGTAATTAACAATCATTGGTCTTATTTAGGCCAGAACTTTTAATGTATTTCACCTT
Source organism: Papio anubis (assembly GCF_008728515.1). NCBI lineage: Eukaryota > Metazoa > Chordata > Mammalia > Primates > Cercopithecidae > Papio > Papio anubis. The sequence continues at coordinate 161,955,432 of NC_044977.1, read as the reverse complement.
CTGTCTCTCAAGATAATTGCTGTAAGAGCTAAAACTGTTTTTTGTTTTTATTTGGGGAGAGTAAGCAATCACTTTTTGTAGTCCTAATCATATGTATAAAATACCTTTCATAGCACTTATGTAAGAGCTGTAAGAAAAATGTATTTCCTTAAAGGTATATGATTGACAGTCTACTATAAGGACACATGCACACGTATGTTTATTGTAGCACTATTCACAATAGCAAAGACTTGGAAACAATGACAGACTGGATAAAGAAAATGTGGCATGTATACACCATGGAATACTATGCAGCCATAAAAAAGAATGAGTTCATGTCCTTTGCAGGGACATGGCTGAAGTTGGAATCCATCATTCTCAGCAAACTAACACAGGAACAGAAAACTGAACACTGCATGTTCTCACTCATAAGTGGGAGATGAACAATGAGAACACATGGACGCCGGGAGGGGAACATCACACACCAGAGCCTGTCACAGGGTGGGGGAGCAAGGGAAGGGAGAGCTTTAGGACAAATACTTAATGCGTGCAGGGCTTAAAACCTAGATGATGGGTTGATAGGTGCAGCAAACCACCATGGCACATGTATACCTGTGTAACAAACCTGCACGTTCTGCACATGCATCCCAGAACTTAAAGTAAAACTTTAAAAAAGTATATAAAGTATATGATTGAATGAGTTCAAAAACTTCAGTCTGGTGTGTATTTAATAATTCTATTTGGGATTATTTTGGAATAATACATTGAGATGTAATGGCTTCTAAACTAAACTGACTTAAGAAAAAAAAATTTTAATGGGCACCTAGTACTTACAAAATGCCTGGTTATGGGAAATTATTTTTAGAATTTTTATTACGGTGCTTCTCAGTTGATTGAATAAGTTATTTTTAATTTTTTCTGTTTCGTTTTTCTTTGTAAAACATGTACCTGTAGAAGACTACAAATAATGAAAAATAACTCTCTTACACACTCAGACCGTAGTCAACAAACTTATTTCCCCAGGGGTAAGATTACTGTGTTCATTTTTTGAGTATTCTTCCAGAGATATTTCATACATATTCAAGCCTAAGTGTATGTAGGAGCTTTTAACTACAGTGGTTCTGAACCTGCATTTTTCGTTTAATGCTGTGCTTTAGAGATTGTTCCATTGATAAGGAACACTGAGGTCTGCTTCTTATTTTACACTGGAAGCACAGTATTTCATTGTGTGGATGTACAACTAGAAGACCTCTCATCTGATATATGGTAGTTGGGAATTCTAAAATGTGATCTCTGAGCATTTCAGTGTGACTGTGTATTTCCAGCCTTTTTTTAAAAAAAAAGTTAGGCCAAGGCTTTTTCATTGGATGTGGAGTCCACTGACAGGTAGGTGTTCAGTGTTCTCTTCCTTGCTCAGACCATACTCAGAGTGCATTATCTGTAACTTCCATTTAGACTTTCTGTAGCTGATGTGAAAAATTAGACCCTTAAGAAATAATCTTAGGGCAAAACCCCTGTTTTTACTGTTTACTGTTTGCCTTAGTGTTTCCAATTATCTCAGCCATACCCAATTCAATAGCACTTGCCTTTTTTCAGTAGTTTGCTTTTATTGATTCTTCAGTTGTGGTAACAAACACAGCTTACCCTTGATAAACATACCCCATCATGGGGGCAGAACTGTATGGGTTTGTTAGTGGTAAACTGCCAGTCAGAATATTTAATGTGCCATAGTCATCTATTAATTTTACTCAGGAAGCCAAGGATATTGGTTAATCATGTGAGTCAGTTAAATAAAGATTAAAAGTTTGTTTGTGTTTTATAATTTTAGGTAACCATTTAGCAGACAGTTAAGTTGTTTCTAGCATTTTGCCTCCTACGGTGATTCAATAAATATACTTAATCATTTATCTGGACACATGTAGGCCTTTTAAAAAAAAAAGTCTTAAAATGGAATTACTGTGTCTAAGGGGATCGTCACTTTTTAATTTTAATACATTTTGCTGAAAGAAATCTGAAATATTTTGTTACCTAATTTTCAATGTTTAACTGTAGTAAAATATGATATATAAATTCTTTCTTTCAAAATTAGCCAGTTCTATTTCTCCCTTTTCTTCAAATTGATTTGCAGAGAGGAAAAACTCTGTTCATATGAATCATAAAACACATTAATGGGATTTGAGAGGCATTGAATCATGGAATTCCAGACATCTCTCACACACGGATGACTCGCTTTCTGTGTTGTTGTGCTATTGTGTGGTGTATCTGGTGCAATAGATGCTTCTCAATTTCACTAAATCTGATCATATTTAAACACTCTAGGAAGATTGCTGTGTTAATGAGTAACATTGAAAAGCCTAGGCAAAGTGTCCTTTCTTTAAAAAATGACGAAATTAGGACTCATCTTTGCATGTATTCTGTTACTATAGTGGTTCTGCCTTAGCTCTTTCAACAATTGTTTGTTGAATAATTTCTGTGCAGAGCATTCTGTTTCCTGGGGTGGTATATATTGGAATAAAAAACAAGGTCTTGTGGTAATTGTGGTGAGAGAAAGAACTCTTAGCTTATTGAACAATTTAACATTGGCACTATATCAACCTCCCTTTGCTGGAACACCTGTTACAAGGACAAAAGCAATATTAAAATTATAAGAAGAAATGTTTAATGAGACCAGTGGTAATTATATGTTACACACATTCCCTCCCGCCCCCCACCAGAGAAGATCTTGCTCTGTTGCCCAGGCTGGAGTGCAGTGGCATGGTCATAGCTCACAGCAGCCTCAAGCTCCGGGACTCAAGCCATCCTCCTACCTCAGCCTGCTGAGTAGCTAGGACTACAGGTGCATGCCACCAACCCAGCTAATTTATTTACTTATTTATTTTTTATAGATATGAGGTCTCACTGTGTTGCCTAGGCTGGTGTAGAACTCCTGGCCTCAAGTGATCCTCCCACCACAGCCTCCCAAATGTTAAGATACCTCTTTATAATAATGTCATATACTACAGCTAAGCCTTTTTTGGATTGCCTGTAGATATTTAATCCCTCTTTTGCCTAGCAAGCAGGTTTTTACTTTAATTCTCAATGGCCCGACTATTTTTTCTTAAAGTAATTAAGGGATTCCTAAACAAGAAAGTTATTACAAAGTGAAGTATAATTTTTCATTTGTTTAAATCTTGAAAACTGTAGTAGTATTCTAATATGGTAAGAGGCCCCCCAAATACAGTACCTACTTTAAATAAGTTTATTTCTCTTAATAGCCTGAAAGTCAGTGGTCCAAGCTGGTAAGGCAACTCCTTTCTGTAGGATTATTTATTCCAGATCTTGTTACTTGACAGAATGCTAGTATATTGGCCTACATTTGCATGGTCAAAGGGGCTCAGTTTCACATGTGCCTTCTAGCCTGTGGGAAGCAGGAAGCAATTAGCCCTGTTCTAGAGTAGTTGTCCTTTTTTATCTCTTGAGACAGAGTCTCGCTCCGTCGCCCAGGCTGGAGTGCAGTGGTGCGATCTCAGCTCACTGCAAGCTCCGCCTTCCAGGTTCACGCCATTCTCCTGCCTCAGCCTCCCGAGAAGTTGGGACTACAGGCGCCCGCCACCACGCCAGGCTAATTTTCTTTTTTTTTTTTTTTTTTTTAAGTAGAGACGGGGTTTCACCATGTTAGCCAGGATGGTCTCGATCTCCTGACCTCATGATCCACCCGCCTTGGCCTCCCAAAGTGCTGGGACTACAGGCGTGAGCCACCACGCCCGGCCTAGAGTAGTTGTCTTTTAAGTTGAAGATGACCTGGAAGTTGTGCCTGTTATTAATTTCCACTCACATACCATTGGTCCACACTAAGCAACAACTTCAAGGGAGGCTTGGAATGTATTCTCTCACTGGGTGGCTAAGTGACCAGCTAAAATTTTATTCCTGTGGACAAAAGGAAGAACGTAGTAGAAAACAATTAACAATCTGTCACAAAAGCCTTTATCAAAAATTAAGGATGTAAGTTTCAATATAAGTATTTCTGAATAGTTTTTTAAAGATGCAGCCAAGTCAGTAATACTCTGTTGTAACTTTAGATAGGGTATCTATGAATTAAAAATCCCTGAATGTGACATTACTCTAAAGCCTTGCATCTTGAACTGGAGAGCACTGTTGTTTTCTGGTAGGAGGTCCATGAAACATGCATTAGAGGTAGCTTCTTTTCCTAGAGGAAGATTTGGATGAGTATGTATTTTTTATATTGAAACAGACATGAATATATTTTGGAAATGAAAGTAAAACTGGCAGGAATGTTAAGAAAAAACTTAAAATTGCTTTAAAGTATAATGTCAAATCCCCAGAAATATTTTCTTTTTTTGCCCCTGAGGGTACTCTTGTGGAAACATTTTGATAAGCAAATCTTTTAGTTTGTTAAGGTTTATTTTATTCAATTAGGTTAACAGTTCTAAACTGTAAAACTGCGGAAATACACTGATGAAAAGATTAGTATGAAGTAAAATTTTCCTATATATATCAGCAGCACAAGCATCTTTATTCAAAGAAAGTCTAAGAAGCTATTTCATTGTCATTTTAGGTTTTTATTTTTATTCTTTGCTGCACTTTATACCACTATTTTAAGGTCAAAAATTTTTTTTTAGGCTTTTGCCTTAGCAAGGAAATTCCCTGTGTTTTTGTTTGTTGTTTGTTTTTTTTTATTTTTAGTAGAGACAGGGTCCTGCTCTGTTACCCAGGCTGGAGTGCAGTGGTGCGGTCATGGCTCACTGCAGCCTCATTCACTTGCATGCCTGGCTAATTGTTAAAAAAATTTTGTAGAGACAAGGTCTTGCTGTGTTGCCCAGGCTGGTCACATCCTTTTTTTTTTTTTTTAAATTGGGACTTGCAGACTAGGCTAGAGTTATAAAAGTAATAAGCTGATAGTTAATAATGGCTTGGGGGGGGATTGCTGTGGTTATTTAAACTATTATTAAAATTAACCTTATTTTAAAACGTATTTCCTACCTTTCCTTATTATCACAGGACAATGAAAAGCGAACCCCATTGCACGCTGCAGCTTACCTTGGAGATGCAGAAATCATTGAACTTCTTATTTTATCTGGTATGGTAACCTCTGAGTAATAAGAACACATTATGTATATTTTTGTTATTCTTAATGTTTCTCAGTCATAATTGACTATTTACTGCATGACCTGGTTGTTCATATTTGTTTTATCAGCTGAAACTTATTTTTGTATTCATTCTATAAATACTGATCACATATCTTCTTCTGGGTGCTTAGAGTACATTAAAGAACAAAACAAAGATTGCTGCCCTCTTGTAGCTTATACTCTGATAAGGAAAACAAGCAATAAATACAAGTGAATTTTATAGTATATTAAATGATAAGTGCTTTGAAAAAATGAAAAAGTAGATCAGGATAATCAAGGTGGGATAAGCATTGTATGTAAGGGGTTTTTTGGTTGTTTTTGTTTGTTTGTTTGTTTATTTTTGTTTTTTGAGATGGAGTCTCGCTCTGTTGCCAGGCTGGAGTGTAGTGGCATGATCTCAGCTCACTGCAACCTCCAACTCCCTGGTTCAAGTGATTATCCTGCCTCAGCCTCCCAAGTAGCTGGGATTACAGGCACGCGCCTCCATACCCAGCTAATTTTTGTTTTTTTAGTAGAGACGGGGTTTCACCTTGTTGGCTAGGATGGTCTCTATCTCCTGACCTCGTGATCTGCCCACCTCGGCCTCCCAAAGTGCTGGGATTACAGGAGTGAGCCACCATGCCCGGCCTATATAGGGTATTATATGGAGGAGTTATAGTAGGCCTCATTGAGCACAGAATTATAGGAGATGGTTGCAGTTCTCCTAGGTGGAGGTAATGGTGGTTTATACCAAATACAACGGTGGAGACAGTAAGAAATAGTCTGATAGGAGGTATATTTTGAAGGCAATGCCAGCAAGATTTCTGTGTTTAAATAGCTTTTATCTAACCCTACTTGAGGGCCTGTAAAATACTTTTAGTCAATTACACTCCTTTATTATTTTTTCTAAACCATTTAAGTCTTTACAATATGAAGTAATACTAGAACTGTCTATGATAGAATAGCTCCTATTGTGGTCAGACTACCTACAGTTCCAAAAAAGGCAAGCAGACAGAGTTTAGAAATACTCTTGTTATAGCCAGATGATTGTAATGATATTTATTGGCAAAGGATATGTGTCATTAATTTGAGCTTGTGTTGCCAAATTACGTACATACATGCATAATGAAATTGGATAAGTAGTAGTATTCCTTTGATAGTTTGTGGAAAGGAGGGCTCAGAGGGTGAAATTTTGTGTGAAGATTTCATTAAATAATAACCCAGAGTTTTGCCATTACAAATTCATAAAAATTTAAGAATCCATCTGATTTTTAAAAAATACCTTATTTCTATAACAGATTTCATGATCATATAAAATTAAATATGGTTAAACGTGGACCTGGCTAATATTTTGTTAGTTTATGAATAATTTCACTGCTGACGTACTTCCCTGAAGATGCCTGTTCCTTGTTAATTTTCAGCTAAAATTTACTCAAGGAAAGAACTGAGGAGGTTGAAAAAAATTACTTCTTTTAATAATATAAATTAATGGAACACAAGTTTATGGAATTTTCTACACAAATATCATCTAAGAAACAGTTTAGGACTTTGCATAAGAAGTCTACTGCTGCATTTTTTATTTTAACACAGAATTCTGATAATTTTTGTTTTGTCATAAAGATTATTTTATATGATTCCACATGAAGGGTTTGGTTTTTTTTTTGTTTGTTTGTTTGTTTTTTTGAGACGGAGTCTCGCGCTGTGTCACCCAGGCTGGAGTGCAGTGGCGCGATCTCGGCTCACTGCAAGCTCCGCCTCGCAGGTTCAGGCCATTCTCCTGCCTCAGCCTCCGAGTAGCTGGGACTACAGGCGCCCGCCACCACGCCCGGCTAGTTTTTTGTATTTTTTTTAGTAGAGACGGGGTTTCACCATGTTAGCCAGGATGGTCTCGATCTCCTGACCTCGTGATCCGCCCGCCTCGGCCTCCCAAAGTGCTGGGATTACAGGCTTGAGCCACCGCGCCCGGCCTTTTTTTTTTTTTTTTCATTTTTTATTTTTACACCTAGGAGAAACTTTTCAAATGCTCAAAGTTGACTTAATCCCTTCCTTTTAAAAGTAAATGTTTGCAAAAAGTATTTTTAGTTACTTGTAGAAGGTTGACTTCCTGGTTTCTGTAAGTATGATAGTCAAATGAGTCTTATCATGAGCATGACAGTATATAGATGTCAGCTTTGAAATAAGCATTTGAAAGAATGCTTAGTTTCTTCTGAATAATCCAAGTACACGTCATGTGTAAAATTAACCATGGTACTTGTATAAAAAGCTATTTGAACTTACCCTTGAAAGAATACTTTTTAAATTTTTCTTTGAGACAGAGTCTCGCTGAGTGGCCCAGGCTGGAGTGCAGTGGCATGATCTCAGCTCACTACAACCTCCCAGGTTCAAGGGATTCTCCTGCCTCAGCCTCCTGAGTAGCTGGGACTACAGCTGTGCGCCACCAGGCCCGGCTAATTTTTGTATTTTTAGTAGAGATGGGGTTTCACCATGTTGGCTAGGCTGGTCTGGAACTCTTGGTCTTAGGTGATTTGCCTGCCTCAGCCTCCCAAAGTGCTGAGATTATAAGTGTGAGGCACTCTTCACATAAAAAGTGAAAATACTTTAAATGTTTTATCAGTTTAAAGAGGTAATATAGCTCATGTAGCTATTTTTCAAAGGAAAAATACAATTTTAGATGAATTTAATTGTTCTCAGTTCTCAATAAAAAAGTTAAGTTTTTACATTGGCCTTAGAGCTGTACATTATCTCCCCACCTCAGATTTCTTCTGACTTGAATTTCTACTACTCTGTTTTTATTTGCTCTGCTCTAACCCCACTGGCCACCTTCTACCTCTGGTTCTTTGTGCTGCTGTTTCCTTAGCCTTAAACCTTCCTCAGCCACTTAACACCCTGAACCTTTTCATGTCCTTGCTCAGATATCACCTCATCAACAAGATTTTCCTTGGTCACTGCCACTACCACCTAATCCCCCTCTCCTGTTATCTTTTTTCCTTGTGCTTATTGTTATCTGACATCCTTTTTAAATTACTTGTGTACTGTCATTTTATCTCCTCCAGAATGTAAACTCCAAGAAGGCAGGCAGTTAGTCTACTTTGCCTTCCTGGCATATTTATTTAAAGTGCCTGGGATGGTGATTATAGCAATATAAGTTTAGACTGTGTCTCTTTTTCAGAAATTTGTTTACATTTTGCCCTGTTTCTCAAGTCTTTAATGGAAATGAGAATGGGAGAAATGGGGATGGGTACAAGTTAAGGGTTGAAGGGTGTCAGGTAAGTGGAAAGGGAAAGAAGGCGAATGATTTGTCTATGAGTGCAACTCAAGATCTTAGACTTTTTTCTGTTTAGACTTATCAGTTAGGCTCTAATTTAGGAAAACTAAAACAAAAACTTACTTGGGTTTGGAGTAAAATTAGCTGGAGTAAAATCCAAGGCTAGATTTCCATTGAACTAGAACCTCAGCTTTCTACTTATAAACAAAAAAAAGAATAAAGAAATAAATCAGGCTTTGTGTTGCCATGAGAGACACTACAGGTAGTGTGAATGGCACAAGCTCTTTTGCCAGACAGATTTGGATGCAGTCTTGGCCTTACCTCTTACCACCTCCATGATCTTTTGAAGTTTATTTGCTCTCTGAGCCTCAACTTCCTCATCTAAAAAAATGGGAATACTATAAATTTCATTAGGTTTGAAGAAGCAAATGAAATTATGTCATTAAGATACCTAGGAAGTCCCTGGCATATAGTATTCAAAATTATGGCTGTTACTTTTTTAAGCAGCATTTCTATTTTTTCCTTCATTTTTTTGGTTCTGCCAAGTAAATAAATTCGTTGGTATCAGGAATTATCTTCTCTGTGACTTTTAGATATGATTTCTTAAAAATTCTCTTCTATCAGTTTTGAAGTCCATTATTACATTCTGAAATGATAAAGAATTTATTTCCACAATCTAGAAAGACAAAGGTTGAAAAAAAAATAGACTCTATGTACTCTGGAGAAGTGTATTTATATGTTTTAAATTCTACAATCAAGAAACAGCTATTAAAGCTTTATATGATGTAAGTACCTTCCTGAACAGGGTAGGTATTTGCTCCCCTGAGCAAATAGTAAGGGCTCCTGTAATTTATGGATAACAGAGCTCTAACAAGAAGATAAGTATTAATCAGGATGTATATTTAACTTATAAAAGTTGACACTATAGAAGATAACTGCCATAGCCTTTTATAAAAAATATCCTTTTACATAAATGAGGAAGGAACCAGGAGAGATTCTCTTTTTTTTTTTTTTGAGACGGAGTCTTGCTCTGTTGCCCAGGCTGGAGGGCAGTGGCGCCATCTGGGCTCACTGCAACCTCCACCTACCAGGTTCAAATGATTTTTCTGCCTCAGCCTCCCAAGTAGCTGGGATTACAGACATTCACCCCCAGGCCCAACTAATTTTTGTATTTTTAGTAGAGATGGGATTTCACCATGTTGGCCAGACTGGTGTCGAACTCATGACCTCAGGTGATCCACCCACCTCGGCCTCCCAAAGTGCTGGGATTACAGGCATGAGCCACTGCACCCGGCCCAGGAGAGATTTTGAAATCTGAACCAGAAACCTGATCAGGAAGAAATTTTGGTTGGTGGATATTTCTTCAGTTCATTCATGTTATATCCATTTTAAATTTCTATTAACTCTTTAAATTAAAAGTTGATTAGGACAGTTTTATAGAAGATATACTACACATTTTAGAAGTCAAGTATAAGCTAACCAATGAATTCTTAGTTTTATATTGGAAATAGATTTCCAGAATAGCAGGGTAGTAAAAGACTAATTGTATCCAAATTTTAGTTCAGAATAAGTATCAGAAGAATAGTCTTCAGACAATATATAGTTTATAGACTTAAAAGGTTCTGTATAGATGCTCCAGGAGTTCTGGGTAAATTTGGTTTGAATGCCATGGTTGCTGAGGCGCAAGTTAAACTGACTGATACCCATAACCCTAATTTTAAATTCTGGATTCATCAAACAGCCTTTTAATGAATTATGATATGTTGAGTTATAAATTAGAATTGAAATAGATATTTGATCTGATCAATTCTTTAGGTAAAGATGAGAAAAAAATACATGAAGAGAAATATAGGCTAATTTGTTCATAGTAATGAAAATTTAGTGTAGACGTTTACACTTCGTGTTAATTACCAACACCACATTGTAATAGCAGGTAGGTATAATCTTAAAGAAGTAAATTAAGCAATATGAAATAATGCTTCTTTGTATGAAATTCATGTAAGATTGCCTTATATAAAAGTCATATGCTTTCATAAGAACATACAATAGAGTCAGTTACTGTAATTTTGTATTTTAAAAACTACTTTGATATCCATAACAAGAGTTCTATATTCTCTAAATATATTTCTCTAACGTAAAAAAAATACAAAGATTGAGATTATTTTACAGAGTCATTTCCTTCTGTGTTCATATTTCAGGTTTTTATTATGTCTGACTTGTGATAAAAAAATTAGAAAATAAGGACATTTATATTTTCTCCAGTTTGTTTCACTCTTTTGTGTTGCCTTGGCCCTCTAAGTGATGTGGAAAACCAATGAAGAGTTCTGTTTGGAGTAGAATAACATGCTCTGACTTCTGTTTTTAAAGATTCATTCTCTGGCTTTGGCTTCAAAGTCTTGACCATTTTAAGTCATGTTTATCCTACTTTTTGTTATTTCTAGGTTTTTGTTTTTAATAGTTCTCCTTTTTTTCCCCCAAACTCAGCTAGCTGTCATCTCTTTACATTGTCTTATCTCTTCTTTCTTGTAACTTTTCTTTGAGGTCTCCTCTTCAGAACTTAAATTCAGTGAAGTTGAGTATATAGAGTAGCTCATGAATTCATCCTCTTATTTTCTGGGATGGTTTTTTCCAACCGTATTTCTCCTAGTTTACTCTACTCTATATATTTTTGTACTAGTCCTGTGCTGGATACTTTCAGATTCTTACATATCTTCGAGGAATATGCCTCTTTGCAGAACAGAAAGGAAGGGGCAAAAAGTGAGCATCTGTTAGGTTTGTTTCTTCAAATAACTCTCAAACCAAATTTTAAGTTCAGGAGTGCATGCGCAGGTGTGTTATATAGGTAAACTTATGTGGGTTTGTTGTACAGATGATTTCATCATCCATATATTAAGCCTAGTTCCCGTCAGTGATTTTTTTCCTGAACCCTCTTTCCTCTCATCGTCCACCCTCTGATAGGCCCCGGTGTGTGTTGTGTTCCTCTGTGTGTCCGTATGTTCTCATCATTTAGTTTCCTTTTTTTGTTGATGTACCACAGGTAGTTGGGCTGGCTCAGCAGCTTCTTAGATCAGTGGTTTCTTAGGTAGTAATCTGCTGGTGATTGGCTGTTACTCTCCCTCATCTCCAGCTGGGTGAAAAATTATTAAAGATGCCTTCTTGGTGTCTTGTTTAGCACTGCCCCACTTTGTTCTTATGCAGCATGAGGTTAAGAGTTCTATAGGGGATTTTCCTGTGAATTACCCAGACAGCTCTAGATCGTCTGAAAGATTTTTAGGGATTTTAGGACACAGCAGAGAGAAAGGAACAAATGAGACACACATGCAAACATGACTTTTTAGAGTACTTGGTAACCTTCCCAAGATCTGAAGAAGCTTCACTTAACTCAGTGTCCTACCGTTTGATACATATTTCACTGTTATTGATAGAAATAATTCATAGTTTGATTTGTGATTGTAACTGTTTCCTTACTGTATTGAACATGATATCTCTTCCCCTTCTCTTTTATATTTTGGTGACTTGCTTTAGAGTAAAACTACTCACTCTCTTTAACTTGCAGTCCAGAATTAAATTCTTTGGAAACCAAATATTTGTGCATGATACAACTCTTAAGATTTGTGGATGAGGTATAATTTTTGGCATGGTACCTGTAATCAAGCAAGTGAATACATCCATAGAATCTATGGTAATACTAGAGTCCACTGGAATTAATGTTATAGTTATTATGGAATAGGGTGAAGTAATAGCAAACAGTGAGTGCTTATTACGTTTTAAATACTGTTAACTTTAGCCATTTCATTAATCTCATTTTATCCTAAATTTGTGAAGGTATTATTATAAGGAAACTAAGGCAATTTAGCTTTTAAACTTTCAAAGTTTTGTGCTAGTAAAAGCTAGAGCCAGAATTCAGATCCAGGCAGTTTGACTACAGAATCCATGTTCTTAATCCTGCCATAATCAGAATCTTCCTCTTTTCCTCCCACCATAATGCCCACCCTCCTCCCCCGACCACCTATTTAGCTTTTAGTAAATTTGCATGTGAAGTCACTTCTATTGAAGAACTTTTAAAGACTGTTTTCTGGCCACTGAGGTATAGATATTTTGTTTGGGAGCTTATTCACTTAATGCTTGCATTCAACACTATATGGTTAGCAGTACCTCAGACCTCAGACTGCCTGCAGTACGTGTTAAGTCCTTAAATGACTGCATTGTGGAAGGCATTTGTCAAAAATTCATTCGATTGGCTTTTTATAAAAAATACTCTCCTTAATGGAAAACACCATTCTGATGTTTCTGGCATTAAGAATGAAACCTGAAGTATGTGTCTCTTCTTTTTACTTCAGTGCTGGTGCATTAGTTTGCTGAGGCTGCTGTAATAAAGTACTCCAAACTGGGTGGCTTAAACAGCAGAAATTTATTCACTCAAAGTTCTGGAGCCTACAAGTCTGAGATCAAGGTGCTGTCAGGATTGGTTCCTTTGAAAGGCTATGAGGGAAGGATCTCTTCAGGGTATCTCTCTCTGGCTTGTAAAATGGCTGTTTTCTCCCTTTATTTCCCTCTGTCCATGTCTGTTTCCAGATTTCTTCTTGTAAGGACACCAGTCATACTGTATTAGGGCCCACCCTAATGATCGCATTTTAATTACCTCTGTAAAGATTCTGTCTCCAATTAAAGTCATATTCTGAGTTGCCAGGGGTTAGGAGTTGAACAAACCCACAATAGCTGGTATCCACACACTCTTAAAAAATACAATGCAGCAGCTATCTTTTTCAGCATTATAGTTAGAAAAGTGGAAATGTCGTTGGTTTTTGCTCATTCTACTCTGAGCCTGAAAACAGAATCTGAACCTTTTGCCACTGCACTGTTAGGCAGCCAAAGAAAAGCATTATTTCCACTTTGGGAAGAGGAGGGATAAAAGTACTTGGCTTCTGGCCCAGCTCACTGGTTATGGACTATCTCCTCTGTGGTTTAGGAGCAGAGAAGAAAACAATTCTCTGCAAATAGAAGTTTTGGAAAATGATTTGTGAGACTATTTATAATTATTACAAACATGTATGAAGTTAGCAGTAACTTTAATAGTACCTACTATCAAGTTCTTAGCCTAGATCAGAGGTTGGCTAACGTTTTCTGTAAAGGGCGAGATACTATTTACAGGCCATACAGACTCTCGCAACTATTCAACTGTGAATTGAACAGATGTGGCTCTGTTCCAGTAAAACTTTACAAATTAGGTGGCTTGCAGCCTGTGGGTGGTAGTTTGAAGACCTCTAACATAGATGATAAAGATACTACCTCATCTAGTTAATGTTGAAGTAGAGTGAGGTGTCTTAGTCCTTTCGGGCTACCATAACAGAATATCACAGACTGAGTGACTTACAAATTTTTCTCCGTTCTGAGGCCGGGGAAGATTGTGATGGCAGAAGATTTGGTATCTGGTGAGGACCCACTTCTTATTCATAGCCAGCAGTCTTTTTAGTATAACCTCATATGGCGGAAAGGGTGAGGGAGCGCTCTTGGGCCGCTTTTATAAGAGCATTAATCCCATCCACTGCCCTCATGACTTAATTACCTCACAAAGGACCTCGCCTCCTAATGCCATGACATTGGGGTTGGGATTTTAACATAAATGTGAGGGGAATGCAAACATTCAGACCATTTGACAAGGTTTAGTAAGTAAGAAATAATTTATTCTGAATATTCCAAAATAGGATAGAATGTTATAACTGGAAATGGATCATAAGGATGATTTAGCACAATTCTTTATTTTACAGGTACAGTTGACCCTTGAACAATGTGGAAGTTAGGGGCACTAATTCCCCCAACCCCAACACAATAGGAACTTTGAATATAACCTTTGGCTCCCTAAAAACTACTAATAGCCTAATGTTGACCAAAAGCCTTACTAATAACATAAACAGTTAACACATATTTTATATGTTATATGTATTATATACTGTATTCTTACAATAAAATAAGCAATAAAATGAAAATACTAAGGAAATCATAAAGAGAATACATACTATGTATTGAATGGAAGCAGATCATCATAAACATCTTCATCCTGGTCATCTTCACATTGAATAAGGTGAGGAGGAAGTGGAGGGTTTGCTGTCTTGGGTTGCAGAGATTGAAGAAAATCTACATATAAGTGGACTCATGCAGTTCGAACCAGTGTTGTTTAAGGGTCAGCTGTAATTGAGGTTCAAAAATCAAAGAATTGGAAGAACTTAGTGACCAGTTAGATTAGGAGAAAATAAGTCAATCAGTTATCTTGCAGGATGAAATTTAGAGTCAAATGGGATACTCCTAATGGAGTTGCTGACTGTAGAACTCTGCAGAAAGAGTGCCCTTTGTTGTTTAAATCTGGGACCCATCCTCACCCACTCCCATCCATACATATTCATATCCACCTTCCCCTCACCTCACCAGACACACAGCGTAGGAGGCAGGGATTATGATTTGCAAAATGAAGACCCAGGCCCCAAGAAATAGTTCCAGGTCACATAGCCAACTAGTTATACAGCCATTATGAGATCACATCTCTCTCCGGCTCCAGTGTTCCTTCCACTAACCCTTGACTGTGTCTTCACAAGGTCAGACCTCTCTTCAACTGCATTGCTGTCTAGAGCCCTAGACTAATGTAAGTAAGTAAATCAGGTTTTTGTTTTTGAATTTGTTTTATCTCCAAATAGCTAGACGTTTAATTCTAGATTTAGGTAACCTTTTCTTTTACAAAACTATTGTTTCAGAGTGCACTTTTATATGGGCGAAATATTACGTGAAAAGATTGGGTGAGAGGAAACTGATTAGCTGGGGTTTTTCCATATAATGTAACTGGTATGATCCTGCAGTTGATTTTTAGTTGTTTGTGTTATTTATTGCATATATAATATCAGAAACTCAATCACATCTCTACTCTAGAAAGGTGAATCTGAATTCAGATATACGTGAGAGTATAGGCTCTGGCTGCTTATTTATCTTAAGGGAAAGTTCAGTTGGTATACGTGGATTTGTGGGGGACAAGGAAAGACTTGTAAAGAAAATATTGATTATACAGTTGGACATAACCATTTTGAATTTAATGAGATGTGTTTCTGGCACGCAGGTTTTCTCTAAATACTGGTTTATAGTACTCACTGATGATATCTTTCTTAAGTTGCTATGTTTATTGTCTTTTGTTTCTTAGCAGTGCTTTTTCGCACCACAGGCTCTGCCAGTAACCTAACTTCAACAAATGACATGGGACTGCTATTTTATATTCTTTTTTGTCTTAATGAGTAGGAAATAAGAAATTAATCTTCTCTTGGTTACCTAAGGTCATCCTTATAAACCACAAATACTATCTTCTGCCATGTAGAGGGCATGTGATTATGCCACCAGAGGCTGTTAACGACATTTGGTTTTATTTCTCTCTACAAAGACTGTTTTTTGTTTTAAGTGGGTGTGATTTCTCCCTACTTCCCCTGCCTCTCCATCCTCATCGTTAGCTGTTGTGGCTGGTGTTTAATACTCCAACTAGCTATTGAACTAGTTAACTATATTCTGAAAATGTCTTTTCCGTTTCTAGAATGAATTTGTCGTTTAATGTATATATGAATATATAGATAACTTTGGAGTGTTCTGTGTGGAACAGAACTGTTTACCTTTATACAGCCCACTGACATGAGCTCTGGGAATCTGAACTATCTGAAGTGTGCTGCTATGTTTGTTGCTTTTATACTATTTTTCATTTTACAGGAACACAGCCAACTGCTGCTCTTGTAGTGTGCATTACTGTGTCATATTTATCTGTTTATATTATAAACCACATATTAGTTAACTAATGTGGCTGGGGAAATATTGTTTCATTGGTGCCCTCAGATATGGCCCTGATTTCTCATAGTTGACCTTTATTTTCCAAGGAATTAAAAACATTTGATTAGGCTCTTAGAAGAAATGCATGATTTTTTTTTTTTTTTTCTTTTTGAGACAGAGTTTTGCTCTTGTTTCCCAGGCTGGAGTGCAATGGCACGATCTTGGCTCACTGCAGTCTCTACCTCCTGCGTTCAAGCAATTCTCGTCTCAGCCTCCCGAGTAGTTGGGATTACAGATGTGCATCACCACACCCGGCTAATTTTGTATTTTTAGTAGAGACGGGGTTTCTCCATGTGGGTTAGGCTGGTCTGGAACTCCCAACCTCAGGTGATCCTCCCGTCTTGGCCTCTCAGAGTGCTGGGATTACAGGCATGAGCCACTGCGCCCGGCCGCATGATTTAGTAAACGATTAGATAACTGTCTTCTGAGAAAAAGTATGATCCCATTGTGCCGGTATTTCTGAAGATAAACATATCTTTGGAATCAAAAGAAGCCACATTTTTAATCAGTAACAGGTAGCAGTATGATAAATCCTCAGTTAGCCATTGGAGATTCTTTTTTGTAATTATGTGTTTTGATAAATGAATTTTATTACAAATAAAGAGAAAGACTAATTATTGTAACTTAAAATGACACAATAAGACCAGCAGCATTTTTTACTTTAGTCTCCCAAATACACCATTAAATCTTCATGCAGTTGTATATTTAATAACCCATATCCAAAAGAAGGAAAAATCTATCTTCACCCTATTCCTAATTACTTTTCTATTTTTTTTCTTTGCACCTGAAACCGACCAAATTCTTGGAATATTTTCTGTGATGATTCCTTTTCTTCTCTCTTAAATATATCTAATTTTTTGAATAGGTAATATTCAGTTTTGCTTAAAAATTAGTAAATATATGCTCTTTTTTTTTTTTTTTTTTTTGGAGACATAGTTTCCCTCTTTTTGACCAAGCTGGAGTGCAATGGCACAGTCTAGGCTCACTGCAACCTCCACCTCCTGAGTTCAAACGATTCTCCTGCCTCACCCTCCCAAGTAGCTTGGATTACAGTTGCCTGCCACCATGCCGAGCTAATTTTTTTTTGTAATTTTAGTAGAGACAGGGTTTCACCATGTTGGCCAGACTGGTCTTGAACTCCTGACCTCAGGTCAGAGATTCACCCACCTCGACCTCCCAGAGTACTGGGATTACAGGCGTGAGCCACTGTACCCGGCCAATATATACATATTTAAAGATACAATATAGAGTAAAGTTGCATTACTACCCTAGTACCTGCCATATGTCCAGTTTTCAATGTGCCCCCCATCACCAACACAAACATATAAGCACCCCCTCTTATTAATATCTTAGCATTCCTTTACGGTTTCTTTGTGCATATTAAGTAAATGCAGTAATTCCCCCTTTTGAAGAGGTATGTTCCAAGACCCCCAAGTAGATGCCTGAAACCTCAGATAGTACTGAACCCTATATACTATGCACAGGTTTCTTTTTCCCTCTTCAGAATTTCAGGTAGAAGATTTGTTCTTACTGTAGATCTTAGCAACCTCAGCATGATTTGTTTTTTATTGAGAACTTACACCTTTTCATTAAAAGGAAGTATTTTACTGTTTCTTTTGGCATACTCAAATTTGCAGCATCACTACTCTTGCACCTTGGGGCCATTATTAAGTAATGTAAGTGTTACTTGAACCCAAGCATTGTGATACCATGATAGTCAATCTGATAATCGAGAGGGTCCCATAAGGAATGGGTGGATAGCATATGCAAGATACGATGGACAAAGGGATGATTCATATCTTGGGTAGATGGAGCAGGATGGTGCCATATTTCATCATGTTACTCGGAACAGTGAGAAATTTAAAATTTATGAATTATTTATTTCTGGAATTTTCCATTTAATATTTTCAGGCCATGGTTGATTGGGTAACAAGCTGTGAAAAGTGAAACAAGGGGGGGCCACTGTGTGATAAGATAAAAATAATTATCTCTTCCTTTTTCTACATGAAAGTAAAGCGTATTAGTCATACAATTACTGCTTTTTTACTTTTTGTTTTCAGATCTTTGTTAGCAAATAGAGTCTCCTCAGTTTTTTGTGCCAGCCACCTTCCGTTTTTTGAGACGGTGTCTCACTGTCTTGCCCGGACTAGAGTACGTGGCGCATTCTCAGCTCACTGCAACCTCTTCCTCCCGGGTTCAAGTGATTCCTACCTCAGCCTCCCAAGTAGCTAGGATTACGGGTGTGCACGGGCCACCACATCTGGCTGATTTTTGTATTTTTAATAGAGACAGAGTTTCACCATGTTGGCCAGGCTGGTCTTGAACTCCTGACTTTAAGGAATCTGCCCACCTCAGCCTCCCAAAAGTGCTAGGATTACAGTCATGAGCCCTGTGCCCTTCTATCTCCTGCTAATTAATACTTTGGATCAGACTTCTCAACATCCTTCGTGAGACCTCGTTTCTTCTTTGCCTTTGTTGATTCAGGATACCGTCTGTACTGGGTGTCTGGGTTGATACCATTTGGGCCTTACTGCCAGAGCTTTCCGTTCTACTGTGTATAGATAGCATATGCACATAAATATAAACCTGTAGAAAGAGGCACAGTGCTTAAAGAGAACCGTTGAAGTCCTAAGCAGATAAGTGGGAAAACCAAGGACACTAGCTTCTGTGTCTCTCCTTCACTATCTCTAGGGGTCCAGCTTCCAGCTGGCAAACATTTCAAATGTGTGTACTTTCTACATTCCGTCTTATACCCAAAACAAACGTTGGCATTACTGGGATTAGGCAGTTTGTGTTGTAACCATCTTGGGTTCCACAGTGCCTGGCAGATAGTTACCCAAATGTTTATTACATGGGTATGTCATGCTCTCTGGCTGCTTCTTTATTTACTGTCTTCCTTTCCTTCTCCCATAGCCTAACTCTGAGCATTGTTCAAAGCTCTCTAATTGGCCCTTGATTCTTTGTGTCCTCACGGTCACTGCCCACAAAGAACTCAGCTACTCTCAGCATCTCAACTACTACATTTGTGGATGTTTCTTAACACCTCTCTTTCATTTTATTTTCTCTCATTTTCAAGGCTTTAACGTCTACCTCTAACATATTTGCTATTATGTACTAGGTACATTTATTATATGTTAATTTTTATAACAAAGTACTATTAAATCTGTTATATAGATGAAGAAACTTGGGTTCAGAGGGATCACACAACTACTTAGGGACCCGGAGCTAGTAAATTGAAGACGTTACTTGAAGTCACTGCACTTGATTATTCCCTGACTCCTCACACTCAAAACCTAGAAATAATGTAAGCATTAGGAAGTGTGAAGCTTTGTTTCTGTTATAGTTGACTCTGATGTTGGGCTGTTTTCTGTACCTGTATTTCATCATTTAGAAATGAGTGATTTAGGATTTGGGATATAAATCTAGGATTGCTTATAGGATAGGATCTATCAGCCAGTTCTATACTTCCAAGAACCAGGGCTGTTTCTTCTCTACTTAGATATATTAGTAGAATTATCCTACATGCATGTGCTGCTTTTATTTGATTAGGATTTGAATACTAAATCAGTGGATTTAATATGGGAGATAAATTATTCTGTCTTCAAATAATGTAAATTTTTTTTTCTTAAAATGTGTTTGCATTCTATTAAGGTTAATTTTTGTCCACTGACTTAAAGATTTTTAAACACTGTACAAAATGGATTTGTTTAAGAAAATTTCTTTCTTAAACTTTAGGTATAACCTAGAAAGACATGAGTTGGTTCATTTCTTTCTCAATTATTTTTCTAAGTCTATAACCATTGTTTCTATCTTATACAATAACTTTACAGTACTAATGTGTTTTTAATCATGGCTGGAGAACTATTTTGAACTATCTTACCTTATGGCATGGTATATTCATTAGTAAAGAAATGTAATGAATACTTTAAAATAGTCTACATTTTATCTCTAAGTATATTCATATATTCATTTATTTATTTGGTTTTTTTAACATGCATTCTAAAATCGGGTCTGATTTTTACCTTGAATACGCTCTGTATAAAGGTGGCTTTTCTAACGTATATATAATGATGTTTATTTTGTTTTAAACAAAAAAACTAAGACTTTATTGGATAATTATATCAATTTAAAAGGCTAATTTTGTTTTATATTCTAAGGGTAATTTTATCAGGAGAAAGTATAAAAAATAAAGTTATTTTTCAATTGTCATTTATCCAATTTGGATTATATATAACTACTATTTCAGGAGATTTATTAAAAATATTTTATGTACAATATTTCAATTTATTTTTTTCTTCTTGTTGCAGGAGCTAGAGTTAATGCCAAAGACAGCAAATGGTTGACACCTTTACACAGAGCAGTTGCATCTTGTAGTGAGGTATGAAATTTCTCTTAGTAAATATATTGTATATGAAAACATTAAATAGGCATACCTGTGAATCCATATGCAAATTCTATGTTTTCAAAAGAAAGAAAAGCTACTGAGATACCTCAACTGGTCATTTTACTTTAGAATTTGTACAAAACAAGTTAATTGTTTCATTTCTTTTGTTTATAAGGCCTCTTGCAGTCTGAAATAGCAGAGAATAGAAAACCCTATCTCTGTCTCTTCTACAAGAGAGATCATTTTTCTGTCCTACATAATCTTCCTCAGGGTTTTTCTCTACCTGTTTACAATAGTCTGTTACAAAAGTTACACTGATTGTGATCAAGAAATAATCTCATCAATGTATAATAATTAATTGAAATGTTACTTAGCTAAACACTGAAATTAACTTCAAAACCATTACTTGATTGCATATTTTACCAGGTATAAATATATAACTTTAAAATGTTTGAGAGGGATTACAAGGAAGAACAGTTCCTTCTTGTTTGCAGCCCTGTATATTGTTTGCTTGTCAAGATAACTGACATTTTTAGAAAATGTTCACTATTTGCAAGATATTTTTATATTTTTCATATCTTTTAGTCCTGAGGACGTCTTTGTGGGATAGATGTCTTGAGGAAACTATATAGTTAATGATTCATGAAAAACTACTCAGCTGTTAAGATGGGACAAAACCTGGATCTTCTTTGTTTTTGTTTTTGTTTTTTTTCTGTTATTTTACTTTATAATGTGTATTCAGTGCTTTTCTAAAATGCATTGTGTCCAAAGCACCTCTTTTACATACTTTACAGTAGTTGTAGCTTGTTGCAAAGCTTAAAAAATAATTTAAAATACAAAAGTATGTGATAGTATAAGTTTATGTTCATCTAGTATTTCTTTAGTTATTCAAATTGTGAGGTTAAGAAAGGAACTCCTAAGTGTAGCTACTGGGGACTATGTAGTTTGGGAGGAGGAAAGGGAACTCTAACTAGCACCTCAGGACAAACTACAGAGCTTCTGTCTCTTTGTCCTTTTCTGTATTCCTCATTGTGAACTACATCTTGAACCCAGAGCAAGAGCTGGGCAAGTGAGGAGACATAAAGGTGAAATGTGAATGGGAAGGATTACAAACCCTGTAGTTAACAGAGACAATCTATTAGCTGTAGCCTCCTAGTTAGGAGAAGAAGGGAGGGGACAGTGGGTGCAACTGAACACACAACCTAACTCTGAACTGGGTCCTTGATGTGCTATAGCTTATGAACTTATGGAACTTAGATTTGGAGACACTGGCTTCAGTTATTACGTGAAACTTTTCAGCTGCGCGATGTTGGACAAGTCTAGGAATTATAAAAACTAAGATATATTAGCCAAAATACTTTGAATTCTGAAATTCCATTGTAATGTTACTAATTTTGTGGTTAAACCTCCATAAAGATGTTTCTTTAAATAAAAGCAGTTAAGATAAACATTACTGTTATTGGAACATATTAATGTTAGCCATACTTACACATTTTGTATTAAGACTCTTGGGATTGTGGCTATTAAAATACTGGATTTTTAAGAGATTAAGTCGTAAGAAGATACAATTTATATATTTGCAGAAATTGTAAAACAGACCAAAAATTACTAAAGAAAAATTAACATTAGAGGAAGACAGCAAATTCTGCCAGAGACTTAATTCCTAATTTTTAAAAACTATGTGCTCAGCCTGAATTTAAGGGCAAGTTGTAGGTTAGAAAGCAAATAATCCTAGTAAGTTTCTTAATTCTACTCTTCAATCAAAAAATTACAAGACAGATCACTAAACAGAAACACAACCAAGAACCCTCAGAGTCTACTTCATTCCCCTGCTACCTCCACTGGAGCAGGCGCTAGTATCCACAGCTGTGGGACCTGAAGACAGATCACATCACAGGACTCTTTACAGACATTCCCCAGTACCAGCCCGAAGCCTAGTAGCTCCAGTGGGTGACTAGACCCAGAAGAGCAAAAACAATCACTACAGTTTGGCTCTCAGCAGTCCCCATTCCTACGGGAAGTGGGCTAACACCACATCAAGGGAACACCCTGTGGGACAAAGTAATTTAAACAGTAGTCCTTGAATCCCAGATCTTCCCTCTGACATAGTCCACCCAAGTGAGAAAGAACCAGAAAAACAATTCTGGTAATATGACAAAACAAGGTTATTTAACACCCCCAAAATATACCAGCTTACCAGCAATGGATGCAAACCAAGACGAAATCTATGAATTGCCAGAAAAAGAAGTCAGAAGGTTGATTGTTAAGCTAATTAAGGAGGCACCAGAGAAAGGTGAAGTCCAACTTAAATTAAAAACGTGAGATAGAATATGAAAGGAAAATTCTTTAGTGAAATAGGTAAAAACAATCACAACTTCTAGAAATCAAGGACACACTTAGAGAAATGCAAAATGCACTGGAAAGTCTCAGCAATAGAATCGAACAAACAGAAGAACTTTAGCGCTTGAAGACAAGGCTTTTGAAATTAACCCAATCCATCAAAGACAAAGAAAAAAAATTCTTTTTAAATGAACAAAGCCTCCAAGAAGTTTGGGACTGTGTTAAATTTCCAAACCTGAGAATAGTTGGTGTTCCTGAGGAAGAAGAGAAATCTTAAAGTTTAGAAACTATATTTGAGGGAATAATTGAGGAAAACTTTCCCAGCCTTGCAAGAGATCTGAACATACAAATACAAGAAGCTCAAAGAACACCTGGCACATCACAAAAAGATTATCACCTAGGCACATAATCATCACGTTATCTAAAGTCAAGATGAAGGAAAGAATCTTCAGAGCTATGAGGCAAAAGCATTAGGTAGCCTATAAAGGAAACACGTATCAGATTAACAGCAGATTTCTTAGTGAAACCCTACAAAGCTAGAAGGGATTGGGGTTCTATTTTTAGCCTCCTTAAAGCAATTATCAGCCAAGAATTTTGTATCCAGTGAAACTAAGCTTCATAAATGAAGGAGGATATACAGTATTTTCCAGACATATAAATTCTGAGAGAATTCACCACCACCAAGCCAGCACTACAAGAACTGCTAAAAGGAGCTCTAAATCTTGAAAGAAATTCTTGAAATACTCCAAAATATAACCTCCTTAAACCATAAATCTTACAAGACCTGTGTAACAATAATACAGTTTAAAAAAAAAAAAAAAGGTATTCAGGCAACAAATAGCATGAGGAATAAAATAGTGCCTCACATCTCAATAGTAACATTAAATGTAAATGGCCTAAATGCTCCACTTAAAGGATACAGAATGGAAGAATGGATAAGAATTCACCAACCAAGTTTCTGCTGTCTTCAGTAGACTCACCTAACACGTAAGGACTCACAGAAACTTTAGGTAAAGGAGTAGAAAAAGATATTCTATGCAAATGGACACCAAAAGTGAGCAGGGATCACTATTTTTATATCAGACAAAACAAACCTTAAAGCAATAGCAGTTAGAAAAAACAAAGAGGGCCATTATATAATGATAAAAGGACTAGTCCAACAGGAAAATATCACAGTTCTAAATATATATGCTCCTAACACTGGAGCTCCCAAATTTGTAAAACAGTGACTACTAGACCTAAGAAATGAGATAGCAACACAATAATAGTGGGGGACTTTAATACTCCACTGACATCACTAGACCGATCATCAAAACAGACAGTCAACAAAGAAACAATGGACCTAAACTATACCCTATAACAAATGGACTTGACAGATATTTACAGAATAGTCTACCGAACAACTGCAGAATATGCATTCTATTCATCAGCATATGAAATGTTCTCCAATATAGACCATATGATAGGCTGCTCAACAAGTCTCAGTAAATTTAATAAAACCTAGCATATATCAAGTACTCTCTCAGACCACAGTGGAATAAAATTGGAAATGAACTCCAAAAGGAAGCCACAAAACCATGCAGACATGGAAATTAAATAACCTGCTCCTGAATGATCATTGGGTCAACAAGGAAATCAAGATAGAAATTGAAAAATTCTTTGAACTGAATGATAATAGTGGCACAACCTATCAAAACCTCTGGGATACAGCAAAAGTAGTGCTAAGAGGAAAGTTCATAGCATTAAATGTCTACATCAGAAAGTCTGAAAGAGCACAAATAGACAATCTAAGGCCATACCTCACGGAACTGGAGAAACAAGAACCATCCAAACCCAAACCCAGCAGAAGAAAAGAAATCATAAACATCAGAGCAGAACTAAATGAAATTGAAACCAAAATTAAAAAAAAAAACTAGAAAGATAAATGAAACAAAAAACTGGTTCTTTGAAAAAATAAATAACATTGATAGACCATTAACAAGATTCATCAAGAAAAGACCATATATGCTCAATTAGAAATGAAATGGGAGATATTACAGATGATAGTACAGAAATACAAAAGATTATCCAAAGCTAATACGAACACCTTTACACGCATAAACTAGAAAACCTAGAGGAGATGGGTAAGTTCCTGGAAATATCCAACCTTCCTAGATTAAAGTAGGAAGATATAGAATCTTTGAACAGACCAATAACAAGCAGCAAGATTAAAATGATAATTTTTAAATTGCCAACAAATAAAAAGTCCATGATAGATTCACAGCTGAATTCTATCAAACATTCAGGGACGAATTGGTACCAGTCCTATTGATGCTATTCCAAAAGAGGCAATCCTTCCTAAATCGTTTTCTGAAGCCAGTGTCACCCTCATACCAAAACCAGGGAAGGACGTAACAACGAAAACTACAGACCAGTATCCCTGATGAGCATAGGTGCAAAAGTCCTCAACAAAATACAAGCAAACCAAATCCAACAGCATATCAAAGAGATGATCCACCATGATCAGGTGGGTTTCATACCAGGGGTGCATGGATGGTGTTATTAACATACCTAAGTCAGTAAATGTAATACACCACATAAACAGAATTAAAAACAAATATCACATGATCACCTCAATAGATGCAGAAAAAGCATTTGACAAAATCCAGCATCCTTTTATGATTAAAACTCTCAGCAACATCAGCATAGAAGGGATATACCTTAAGGTAATAGAAGCTATATATGACAAACCCACATCCAACATTTTACTGAATGGGAAAACTTGAAAGCATTCCCCCTGAGAACTAGAACAAGACAAGGATGCCCACTTTCACCACTTCTATTCAAAATAGTGCTGGAAGTCCTAGCCTGAGACATCAGACATGAGAAAGAATTAAAGGGCATCCAAATCAGTAAAGAGGAAGTCAGACTGTCACTGTTTGCTGATGATATGATCGCATGCTTAGAAAACCCTAAAGACTCATTCAAAAAGCTCCTAGAACTGGTAAATGGATTTAGCAAAGTTTCAGGATACAAAATTAATGTACACAAATCAGTAGTTCTGCTATACACTAACAGCGACCAAGTTGAGCATCAAATCAAGAACTCATTCCCTTTCACAATAGCTGCAGCAGAACAGTAAAATAGCTAGGAGTGTACCTAACCAAGGAGGTGAAAGACCTCTACAAGGAAAGCTACAAAACACGGATGAAAGAAGTCATAGACGACATAATTAGAAACACATCCCATGCTCATGGATGGGTAGAATCAATGGTGCAAAAATGACCATACTGCCAAAAGCAATCTACAAATTCAGTGCAATTCTCATCAAAATACCGCCATCATTCTTCACAGAATTAGAAAAAAAATTCTGAAATTTATATGGAACCAAAAAGGAACCTGCAGAGCCAAAGCAAGACTAAGCAAAAAGAAAAATTCTGGAGGCATCACATTACCTGACTTCAAACTACACTACAAGGCCATAGTCACCAAAACAGCATAGTACCGGTATAAAAATAGGCATATAAAGCAATGGAACAGAAATAGAACCCAGAAATAAGGCCAGATACTTAAAACCAACTGATCTTTGACAAAGCAAACAAAAACAGTGGGGAAAGGACACCCTGTTCAACAAATGGTGCTGGGATAATTGGCAAGCCACACGTAGAAGAATGACACTGTATCGTCATTTCTCACCTTATACAAAAATCAACTCAAGGAGGATCAAAGACTTAAGTCTAAGATCTGAAACCATAGAGATTCTAGAAGATAACATCAGAAAAACGCTTCTAGACAATTGGCTTAGGCAAAGACTTCATGACCAAGAATTCAAAAGCAAATGCAACAAGAACAAAGATAAATAGATGGGACTTAATTAAACTGAAAAGCTTCTGCACAGCAAAAGAAAACAGTCAGCAAAAGCTGGGCGTGGTGGCTCATGCCTGTAATCCCAGCACTTTGGGAGGTGGGCAGATTTCGCTTGAAGTCAGGAGTTCAAGACCAGCCTGGCCAACATGGTGAAACCCCATCTCTACTCAAAATACAAAAATTAGCCAGGCGTGGTTGCACGCGCCTGTAATCCCAGCTACTTGGGAGGCTGAGGCAGGAGAATGACTTGAATCCGGGAGGTGGAGATTGTGGTGAGCTGAGATTGTGCCACTGCACTCCAGCCTGGGCGATAGAGCAAGACTCCATCTCAAAAAAAATAAATAAATAAATAAAATAAAAAAGAAAACAATCAGCAGCATTAACAACTCACAGAGTAGGAGAAAATCCTTGCAATCTATACACCTAACAAAGGAGTAATATCCAGAATCTACAAGGAACTCAAACAAATCAGCAAGAAAATAAAGAATCCCATCAAAAAGTGGGCTAAGGACATGAATAGACAATTGTCAAAAGAAGATGTACAGAGGGCCAACAAACATGGAAAAATAACATCACTAATTATCAGGGAAATGTAAATCAAAACCACAAAGCGATACCACCTTACTCCTGTAAGAATGGCCATAGTCAAAAAAAATAAAAAAATAATAGATGTTGGTGTGGATGCAGTGAAAAGGGAACACTTTTTCACTGTCAGTGGAAATGTAAACTAGTACAACCACTATGGAAAACAGTGTGGAAATTCCTTAAAGAACTAAATCTACCATTTGATCCAGCAGTCCCACTACTTAGGTGTCTATCCAGAGAAAAAGAAGTCATTATAAGAAAAAGATACTGGTACACACATGTTTATAGCAGCACAATTTGCAATTGTAAAAATATGGAACCAACCCAAATACGCATCAATCAACGACTGGATAAAGAAAATATGGTATTGGCCAGGCACGATGGCTCATGCCTGGAATCCCAGCAGTTAGGGAGGCTAAGGTGGGCAGATCACCTGAGGTCAGGAGTTCAAGACCATCTTGGCCGACATGGTGAAACCCCATCTCTATGAAAAATACAGGTAAAAAAAAAAAAAAAAAGCCAGGTTTGGTGGTGCGTGCCTGTAGTTCCAGCTACTCTGGAGGCTGAGGAGGATCGCTTGAACCTGGGAGGCAGACGTGGAGGTGAGCCAGGATCGCGCCATTGTGCTCCAGCCTGGGTGACAAACGTGAAACTCCATCTAAAAAAAAGAAAGAGAACTAAAAATTACAAGGCTATGTAGTATTGATACTCTTTTGCAGGATTATGAGAAACAGCTATAAAATGTGGCCCTTCCGAAAAGATACAACTTCTGTAAACACTATCATTTTTCTTTTGAAAATAAAGTCTCCTAACTAGTGAAACTGTCAGAAAACCTATTCAATAGTGTTGAGAGTATCACTTTCACTATCGTTACTT
Organism: Papio anubis; assembly: GCF_008728515.1. Classification (NCBI taxonomy): domain Eukaryota; kingdom Metazoa; phylum Chordata; class Mammalia; order Primates; family Cercopithecidae; genus Papio; species Papio anubis. Next base: position 161,927,201 of record NC_044977.1, on the reverse strand, counting down.
ATTTTCATTTAAGTCCTGAGAGCAAAAGTAGCTATGTTTATTACATTTAACAGAAAATATAGCTATGGCCACAGAGAGATGGGTTTTTCACTGATGGCTTTTGGTTTATATTTTTGAGATACCATGGGAGAACTAAATCCTGTGCAAGCTGATTGGAGTGACTGTTTTCTGAATTCTCGTAAGGACAGAATAGCTAGCACAGTGGTAGATGCATAGGAGAGAACTTAATTTAGCACATACAGTACTACCTTAAGTGCTTAATTATCTCACTGAACCTATGTTAAGAGAGACTGCTTCAGGTTAAATATCCCAGACACCCCAACTCTCCTTCAGTGACATAGTTTCCACACTACCTCCTACTAGCTGGCTGTCTCAGTCTGTCTCTACTACTATGATTTCTGACTGTCATTCTTTAAGAGTAGTATGTAGTTCAGCTCTGTGTAAATGCTGCGGATTTTTCTGAATATCCGAATATCTGGATATCCGAGTACTAGGAGTTGGGTTTTTGTTTGTTTTGGGGGTGGGTGTGTGTGTGTGTGTGTGTGTGAAAAAAGCCAAATCACACTATTGGAGAGCATACAACTTACATTTTAACCTAATCAGGAATTACATTTTAGGTCTATCAAGATAACTGAGTTTAAATTCTATTATCACATGAGATATTGTGTGGTCTCTCCAAGCTTTGTGTTTATTTGCAAATATGTTAAGCGCTTGTTTTTCCTTACTTTCCTTCAAATCAATGGTAAGAAATGCTAAAAAAGATAAAACCAAAGGGGAAAACTGGTACTGTGAAGCCTCTTTTATACTGACCCCAAGGTAATAATAAATACTCTCTGAGTACAGTTGTTTAACCTTCAGTCATTATCCTGTATTTCATAATTCGTTTGAATTAATGTCATGGAATGTTTAGTTTTAAAAAAATCGAGACACACAAGCAGCATTTCTTACACATACTGTGAAAATTTAGAATTTAGATTACTATGATAATATTTTTTGTTAATAAAATCATCTGTGCCTTTGGTTATCCCAATATTATTTTCTGTGTGCTTATGATGATACACTGATAATATGATGATGAATTATCCTAGGGTGTGAAATCAGGCTCTTTGATTTGTAGTTCTAGAAATTCACCTCTTCTTTTTTAATGTCTCTAGCCTTTAGGGATTTTCTTCAGTTTTCTCTGATTTTTCAAAGACCACTGCTATTGTGATCTGACATGTATTACTCTGAGTAGGAAATAATGGACTCAGGGTTCACACCTTGATCTGTCTTGATACTGTAGTGTCTTAATTTCTATGTTTATTGCCTTATTTAGGTGCCCACTTACCTCCACTCACCTACTATGAACCAGATTTGTTACTGCTTTTTAGTGAAACAAAAATGTAGAATTGATTTTCCTGTTTTTACTAATGGAACATAAGTATTCCCAAACTTTCCAGAAGCTTTAATGTTTGTATTGTGAATTCCAGAATGGGAGTGAATAAGGCAAGGCTGACATCTCTAGTATTCTGTGTTTGCCCAGTTTATCCAATTACAAATTGTTCATTTTATTTTAAATTATTTGTTATATCCACTAACATGCCTACTAACATTTCCCAATATAGTGTTAGTTTTAGATCCCCCAAGTCACAGTGTACTCTTCTCAGAGGTGAGGATCAGGAATCTTGATAGTGTTTATACCTTGTTTTCCATAATTTTGTGAGTGTTCTATATCTATTCTTCTTTCCATATTCCTTTTTAAATTGAAATATAACTTACAATTAAAATGCATGAATTTTTTTAGTGTACACCCTTAAGTTTTGCCAAATGTATACACTTGTGTAACCTTTATCCCAGTCAGGATATAGAAGATTTCTGTTACCTGGCAAGTCCCCTCGTGTCCCTTTTCATTCAGTCTTCCCTGTCCCCAGAGGCAACCGGTGTTCTGATTTCTCTCAGCATAATTTCCGTAATTCTAGAACTTTATAAAAATGGAATCATACAATATGTATTCTTGTGTCACGACTTCTCTTGTTCAACGTTTTTGAGATTTATCCATGTTTTCATGCATTATTGGTTCATTTTCATTGCTGAGGAATATTATAGTACAGATACACTATTTGTTTATCCATTTTTCTATTCATGAACATTTGCATTTCTGGTTTTTGGTGGTTAGGAATAAAACTGCTATGAGCATTCTTGGATGGACTTTTTAAAAATTTCTTTTGGATAAATCACTGTTGTGGAATTGTAGAGTGATAGGCCTCCATAGATCTTTGATTAGCTGGCTGACTTCGCAATTTGATAGATAACTGGGCATCTCTTCAGTCTTTTGCCAACCCTATTAAGTACTGGTGCGATTTCCCATGTTTCAAACAGTTCCGACTACTTTTTATTTCAGAGGCCTGAAATGGTATGGGTGATTCATGGCTAATATATTTTGTTCAGTCTTCCTCTGTATATTTATAGCTATTTTCACTTTCTAACACTTTTCATGTACATTAGTTTATTGTGCTTTATAGCATACTTGAAAAGAGTGGTAGGCAGATGTTATTTCCCCCACCCCCATCTTCTTTGCAGATAAGAACATTTAGGGTTAGTTTTATAGGACTTGAATAGTATGCCTTGTAAATAATAGAATTGACATGAGAACCCATATTCTGCTTTGGTTTTGGTCGTTTTCATTTTCATATGTAGTTTGGCATTCATTTACCAAAAAGTAGGATTATCACTGAAAGGAGAAAAATTTTGCTGAGTTTAGTTCTGATTATATTGGTTAATGTTAAGGCCTACTGAATTCCTTGGAATTCTGCCATGAGTCCAATTTATAGAGGTAGTGTTGTGAGGTTTTCCATGCGCTTCTGGGAGATAAATCCTTTGGACAGTAGACTCTTAAATTGCCTTAACTTTCTCTCTCAGCAGCACTGCAAAAACAACTTCGTATATGTTGTGTCTTTTTTTTTTTTCCTCCATGAAATCGATCCTAGTGATTTTTCATTTTGTAAAATATAGCCTGTATAATACATTGAGTATGTTTTTAATTTTTATATATGCAATGTAAAGTAATAAATCTATTACTTAAAATTGTTCAAAGAGCCAGGCGTGGCTCTACAACTGGCTCACGTTTGTAATCCCAACATTTCGGGAGGCCCAGGCAGGAGGATCACTTGAGGAGTTTGAGACCAGCCTGGGCAACATAGCAAGACCTTGTCTCTACAAAAAAAATAAAAAATTAGCCAGGCGTGGTGGCATGCACCTGTAGTCCTAGCTACTCAGGAAGCTAAGGTGGGAGGATCACTTAAGCCAAGGAATTTGAAGTTACAGTGAGCTATGATTGCTCTACTGCACTCCAGCCTGGGCAACAGAGTGAGATCCTGTCTCTTAAAACCAAAAAACTATTTATTCAAAGTATAAATTGTATCTTGTTACCTATAAGAATAAGATATAAGAAATGAATTTTTTTGAATAATAGTTGTTAGTATTTCTTCTTGCATATTTTGATAGGAATGTTTATGCATTTAATGGTAGGGTAGGGAAAGGGAATATTTGATCTTGATGCATCTTATATGGCTCTGAGTACTCTGAGTATCGCCTTTACATTCAAAATGTTTTGTTTCCTTGGGTAAATTCCTACTTGTTTATAGTGAGTTCTATGAGAGCTTTTTTATTTTCTTCATATGTAGATTTATACACAATACACAATAAATGTAGATTTATGCACATATATATTTATACACAAACACATGCACACTATATATAGAAATAACTTCTGAAACTCTTACTCATTTGTCTTTTATAACTTTTATCTTCATATGTTTTAGGAAGCAGTTCAGGTACTTCTGAAGCATTCTGCAGATGTTAATGCTCGAGACAAAAATTGGCAAACCCCTTTACATATAGCTGCTGCTAATAAAGCTGTAAAGTGTGCTGAAGCTTTGGTACCTCTTCTGAGTAATGTAAACGTATCTGATCGAGCAGGGAGGACTGCTTTACATCATGCAGCTTTCAGTGGACATGGTGAGGTAGGTGGCATTTAGTGATTTTTCTCTCCTTCTGTCCACCTCCCCCCACCCCCCAGTTATTAAAGAACTTGCATTTTTGTATAGTAAAAGCATACAGGACTATTTTTCTTTCTCATTTTTGTCTAATTTTGCCTCCTTTTATAACTTTCTTAAGTTTAGAAATGTATTTAGTAGATACTACTTGTGCACAGTCAATCTGGGGTGACAAAGGAGAACACTGCCAACTCTTCTAACACAACAGGAAAAGTATGTTCTATTATTGTGAGAGGAAAAAATATGTGAAGACAGAGATATGTTATTGTTCTTCCAGAAGTACCAGAAGTAGAGTAAATAGCAAAGGAAGGCAGAATTTAGAAAACATGCTTTTTAGTAGTTTATTAACATTTAATCAAGAGAATTCTTTAGTGACAGAACCATCAAAACAATTTAAGAAAAGTGCTATTTAGTTATCTTACACAACAAATGTTGTCTGTGGCAGGTGTTGTCATAGCAAAGGTTGGAGTTTATGTGTATGCTGAAGATTTGTAGAAGGTAACAGAAGAACCTTTGAAGCCAACTTGTCTAGTCTTTCATTTTTGTTGCAGGGATAGGAACTCATAGGTAAAGTAACATTCCCAAGATTCTGTGGCTGGGAGCTAGTGGCTGTCATGTCTTTTTCAAAGTAGTTCCCACTTATCTACAGAGGATATATTCGTGGACCCCCTATGGATGCCTGAAACATTGGATGGTACCAAACCCTATAGATACTATGTTTTTTTTCTATACATACCAATGATAAAATTTAATTTATAATTTAGGCACAGTAAGAGATAATAATAATAAAGTGGAACAATTTTAATACAAGTTACATGAATGTAGTCTGTCTCTCAAAATATCCCACTAACTGCAGTGTAGTCACCTATTTTCAGACTATGGTTGATGGCAGGTAATTGAATGCAGAAAGCGGAACTGCAGATAAGGGGAGACTACTGTACTTCTCTGATTTTGCAATATAAAGAATCCTTAACTGCAGTTAAGGTTTTAGATGTATCCCTATTTGAAATCTGCAGTAGCCTTCCAATGGAGAAATTATCGTAAATATGGTTAGTTGCAGTTACTATTTTTGGTACACACAGACTATGCAGTGACCTTCAGGTCTAATTATATTATAGGCACTATGTTTGTGTTTGAATTAAGTTTAAGACATTTCTAGAATGAGAATACACTTTTAACATTTTGGACTATGAATAGGAACAAAACCTCTTATTAAATATTCAACCTTAGACTTTCCAGATTTGTATTTAGTTCATAAAATACCAAGGCGCAAAGTGGCATCCTAAGAAGGTACTGATGCCTGACTTCAGTAGTACCCACAGTTAACCATTTTTTCATATATTGTCCTATTATGTTAAATGACCTTCAGTATTTAGTCTAGCTCCTTCTGTTCAGCAACTGCAGAAATTTAGTGCCACAGAAATTGAGATAAGTAACTGTCACAAATGTACACTCATAGACAGTTGTGCTTCACAATTTTTATGACACCGTGTTTACTTTTATTCCAGATGGTCAAACTACTCTTGTCTAGAGGTGCCAATATTAATGCTTTTGACAAGAAAGATAGGCGTGCTATCCATTGGGCAGCATATATGGGTATGTACTTTTTAAATTTAGTTTTTGGTATTATAGATTTAGAAAAGTTGTACATTTCAGGTTCTTGCTGTTGATATAACATTTGTCTTTAAGGGTACTGAAAAGCTACACAGTATCTGAGTTTGATGCCCAGGTAGAACAACCCTGGTAACGGGGGAGGTTTGGAGTGCACTGGGTCCAGTTCATCTAAAAGCTGTTTGAAATTAAATCCATTTACCTTTAAAGGAAGAGATGTCCCAGACACAGGCTAGAGTACATAATTTAGGACTGATGTTTACTAAAGCCCATTCTCATACCCATTTTTGTTTGTATGAGAATATTAAGGTAAAAGTAACAAAGATACATTAAGAAGCCTATTATTTTGGGCCAACCAGTGGATTAAATATGTGTTATCATGTTTGATTTCTATAATAGTAATTTTATAGAAAGAAACTGGGGCTTGGAATACAGACTTTTCTGCTGTAACGTAATATATATGTTCTTGAAAAATCTTACAGTCTGCAAAATTGTACTCTAAAACTAATAGAGCTCATGGGAATAATAGGCCTGGGGTAGACCGCCCAAAACCTATGCAACTGTGACCACAGCATTAACAGAAACATTAATTGGTTCTTGCAGAGCCCGGGAGGCAAATCAGCCTATCACAGGATATTTTAAAATGCACCCAAAAACAGCAGAATGAAAATGCTCGCTTCTGGTTGCTAAAACTGCAGAGGAAGGTAGATCTCTAAGTGTAGAGGAAGTACACCTTGCCATAAATCCTTTAAGTCATATAAGGCTGGGGTTGTGCGTCTGGGAAGAAGCCATGGATGTAGACATTCATTTTTCAAGGTTCTTAAAACAGCTGAAAGAACTCACTTTGCAGCCATAGAGCTCAGGGCTTTTTTTCTTCCTGCCAGAGGTTATAATTCTGTGCTTCTGCTCTTTTAACTCCTGGGTAGGAAAAAGCGCATATGAACTGACTTGTTTTCTGTGTAATACTTGTATCATTCCCTGATTTACGAGTCACATTACCTGATTACACAGACATCTAGCTAACCACTTTTCTTAGAGCCATAGCTTATCCTCATTACTTTCTGTTCTTGGTTTTGTCTTTTCTTGACTCTCATTTAAAAAATAAAAGATTAACAGAAGATTGAATAGAGGAATTTTAACTCAAGAGCTATATAGTCCATCCCTCATATATGTGGAGGATTGGTTCCAGGACCACCTGCTTATACCCAAATCCTTGCATACTGAAGTCCCACAGTCAGCCATGGGGAACTCATGTGTTCAAAAAGTTGGCTTTCCATGTATGAGCATTTCACATCCCCTGAATACTGTATTGGTATTAAAAAATCCATGTATAAGTGGACCCATACAGTTCAAACCTTTGTTATTCCAGGGTCAACTGCATAATATGTAAAATAGATACAAACCAGTTATAATACATTCTTTCTAGATAGGTAAGTCTATACCTATATGTCTGTATATATCAAACCAGTTATAGATACCCACAGGACCCCAGGAAGTCCTATGCCTATAATGAAAACAACCAAAAGCAGTAGAATCCTTTTTTTTTCTTTTTTAAGAAAAGTTTTGAAAATCATTATTCAATTTCAGTATAGTTACTCTGAAAAAAAAATTCTACATAGGTATGCTAAATTGAAGATCATGATATACAAAACCCACTTTCATTACCAATAAAACATTTAAAATAAGGTGTCAACACTGATTTTTTACAAAAGCAACAGCACTCATGCGTCAGATACTGTAGCTTATCTCTCTCCTTTGTATCAAAATTACATTTTGAGAAATGATATCAATTGAATACATGAAATATTATAACTGAAGATTAGTCACATAAGGCATGATTAATTTTAAGAAATGATACTTAAAGAAAACAAAATGCCTTCACTATTTCTAACAGTGTGTCCACAGAAAAGAAAAATATAGTCAAAATTAAGCAGATAAATGATGAAGTTGGGAATACACGGTGATATGTCGTTTTTCGTTCCTTTTCCAATCAGCCCCAGAGGGCAATCGCAGATCAGCTCAACACAACCAAAGTGAGCATGGTGATTTCCCACTCTTGCTTATCCCCATATGACAGTATTTCTCCTTTGGAAAGGTTCTTCAGTAGTTCGTAAGAGTATTTCAGAGGTCCAAGGTGAGCAAGAAGCTGAAGTAATCTGTAGTTAGCAAACAAGTAATACTGCAGATGTGTTTTTGCTTTTTTGTTTTTGTTTTTGTTTTTGAGACAAGAGTCTTGTTCTGTCGCCCAGACTGGAGTGCAGTGACACGATCTCAGCTCACTCCAAAGTCCACCTCCCAGGTTCAAGCAATTCTTGTGCCTCAGCCTCCCAAGTAGCTGGAATTACAGGCACCCGCCACCACACCTGGCTAATTTTTTTTGTATTTTTAGTAGAGACGCGATTTCACCATGTTGTCCAGGCTGGTCCTCAAACTCCTGACCTCAGGTGATCGGCCTGCCTCTGCCTCCTAAAGTGCTGGGATTACAGGTGTGAGCCACTGCACCTGGTCTGGAGATGTCTTAAAGCAGCCATCTCCTTTTTCTTCTAATACTTTCCACATATCTGCTACAAGGATTTGGGCTTGTTTGTAAAAAGAAACTTTTTTCCCCTCAAATGTGAAAAAAATGTGCCTCCAGACGTTTTCAACAGAATATTCCTGGCTTCATCAAGAATCCAATGCCACTCTTCTGTCAAAGGCATGAGAGGAAACGTCTGTTTCAGAATGAAGTATGTGCCGAACTTGATCTAGGGTTACTGTGGCATAGTATGAGGTACTAGTAGTTGGTATCCCTTTGCTGAGGGATCTGTTAACTGCCGTGACTGCAGGGACCAATACCATATGTTCTCCCCAAAAGCAGGACTTTTGCTTGTCCTGCTCTGACCAAATAGGAGATAAGGTTAAGTATGTCTGTCATTGACTGTGGTCTTACCAGCTCCCCTGGGATTGGGATTTAGCTCATGAAGCATCTTCCACCTCTCCACATAGAGCTCTGGTGTCTTCACCTTGGCCAGCAACAGTTCTGCCACCCTGTGTATGTATGCCTCTGCTTTCAGTGAACACATCCCAACTGTTTTCTGCAGTGAATTTATTTTAATTCCCTGGGTATTAGAAGACAGTGCATTCTCCCCCTCCCCTTTCAGACCATGGAGTGATGCTTTTGACCTCCACTGGGGCAAACTCTCCTTTCTAAGCGGGCAACATCCCCAGTCCCTCTGTACTTCAGAATTTTCTACCCACTATGGGATCATCACCCTAAACAGGGTCCCGCTTTCTGCGGGAGTAGCACTGAGAACTGAGCGCAGCTAAGGTACAGCCTTTCTTCCATCACATTTGCGTGACTAGGAAACTGTAGACACCATGTAGCCATGCACTGGGCAGAAGCCCGAGAATCCATATTGCATTGCAGTTCTGACCTTTAGTGTGAGTGTAAAGGAAGATTAAAAAAGGAACATCCTTTTCAAATGTCCACCCCACCTTTTTTTTTTTCTTTTTCTTTCTTTTTTTTTTTTTTTTTTTGAGACAAAATTTCACCCTTGTTGCCCAGGCTGGAGTGCTGGAGTGCAATGGCGCGATCTCAGCTCACTGCAACTCTGCCTCCCAGGTTCAAGCGATTCTCCTGCCTCAGCCTCCCAAGTAGCTGGGACTACAGGCACCTGCCATCACACCCAGCTAATTTTTGTATATTTAGTAGAGATGAGGTTTCACCATGTTGACCAGGTTGGTCTTGAACTTCTGCAAATGTCCCTATTTTTAAAGCCAAAAGCTGAAAGCTTGGTGCATGGTGGTTTACACTAAAGATATGCGCTGCTAGTTATGTACTGGGCCATTTTCTTGTGTTAATTGAAGGTAATATAGCCAAAAGCAAGTTCCCTATTGCATCCTAAGGTCCCTTTCTCACAGCCTGTAGATTTTCATCTCAGTCTTTCTGAATATTCTGGTGTGGCTTACTCTTCAAGACAGGAACAACTAGGTTATGTGATGTAAAACTGTACATCTTACGTTAAGAGGCTTACATGTTAAGCAGAGTGCATCACGCCTTTTACCTACTAAGAATTAAGCTTTGCTAAACAACTGTTTTCATACAACTGAAGGTCAGGGGGATTTTGCAGGTTACCTCTAGTTGAGCCCCCAGAATAGTTGAATGTGTGTATTTCAGGGGGGCCAGAATGGCTTTGTTGTTTCTCACCCGCTAAGTGTCACTTTTTAGGCCTCTTAGTTGAGGTTGAAAAGGAAATTCTGTGTTTCTTGGACCTCACCACAAGTTTTAGTTTATTTTATGCTACTAAAATTAAATGTCCTAGACTGGGTAATTTATAAATAACAGAAATTTATTTCCTCACAGTTCTGTAGGCTGGGAAGTCCAAGATCAAGGCATTAGCATCTAGTGAGGGCCCTCTTGAAGCATCACATTGTGAGGAGTCAAACTCATCTTTTCTAAGTCGCTCACTCGCAAAATAGCATTGTTTTTTGTTCATGAGGACAGAGCCCTTATTGCCTAATCACCTCTTAAAGTTCCTACCTCTTAACACTGTTGCCTTGGGGATTACACTTCCAACATATGAAATTCGGAGGACACATTTAAACCATAGTACCATATAGCACTGCCCATTTAATTTGTGAGCATAACCAGGCAGAGATTTATAATTACCCTTTTTGTGTCTCTTCCTTCCCTTAAGCACAGAATAAGATGAATACCGACATATAGCTTCTAAAACTGTTCAGCCATTCTAGGAATACAGGATTAAAGAGTTAAATATGTGAAAGAAAGAAGCTATTGACTGGTCACTGCTGTTACAGACAAACCTAAAGTACAAGCATTGTCACCTCTAGGTTATATTCAGAGAATTCATCAATGTTAGTGTAAGAGACATTGGGGATTATGTGTAGTCTTGTAATTTATTTATCCCAGTTTTCCTTATTAGCCCTGGCCTTCTATTTCCTGGTTGAGGCTCCGTTAATTTCCTTTTAGGCCCTACCTCTTATACTTAATGCTATTGAATTATTTGTCATTGTTCTGTAGCACCCCACCTCATCTCCAAATGAACTGATCATTTTCTTCTTCCCACCTTGTGCTTGCTCCTGCCATCAAACTTTTCAAGGTCCCTTTACATGTTCATTTTTACTGTTGCTTTCAGTACTTTTAGAAGTTTAGCCTCAGTTACCAAGTTTAGCCTCAGATTACCTTATTATGATGACTTTGACACAGAAGGTACTGAATAAATATTTTTTACCTTGGGCTGGGCATGGTTGCTTATGCCTGTAATCCCAACACTTTGGGAGGCCAAGGTGGGAAGATCCTTGAGCCAGGAGTTGAAGATCAGCCTGGGCAACATAGCGAGACCCTCTCTCTACCAAAAAAAAAAAAAATTAATATTAGCTGGATGTGGTGGCACACACCTCACTTGAGCCCAGGAGGTCGAGGCTGCAGTGAGCTGTGATCGTACCACTGCATTTCAGCCAAGGTGACAGAGCCAAAACTCTGTCTCAAAAATTTTTTAATTGATTTTTAAAAATTAACAACTCATTGCATTATTTCTTTTCTAGAAACATAATAGTAGATATTTCTTTTTCATATTAAAATGGGTGGAAAGAGGCTGAAAATATCTACTTTAATTGATAATTTGTATATAAACAACTGAATCTGCCTGATTCTTTATGCATCTTGCAGTATCCTGGGTTAATTTTTTTGAGGGAGGGGTGCCTCTGTTTGAAAGCCTCATTTTATAATTTGTTAACTTTTTATAGAGTCATTCTCTATGAGGGGATTTTAAAAATGACATCACAAGCAATTTCTTTAATGTAACTAACATATATTGGGCGCTTGTTTTGTATGCTGCTCTTGGCCTTATGGAACATATCAAGAAGTAGAACAGTCTTCTGAAAGTATATATTTGGGGATTCATGCACAAAAAGTAATTAAAGAGTTAGTAATGATTCCGTTTAAGAAACATCACAAGGCTTATAGGGCTTCTAGGGAAGAGAGTTGATTGAGTTGGTCAGGAAAGGTTGGGTCTGACATGTTTCTTCAAGGACTAGTATAATAGCAACGATTGGGAGGAGACATCCAAGCAGAATGTTCCACATAAAGAAGGTGTTTCATGAACAAAGAGACAGAGGTGGGAAGGATTGTGGGAGGAGGAGAAAGCACTGTGTAATCTAATCTGACAAATAAGTGACAAGTTACAAAAGGAGAATAGTGGTTCTCTCACCTTCCAGATACATGGCCCCCTTCCTGGCCTTTTTGTGTGGTTGGGTGGGGCCTAGGACTAGTTCTGGCTAATGAATGAAAGCAACAGTGGTCTGGGCTGGAGCATTTAATTACTGATAGGAAACGCTGCAGTCTGTTTCCCCTTCTGGCACAGTGACCAGCCACATTCAAGATGATGTCAGTTACATGAGCCTGGGTCCTTGAGTAACTGAGCAGAGCCCTCTTGCCAACCTGTTATGGTTGAGAGAGAAATAAAAACATTATTTAAGCCACTGAGATTTGGGAGTTGATTGTTAACCATCACACAGTATAACCAACCGTTTCCTCATGGTTACACTGGTGAGTAGTAAACTAAATTGGTTAAGGAGATCTGGTGGAAATTATAAGGAAAAAGAGGTTTTTGGCTGCATGTTCTAAAGACCTAACATTCTGAAGAAACAAGCCCAAGAAACTCCCAGATTGAAACAATTCCAGTAAGGCAGAGATCAGAGAGATTGTGGGGTTGGTGCTAAACTACCACAACAAAGCAAGTATCTCAATAAGCAATTCACAAAAATTTTTTGGTTTCCCAGTGCATATAAAAGATATGTTTGGTCTGCCTGCAGTGGCTCACACCTGTAATCCTAACATCTTGGGAGCGCAACGTGGGAGGACTGCTTCAGGCCAGGAGTTCAAGACCAACCTGGGCAACATAGCAAGACCCTCTCTCTACAAAAAAATTTAAAAATTAGCCCAGTGTGGTGGCATGCATCTGTAGTCCTACCTACTCAGAAGGCTGAGGTGGGAGGATCACCTGAATCCAGGAGTTTTAGGTTGCAGTGAGATGTGATCACACCACTGCACTTCAGCTGGGGTGACAGAACAAGACCCCATTTCTAAAAATAATTAATTCATTACAAAATATGTTTATGCTATACTATAGTATATTAAGTGTGCAATAGCAGTACATCTAAAACAATGTACATGTCGTTTTTATTAATTTTCAATGTTCTTAAAAAATACGTTATTGCTAAAAAAAAAAAAAAATGCTATCATATGAACCTTTAGCAAGTCATAATCTCTGCTAATGGAGAGTTTTGCCTCAATGTGAATGGTTGCTGAAGGTTTGGATGGCTGTGGCAATTCCTTGAAATGAGACAAAGATGTGCTGCATTGATGGACTCTTCCTTTCACAGAGGTAGTATGGCAAGCTGTTTGATAGCATTTTACCCACAGTAGAATTTCCTTCAAAATTGGAGTCACTTCTCTAAAAACTTTGTTGTCATTTCAGCAACATTCACAGTATCTTCGGAAGTAGATTCCATCTCACAAAACCACTGTCTTTACTCATCCATAAGAAGCAACCCCTTATCTGTTCCCATTTTATCATGAGATTATAGCAATTCAGGCACATCTTCAGGCTCCACTTCTTATTCTAGTTCTCTCGCTATTTCTACCACATCTGCAGTTATTTCCTTCACTGAAGTCTTGAATCCCTCAAAGTCATCCATGAGGGTTGCAATCACCTTCTTTCAAACTCCTGTTGATATTAATACTTTGACCTCCTCCCATGAATCAGAAATGTTTTTTGTTTTTTGGTTTTTGGTTTTTGGTTTTTTTGACAGAGTTTCGCTTTGTTGCCCAGGCTGGAGTGCAGTGGTGTGATATTGGCTCACTGCAGCCTCTACCTCCTGTGTTCAAGTGATTCTCCTGCCTCAGCCTCCCAAGTAGCTGGGATTACAGGTGCCTGCCACCACGCCTGGCTACTTTTTGTATTGTTAGTAGAGACAGAGTTTCACCATGTTGGCCAGGCTGGTCTCGAACTGCTGACCTCAGGTGATTGACTTCCCAAAGTGCTGGGATTACAGGCGTGAGCCACCACACCTGGCCAAGAATGTTCTTAATGGCATCTAGAATGATGAATCCTTTCCAGAAGGTTTTCAATTTACTTTGCCCAGATGCATCAGAGGAATCACTATGGCAGCTATATCCATGTCAAATGTTATTTCTTAAATAAAAAGACTTTGAAAGTTGACATTACTCTTGGTTCAGGGACAACAGAGTGACTGTTGTGTTAGCAGGCACGAAAACAACAGTAATCTCCTTGTCTATAAGAGCTCTTGGGTGGCCAAGTACATTGTGAATAAGCAGTAATATTTTGAAAGGAATCTTCTTTTTTCTGAGCAGTATGTCTCAACAGTGGGCTTAAAATATTCAGTAAACCGTGTTATAAACAGATGTGTTGTCATCCAGGCTTTGTTCCATTTTAGAGCATAGGCAAAGTGGATTTAGCATAATTCATGTGGGCTGTGGAATTTTCAGAATGGTAAATGAGCACTGACTTAACTTAAAGTCACTAGCTGTGTTAGCCTCTAACAAGAGAGTCAGCCTGTCCTTTGAAGTTTTGATGGCAGGCATAGATTTCTCTCTAGCAATGAAAGTCCTTGATGGCATCTTCCAATAGAAGGCTGTTTCATCTACATTGAAAATCTGTTGTTTAATGTAGCCACCTTCATTAATAATCTTAGATCTTTTAGATAACTTGTTACAGCTTCTATTAATACATCAGCACTTGCTGCTTCACGTTGCACTTTTATGTTATAGGGACATCTTTTTTCATTAAACCTCATGAACCAACCTTTGCTCGATCAAAGTTTTCCTCTGTAGCTTCCTCACCTCTCTCAGCCTTCATAGAATTGAAGACAGTTAAGGCCTTGCTCTGGATTAGGCTTTGGCTTAAGCGAATGTTGTAGCTGTTTGGTCTTCTATCCGGACCACTAGTACTTTCTCTGTATCAGCAGTAAGGCTACTTAGCTTTCTTTTCGTTAGTCCATTCACTGGTAGCATGTTTAATTTTCTTGAAGAATTTTTCTTTTGCATTCACTACTTGGTAACTTTGTCGCAGGAGGCCTAGATTTCATTCTGTCTCACCTTTCAACATGCCTTTCTCACTAAGCTTAATCATTTCTAGCTTTTGATTTAAAGTGAGAGATATGCAACTGTCTTTCACTTGAACACTTAGTGGCTGCTGTAGGGTTATTATTTGACCTAATTTTAATACTATTGTGTCTTGAGTGAAGAGGAAGGTCTGAAAAAGAGATAGATGAGGGAATGGAGTAGTTGGAATACACATTTATTAAGTTAACCACTTTTATTGGAGACAGAGTCTCACTCTGTCATCCAGGCTAGAGTGCAGTGACGTGATCTTGGCTTACTGCAACCTCCACTTCCGGGGATCAAGCGATTCTCGGGCCTCAGCCTCCCGAGTAGCTGGAACTACAGGTGTGTGCCAGCATGCCCAGCTAATTTTTGTATTTTTAGTAGAGACAGGGTCTCACTATTTTGGCCAGGCTGGTCTCGACTCCTGACCTCAGGTGATCCACCTGCCTCAGCCTCACAAAGTGTTGGGAGTACAGGCGTGAGCCACCATGCCTGATCAGTTCACCACTTTATATGAGTTCAGTTTGTGATGCCCCAAAACAAT
The DNA here is from genome assembly GCF_008728515.1 of Papio anubis. Classification (NCBI taxonomy): domain Eukaryota; kingdom Metazoa; phylum Chordata; class Mammalia; order Primates; family Cercopithecidae; genus Papio; species Papio anubis. Next base: position 161,911,885 of record NC_044977.1, on the reverse strand, counting down.
TACAGTAGGAATGCCAAAGATCAGTGATCACAGATCACCATAACAGATAAAATAATATTGAAAAAGTTTGAAATATTGGCAAGAATAACCAAAACGTGACACAGACACATGAAATGAGCACATGCTGATGGAAAAAATGATGCCAATAGACTTGCTTGACACGGGATTGCCACAAACTTTCAATTTTTAAGAAACAAGATGCAATATTTGCAAAGCCCAATAAAGCAAAGTACATATGATATGGTATGCCAGCATTAGAAATGAAAAGCTTACTTTAGAATTTATGAATGTATTAAAGTAACCTTAGACCAAAAACAAGATCTAGGCAAAAGGAAAATTATAGACTGCAGGGTTATCACCGAATAAAATAATCAAAGGAATTATAGTTGTCCCTTGTTATCCTTAGAGTATTAGTTTCAGACTCCTTTGGATACAAAAATCAGAAGATACTCAAGTTCCTTATATAAAATGCCATAGTGTGTACGTATAACCTGTTCTGTAATTCATCTCTAGATTTCTTATAATACCTAATACAATGTAAATAGTTGTTACACTGTATTTTTATTTTTTTATTATTATTTTTTTACTGTTTTTATGTTTTCAAATATTTTCAATCTGCAGTTGGTTGAATCTGCAGATATGGAACCAGTGTATACAGAGGGCCAACATTCTTTTTAATTACTAATTATCTCTGCCAACATTTATCAGAATTATCCTGAATTCTATTTTTGTTTGTCTTGTTTCGAGATAAGGCCTTGCTCTGTTGCCCACCCTGGAGTGCAATGGCATGATCACAGCTCACTGCAGCCTTAACCTCCCAGGCCCAAGTAATTCTTCTACCTCAGCCTCCCAAGTAACTGAGACTATAGGTGCATGCCACCATGCCCAGCTAATTTTTTTTATTTTTGGTGGAGACAGGGTCTCACTGTGTTGCCTAGGCTGGTCTCAAATTCCTAGACTCAAGTGATCCTCCCACTTCAGCCTCCCAAAGTGCTGAGATTATCGGCATGAGCCATTATGCCCACCCCTGAAGTCTTAAAATTTTCCTTCTATTCTTTCTCAAGTTAACATGATTCTTTGATGACTTGTCATGCATCTTCTATTTTCATTTTTTAAATTTGCTTAAAGATATTTGGGATTATATTTAATAGTTTTCATATGCTTATCTCTATTTTTTCTTCAAAAACATATTTTTAGGTCACATTGAAGTAGTGAAATTACTTGTGTCGCATGGAGCTGAAGTGACATGCAAGGATAAAAAGTCTTACACACCTCTTCATGCAGCAGCCTCTAGTGGAATGATCAGCGTAGTCAAGTACCTTCTAGATCTTGGAGTTGATGTAGGTATATTAATTGAACAGTACGAAATTATGGAGCCCTTTTTATACTTACTACAGTATTGATAGAAGTTATTTCAGGTTTAAGAAATTATTTTATACAATGTTTTCATGTTTTAATTGGGTATTTATAGTCCTTTATGTAATACCTAATGCACTGATTTATGATCAAAGCATGTAAATAGTCAAAGCATGTTAAGAGGTAAAATACACTTCAAAGGTGTGTGGTTTATTGCCAATTTTTCTTCTATATCGCATTCCAGGCCCTATAGTTCCATTTCACTTGTGGGAACCAGCAGATCAGACACACTTGTATTATTAGATAGCTGGGTTATTGTTAGTCTTCTTTGCCTAGTCTGATATTCTCTTAAAATGATTGTAGCAGTTTACATTACAGAATATTGGCAAGAGCTGGGCAGGAAAACAAGAGGCTTTTTGCCCACCAAGTATAAGTATTCCTTACTATATAATTCTGTTTGGTTAAAAGGGGATGCTGCTTTATTTGGATATATTTGATTGCTGAATTGAGGTAACTTAGAATACCTGTACAGCTTTTCACAAGCCATCCTTTAAACATAAGTACTTTACTCCCTCATTTGTTTATGTATTTATTTATTTGAAACAGGGTCTCTGTCTCCTAGGCTGTAGTATAATGGCACAGTCACAGCTCACTGCAACCTTGAACTCTGGGCTCATGTGATCCTCCCACCTAAGCCTCCTGAATAGCTAGAACTACAGGCTAATTTTTTTATTTTGTAGAGATGAGGTCTCGCTGTTACCCAGGCTGGTGTCTGACTCTTGATCTCAAGTGACCTTCCCGCCTTGGTCTCCCAAAGTGCTTGGATTACAGGCGTGAGCCACCGCACCCAGCCCACTCAGCGTATTTATTCTTACTTCAGGTAGAGTTATGACAATGTCCTGATTCTTGAAAACACACATTTTGAAGAACTCATTGGTTCTTTAAAACAGCAAATTGGAACGTGTAGCGTAAGGATCTGCTAGAGGCATACAGTTTAGATCAGCTACAAAAAACTAAGAAAAGTAGGTGATAGCCTGGTTGGACAAAGAATACATGACAGAACTGTAGGGCTAGATACGCTCTTAACTTATTGACCATGTGGAACACTTTGCCTGAAACAAGCTAATAAATACTGAAAGTGTGAGGATCACAAGAAGACTTTGCAAAAATCTCAACTCAATTCCTGTATCTCCGTTTCCACAGAGTGAAATAATACCTTAAAAGATCCTTGATCTGGATGAATGAGGCAACTTTGTTTCTGATTACTGTTTCAAGTCCATTCTGGTGCAATTTTTATAACTGACTTTATTGACAGTCAGTTACATTTGTAAACTCTGGTGACTATTGTTCATCAAAATAAGTGGCCAGACTTACAGCCTTTTAGTAACATATGGCCCCCAGTTGTGTGTTTTTTGGGTTTTTTTGTTTTTGTTTTTGTTTTTAGTTTCCTGGGGGATTACCACAAACTGGAGGGCTAACAGAAATTTAACTTCTCAAAGTTTTAGAGTATAGAAGTTCTAAATCAAGGTGTCAGCAAGGTTGGTTCCTTATGGAGGCTCTGAGGGAGAATCTTTTCCTTGTCTGTGTTCTTGTGAAAAAATCTAGATACTTTGATTAAAATTAAGTGTTCAAACTTTTTTTCTTCCTCTATTACCAGTGATCCCAGAAAAGAAAATGTTAATTAAAGCTGCATTATATTGGGGCCAACTACAAGATTAGGGTCCAGAGTCTCCACACAAGGCCACCCTTTACTTACGACCAACTATAAGTTCAGAGAGCTTTCAAAACCACTTTCAGGTTTGATAATTCACCAGAAAGTCTCACAAAATTCATTAAAAGCTTTATATTCACAGTTGTGGTTACTACAGGGACAAGATACAAACTGAGATCAGCCAAAGAAAGAGACACATAGGGTAGAGTGCAGGATTATTGTAAAGGCAAAGTTTCCCTTAGCCCCTCCTCACAGAGTCAGGTCCCATTACTCTCCTTCCCTGGCATCAGTGTGTGGCAGTATGAATGAAGTATTTCCAACAAAGAATGCTCACTTGAGCTTCATTTTTGGTTTTTATTGGGGCTCCATTACATGGCTTGATTGGTTGTCCATGTGGTTGATTTCAGTCTCCAAATACATAATACCTGGTGACCCAAAGCTCCTACTCTAAATAGAGACTTTTTTATCAGATATGTCATAGATTACCCCCCTAAAGCCAAGGGCAAAGGACAGACCTCTCTGGGAGAGGTCAGATTCTTGACTGCATAGTAATCATGTAAAGTATTCCCTTATTTATTAGAAATGGAAAAACAAGGCTGGGCACGGTGGCTCACACCTATGCCAGCACTTTGGGAGGCTAAGGTGGGTGATCATTTGAGGTCAGGAGTTCAAGACCAGCCTGGCCAACATACTAAAATACAAAAATTAGCTGGTTGGTAATGGTGTGTGCCTGTAATCCCAGCTACTCAGTAGGCTGAGGCAGGAGAATCACTTGAGCCTGGGAGGCAGAGGTTTCAGTGAGCTGAGATTGTGCCACTCAACTCCAATCTGGGCGACAGAGTGAGAGACCCTGTCTCAGAAAAAAAAAAAAGAGAAAAGCAAAACCCTTAATTACATGAATTGTTTCTCATTTTTGAGCATACTCTTTTGACTTGTGATAAAATACCTGTATATGACACTGGAAAATATTAAGAGCCCAAGTTTGTGGCAAAAAATGAATTAAATAAATAGAACATGTGATTCATTGTTTAAAAATCTTGATCTATACTTTATTACTAGGGTTAGCCTTTGTCACTGCAAAATGAAAAAGTTGAAAATATGCATGTTACTGAATATACCTCAGAATCTTCAGTTTGTGTTCATTTTTTATGATTATAATTAATTCTATAGTAAATCCTTTACCTAGAACGCCTTTCAAAATACATTAGTTTACATTTTCCTAAAATACCTCTTTTGTATTATTCAGTTTTGTCATGAAGTAGACATTGTATATGTGAATTACATTCCCTGAATGTATAAAATCAATGTAGTACCAAAATGCTTGTCAAAGGTTTATTATTTTACACCAACTTTAGAATTATAAGCCTCATCTCTGTATTTATCCTGTCTCCGTTTCTCACTTTAGTAATTTGATTGCAACCACAGGTTGCTAAAATAGCTCACAACATTGATAATTAGCAAAACTACTTTAACATTCACATTTTTTATCTTTCTGATAGATGAATGAACCAAATGCCTATGGAAATACACCTCTTCATGTAGCCTGCTATAATGGACAAGATGTTGTAGTGAATGAACTTATAGACTGTGGTGCTATTGTAAATCAAAAGAATGAAAAAGGATTTACTCCTTTGCACTTTGCTGCTGCATCAACACATGGAGCTTTGTGTTTAGAGCTTCTAGTTGGCAATGGGGCTGATGTCAATATGAAGGTAAGGAACAAAATCATAGTCTATACTTTAAGTATTTCATATGTCACTGTTAAAACAACATCAGTGGTGAATACCATTCAGCAATAAAAAGGAACTATTGATAAACTCAAGAACATGGATAAATCTTTAAAATATTATGCTGAGTGAAAGGCTTACTCAAGAGTATATACATTCTTTCCATTTATGTAAGGTTCTAGAACCAATAAAATTCCATTTATATGGGGTTCCAGAATCTATAATTGAAAAAAATCAGAACAATTATTGCCATTGTGAGGAGGGATCAACTGGGAAAGGGGTATGAAGGGACTGTATGTGATGGTGGTAATGTTTTATATTTTGGCAGGGGTTTATATTGTATAGATTTGTCAAAACTCATAAGGTAGTTCATTTGTATGCTTTCATAGCATATAAATTTTCTTTTAGAAGAAAAATTCTAAACAGATGTTTGACGCTATTAATGTTGTGTTTAGAGGTGACATGTGTGATGTCTATCTAATTTTAAAAAGCATCAAATAATTGGGTGGGTGGAAGGACAGAAGAATCTACAGTAAAAGGCATAGAGTAAAATACTAGTGGCACAATTTAGATGGTATGTATTTGGGTGTTCACTCTACAGGTCTTTTCAAATTTTATACAGTGTTAGGGGGAAAAGAAATATCAGTGTTTTGCACATAAGGAATAGTTGCTTTTTGGTTTTTTTGTTATAATTACTTTCAAGAGTAAGCATTTGGATTTTAGAAATATGTGAAAAATCTGGACTGGCATAGTGGCTCCTCCCTGTAATCCCACCACTTTGGGAGGCTGGGGTAGGAGGATCACTTGAGCCTAGGAGTTCAGGACTAGCGTGGACAGCATAACCTGGCTCCACAAAAAAATAGAAAATGAGCCAGGCATGGTGGCTCATGCTTGTAGTCTCAGCTACTTGGGAGGCTGAAGTGGGAGGATCTCTTGAGCCTTGGAGGTCAAGTCTACAGTGAGTTGAGATCATGCTACTGCCCTCCAGCCTGGATTACAGAGTGAGACTCTGTTTCAGAAAATAAATAAAGGAATGAATGAAAATTTTGGCCGGATACAGTCTGGTTCATGCTTGTAATCCCAGTGTTTTAGGAGGCCAAGGCGAGAAGATCACTTGAGCAAGGCCAGCCTGGGCAACATAGCAAGACCTCCATCTCTACTAAAAAAAATTAAAAATTATCCCGTAGTCCTAGGTACTCAGGAGGCTGAGGCTGGAGGATCTCTTGAGCCCAGAAGTTCAAAGTTACAGTGAGCTGTGATCACACCACTGTACTCTAGCCTGGGCGACAGGTGAGATCTTGCCTCAAATGAATGAAAATTCTAGAGCCACAATAAATATGCTTTCACTGTATAATTTTATAAGAGCACATGCAATCCAGATTTTGAGCATTGCTATTTTATAATATATAATCATCTTACTTAGATTTTCTAGAATTCTTTAGTTGTTTCTGTATTAATTTTATCAATTCATCCTTTGAGCACTTGCCAAACTGTATCTGGTGGTACGAAGAAAACCAGACACAAAATTGAACCATTTAGGATTAGTAAAAATACTTCTCAGAGCATTTTAATTACATCAGATTTTCAGAGCATTTTATATGATTTTCAGAGCATTTTAATTACATCAGATTTTTTTACCTAACTTCAGTGAAGCCTTTAATGATGCCACGGGTCAATTCTGACAGCTGTAACAGCAACAAATCCATCTGTAATTAGGTCATTGCTTTAAATTGCCCTCTCAACTACAGGACAAAAAACTACACCCAAGGAAGAAAAGGCATGAGATGTCATAAAGTGCCCCAGTATGATTAGAGCTAAACCATCTTTTTAAAAGTTTTTAGGTCTTGGTTGAATCACCTAGTAACATTTTTTATAGTTTAGGTAATTACTAGAAAGTTTATTTATCACAAGTTTGAACTGCTTATTTTAATTTGAAGAATTCCTGCACTTTGGATAATTAGGGCCCAGAAAAATATCTAAACCCTTGTGAGGAGAAAAATTAGTTTTTTCCTCAAAGGGGCAGTAATGTTTCTTTAATGAAAGGCTATTTCAAAAATAAAAAATTTGGAATTATGTTAACATTTTCAAAAGCAAACGTCACAACCAAGTTTTCTCAGTCTCTGTGAGACCTGTTTATGATAGTGAATGTAGGTAAAATCATCTTTGTATGTTAGTATTATGGAAATTATGGAACTTTACCAGTGTCATCAGCTACTATGCATATTTTGGTTCACATGATGCTGTCTTTAAAGGGTAGAGATTGGTCTTCCTGTTTTATGCACTGCCATTTTGGCATGAATATTTATTAGAATTTGATGATAATGAATCACTTGATTCTGTTAGTGTCTACATAGGTGACTATAGTACCTGTGATTGTTTTTAAGTCTGTATTTTCTTTTGAAATGTAGAATTGAGAATCAGTCCTGTAAGAGGCCCACTTAGAGTAAAATGCTGAAACCAGTGGTCCTATTTGAAGTTACCTCCTTAATAATTTAGAAAACTCAGTGGTGAATTTCATATATGACAAGTGAATTTTTTAACAAAGGGATTAAGATATATTTAAGTAGATTGGAAGGCAACAACAGCCTGTGATGTTGGTTTCAAAACAGATGTCACAAAAGTTGTCTTAACTTCACCTAAGGGTGTATGACATCTCACTTATATGCAATTGTCCGATTGTTTTATTGCCACAATCTGTTGAAACACGTTTCCAATGTTGATTTCTCAGGTCCCTTCCCACTTTTACACACAATATGTTGGTAGCTGTGAGTTTTCAACCAGCAAGAATATATTTCATTCCTGACACCTGTATTTTTCATATTTGTAAAATCAGTGTTATTAAGTTATTGATTGACTGTGGGGACACTTGACACTTGCCCTTTATTATAAAAATTTGATTTGCTAACCCTCATATTCTTAACCACATTATCTCTTTTTTCCTGCTTAATCTTTTCCTCCCACTACATTCTCTATTTTGTTGTTTCTGACTTTGATCCAGTTATAGATGACTAGAAATTGGAATGTGACTTTAAGTTTGTAATAACTCAGTTTCTAAGGTTTTAAATTCATTTTCCTACAAAGTAGTAGAGGTAAAATGAATCAGGTTTATAAAGCAGCATAGGTGTGTTTTTTAGAACTGCTTGACATGAGCCTTACTGCACTGATTGTTTTATTTATATGCACATGTTTTCCCACCCACATTGTTGTTCTTTAAGAATAGATTTTGGTCAGCTAAGCAAAATGCACCAAATGGTTGTTTTGAAGTTTAAACCTAAAAACATACTGTGAAATGTTTGGCTTGTAGTTACTGTTTTTGGATGCCTGTGAGATTAATCATTAGGATTTTTGTAGATCTAATTTTCGGTTTTTGTTATTTTTCTTTCTGTCTTTCTTTTTCTTAATACTCCTAGCTTTCTGCTAAAATGATTTGAGGTGATTAAGAAAAAGAAAACTCTACGTTGTTTCTCCAATTCAGAGAGAAATAACTGTGCCTTCTCCCCTCCTAACATGTCTTATGGCAAACTTTTTAGTTGGTAATCCGAATCTTTTTCCTTTGTATACTTAGAATAGGTTTTATGAACAGAATGTAGAAAGTAAAAATGTTGATCCAGTGTCACCTATAGGCTTATAATAAAGGATTCTAACCAGGCCCAATTATGTGTGCCTTTAGTCCCAGCTACCCTCAGAAGGCTGAGGTGAGGGAATCGCTTGAGCCAGGTGTTCAAGTCTAGTCTGGGCAATATAGCAAGCCTTATATCTAAAACAAAAAAATAAATAAAGGACTCATCACTTATTAGCTATGAGACCTAGTAAAATCACTTAACCCTGGGGCCTGTATTTCCTCATCTGTAAAACAAGATTAATGGTATCAATCTCATAGGGTTGTGAGGATTAAATGACATATATGAAGTGGATTTGGTTTTGATTTTTTAGGAGGAAGGGAGGTGGGGAGACAGTCTCACTCTTGACCAGCCTAGAGTGCAGTGGCACTGTCATAGCTCATTGCAGCCTCAAACTCCCGAGTTCAAGCAGTCCTCCCGCTTTGGCCTCCCCAAGTGCTGGAATTATAGATATGAGCCACCGTACCTGACCATATGAAGTGTCTTAAAACTGTGCCTGAAACGTGCTATATATATAAATGTTAACTATAATTTTATCTTCCGAATTTCATCATTTTGTTAATCAAATTTTTATTACAAGTTTTTATTTGTTTTGTTTTGAGTCGTGGGGGTTTCTGTTTTGTTTTGTTTTCCCCTTATTTGTTATCCTTCTAATCAATGGAATCTATGTTTTTTCTTATGTCTGTAAAAATTGGCTATAGCTGGCCAGGCATGGTGGCTCACACCTGTAAACCTAGCACTTTGGGAAGCCAAAGCCAGAGAATCACATGAGCCCAAGAGTTCAAAACCAGCCAGGGCAACTTAGACACCATCTCTACAAAAAATAAATTAGTCAGGTGTAGTGTTACGTGCCAGTAGTCCCAGCTACTCCAGAGGCTGTTGCTAGAAGATCACTTGAACCCTAGAGTTCGAGGTTGCAGTGAACTATGATTACACAACTGCATTCTAGCCTGGCTGACAGACCAAGACCCTCATCTCTTTAAGGAAAAAAAAAAAAGGCCAGGCGCGGTGGCTCATGCCTGTAATCCCAGCAGTTTGGGAGGCCGAGGCAGGTGGATTACTTGCGATCTTGAGTTCAAGACAAGCCTGCCCAACATGGTGAAACCCCATCTCTACTAAAATACAGAAATAAGCTGGGCATGGTGGCTACATCACCAGATCCCAGCTCACCGGGAGGCTGGGAGGCAGGAGAATCACTTGAACCCAGGAGGCAGAGTTTGCAGTGAGCTGAGATCCCACTGCACTCCAGCCTGGGCAACAGAGCAAGTCTTAAAAAAAAAAAAAAAAAGAAAGAAAAGAAAAGAAAAAAAGGGCTGTAGCTAAAATATTAACAATAAAGATTAGGATATATCCTATCTGGAACATTTTGGAAAGACAGAATCCTTTTTGCCAAGATGCTTTTTTGCCCTCTTTTTTTTTTTCTGGTTGAACGAATAACAACTAGTACATTAAAAAATAATGATAAAACAAATATATCCTGAGAAGCACTGATGTGCTTCTGAGTGTTTTACAAAGATTATTGTATTTACTCTGTACAGTAGACCAATGAGATGTAGATGGTATTATCCTCATTTTCAGTTGAGGAAGTGAAGGCACAAAGAAGTTAGGCAACTTGTCCAAAATCTTGCTTGTGGTAAGTAGGAGATCTGGGATTCACGCTTAGGTTATTCTGACTCCAGAACCTGTGCATGCATGCATCCTCTCTCCTCTTTTCCTTCCTTTCTCATACTGCCTCCAAAAGATTAGAACTTCTCTAAAATTGCTTGCCAGTCGGATGGCTTGTTTACTTGAAAAATTCATATTATGGAATCAAACACTTAAGTAGATACTTAGGATGTTCTAATTATTATTATGATGACATGAGGATTTTTAAAGAATATCTGCATTGTACTGTGTTAGCATAAACTTAGGATACTTGTGACATTTCCATTTTAGTACCTACACAGAAGGCATACTGAATGTTGCTGTGAGTTTAGGAAGCTGCTAAGTAGTTTTTCTTTTGCATTAGTAACATGTTTGTTTTGGTTAACTGAAATATTTTAGAAAAGAAAAGACACCACCTAATCAGAAGAAAAGATAACCTAACTCAGGGATTGTTTTTCTTCATATTTGGAACTCCTTTAGAACTTCTACATGAAATAAATATGTGTGCAGCCAGTCTGAGTTATTATTTTAAGTGATTTGAGAAAATATTTAGTACATGTAACTATAAACAAATATATGAAGTTTTTTAATTATAGTGGCTGAAATTATTTGTATTTATTTTTTTTAATGTATCCACACAAAATTCACAAAGTTAATTCTAATACTCACTTTTACTTGGTCAAGGAGGGATTCAGAATTTCTTAGAATGGAAATGTTGGAGCAATGTGAAATATTGAATCTGAAACTTGGGAGACACATCCTTACTGTCCCACTCCCAATTTTTATAAGCTGTAAGCATGGAATTTTTGTATATTTGTGTTTTATGATACACATGCTAAAAAAATTAATTCCTAATTTTAAACAGTTGTTTTACCTCCATAGGCCTCAGTTAAACTTAATTCTTGTATAATAGTTATAAAAATAAAGATGCAAGAGGGTATTCAAAGTAAAACTAAGGATTACATATTATGGATATAGTAGAGTGAGTAATTTTTTTTTTTCCCCCAGAGTAAAGATGGGAAAACCCCACTACACATGACTGCTCTCCACGGTAGATTCTCCCGATCACAAACCATTATCCAGAGTGGTAAAAAGTATTTCTGGTTTTTTTTTGTTTTGTTTTTTGTTTTGTTTTTTTTTTCTTAAATGTAGTAAAAACATCCACCAAATGAATGGTATTGAGAAATTGTCATCACAGTTTGTGTATTTTTAATGTATGATTTCAGAGCTCATGAAAATAAAATATTAAAGAGTATAAAATACCATGTAGCTGTATCTTTCGTACTTTTGGTTTTTTGTTTTGGTTCCCTGAATTATTTTATTTCTTCAGCAGTTAGTATTAGCTTTTTTCAGTATTGCTAAATAGAAAATTACTTTCTACCGTAATTTGTATTATATATTAATGTGTGTACTCTGTATATACATTATACATTTATCATTTTCCCCTGTTCAGTATCTGTGACTGTTTTCAGAATTTTAATTTCCTGAGTTTGTATTCTTTTGTGTTTAAATTAATATCAGGCAAGCTAAACTTTTAAATCAAAAGAACTTTTAGGTATATTACTTTAAATCAGTGTTTTCCAAGGCGTATTCCAAGAAACTTATCCTCAAGATAGTAGGTGCTATGGTTTTGCAGGGGAAAAGTTGAAATAGGTTCATGATCCAATACTTTTTGAAGCATTGCATGTAGTCTTGATGACAAAGAGTATGCACATTAAAGCTCTGAAGTATTGCTCTAAAGAAACGTGTTTAATTTTGTTTTAATACAGTAGTTTCCAGACTTATTGGACCTCAGAACCCTCTTGTCAGTTTAAAAATCTACTGAAATCTTATGCTTAATTCACACAATTGCTTTAAGTATAAAAGCTGTAAATCCATTGCCTGGCCCGATAAATGAGCTATGAATGAAATCTATTTAAAATTGCTATGTCTATTAGTTTGTATGTGAACAGCATTTTTTATTACTTTTCATGTAGTAGATTTGATTTGATCTTTATATGGTCCAGTGTCTGACAGTAAGTCCTGTATTGCAGGAGCTGTAATTGACTGTGAGGATAAGAATGGAAATACTCCTCTGCACATAGCTGCACGGTATGGCCATGAGCTGCTGATCAACACTCTTATTACAAGTGGTGCTGACACGGCAAAGTAAGTACTTACTGAGGTGTTGATAACTGACACAGGCAAGCATAAAGGGAAGTGAACTGCAGTTTTCTGGATATTTTAGGTGGAAATGTGGATTTTATCCTCAATATTGTATTAATTTCTTGAACTTTCTTTTGTATTGACAAAGTGGTAGGTTAAAATGTTTAAATACAATTTTGTTTGGTAAGCCAGTGTATTTTTATGTATCTTACTCCAGTTCTTTCTCACTTTGAGTAATAATGCAGTTTTGATCAGAGCTGTTAATTTTTGTGATCTCTTTATTTTTAAGCTAGACGTACTTAAAAGTCCCGGAAAGCTGTATGTGCCAAATGCTTTTTTTTCATCCAAATACTATCTGTAGATAATAGTTTTCAGGCTGTGCTGTGCCAAGTTCAGGGATTCCTTGGAATCCTACAAAGGATTTCTTACCTCCACCCCCATTTTGGTCAGAACAGTTTACTTGTATTTATTTTATATATTAAAGTTCCCATTGTAATAATTTGTTTGAAAGATGAGTCCTCCTGTTAATGCTCTGCAAGAAGCACCATACTTAAATTTATGTTTATCATTCTTTGTATCACATTTACATGTGTTCATTAACAAATTGTAAATCTTTTTTACTTTCTGTAATGGTGTGGTACTGCACCTATCTGTTTTGTAACTTTTTCCAAAAAAATTATGTGAGTTTGTTGATTTAGCCATCTAAATACAAATTAGGGCCTTTTTCCACATCTGTACGAGTTGCTCTAGTTCATTTTTTAAATATAATTATCAGATAAAGATTTCACAGTATATTCATTCTCCGTATTTATAGATACAAGTTGCTTACAGTTTTTCACTATTACAGAATTACTGCAATAAATATTCTTGAACATATTGCATTATGGAAATGTTTCAAAGGTGGGATGACAGGGTAGTGAATTTTACTCTCTAAGCAAATGTCTAGATACATTTTTGGTTGTCACAATTTGGGGAGGAAGGTGTTAGTGTTAATGACATCCATTGGGTAGAGCCCAGGGATGCTGCTGAACAGCCTATAAGCCTGCATGCACAGAATGACTTCTCACGTTTCCGCAGCAAAGTCCATAATGACAGTAGTGCTGAAGGTGGAAAACCCGACTTTTGGAGAGAAATAGCTGGGTAATAAGTTATGCCTACCGTCAACCTTTAGCCAAATTACTCTCCATAGTGTTAGACATTTTGACTCTTAGTTACCTTTCACTTAAGTGGTCTTTTCGTAATGTATTTAACTGTTTGTATTTTTCTTGCATTAAAATGAAGATACTGTCCTGTTCTATTAACTTTAGGCGTGGCATACATGGAATGTTCCCCCTCCATTTGGCAGCCTTAAGCGGCTTTTCAGATTGCTGCAGAAAACTTCTTTCTTCAGGTAAGGGCAACCTTTGCAGACTTTTGTATGTCTCCTCAAACCCCTCAAAATTCTAAGACGGTCTCTTTATCCTTCTTTTTAAAAATTACATGCAGATGGGTCCAGTATGGATAATTTAATAACCCCTTTTAGAAGATGTTGGGTTCAGGCCTGGCATGGTGGCTCATGCCTGTAATCCCAGCACTTTGGGAGGCCGAGGCAGGTAGATCACTTGAGGTCAGGAGTTCAAGACCAGCCTGGCCAACATGGTGAAAGCCCATCTCTACTAAAAAAAAAAAAAAATACGAAAATTAGCTGGGCATGGTGGCGAGCACCTGTAATCCCAGATACTTGGGAGGCTGAGGCAGGAGAATCGCTTGAACCCAGGAGGCAGAGGATGCAGTAAGCCAAGATTGCGCCACTGCACACCAGCCTAGGAGACAGAGTAAGACTCTGTCTCAAAAAAAATACAAAAAAACCTCTTCATCCCCTGTTAAAGAAAGACCATTAGCAGTTAATCTCCATTTCTTTTTTCCCTCAGCCCTAGGCAACCACTAATCTACTTTACATCTCTATAAAATTTGCCTGTTCTGAACAGTTCCTATAAATTGACTCACCTGACATGTGATCTGTGACTGGCTTGTTTCACTTAATATAATGTTCTCAAGGGTTATTCATGTATCAGTATCAGTACTTTATTTCTTTTTATTGCTAAATAATACTCCATTGTATCCTATTGCTTTTAAACAGGCACCCTAGCACTTCAGAACCCATAGTTTTGTTTGGGATTGGAGGGGAGGATGTGATTCTTGACATTTCATGACATAATTCTTTAGTGTAAAATAATATGTCTGTTATAAATAAGATGTATTCATTCTTGTAGGATTTGATATAGATACCCCAGATGATTTTGGCAGGACTTGTCTACATGCAGCTGCAGCTGGAGGGTATGTTAATAGTATTTTTATTTCTTTAAGAAAAAGATAGCTGATCTTGGCAGGTTTTCTCTTATCTTTGGTTCCTCTTGTATTAATTCTGGGCTACCAGAAAATAGAAAACAAAACAGGAGTTGTTTGTGAAAAAAGGTCCAGGGTGGCAGAATACTTTTTTTCATCTTATTCCAGCCAAGTTGTAGGTTATGAGTGAGAGAGAGAATAAACCTACAAAAGGAAATACTGCCTTCTATAAAAGAACATAATTCCTGGATAAGTGAAAAAATCTAATAAAATTGTTTCTTTAAAAAGTATATTCTCAAATGAGAACATCAAAATACTGGGAATATTCTGAATAAACAAGTACTCTTTAAGTAGATTTGTTTTAAATTTTGTTTTTTGTTTTGTTTTTCCGGAAAAAAATGTTCATTTTGTGCTGTGTCTTACCTCTACTAGGAAGAGGAAAGTTTGAGATTGGAAGATTTTGGACTAAGTTTTTAAATAGTACCACCAGGGAAAATTAGGCAGTTGGTTCAAATGAGCAACAAACTTCAGCTAAAACTCATGGTCTCTGGAACATTCTTCTTATCTAATGCTTCTGATAATTTAGATCTGTGATAAGCCATTTAATTCATGATTTCTCAAAAGGACATTTTGCAAAAACTTTATTTTCAGTGATAATTCCTTAAAATTTTTCAGTGATTTCAGAGGACAAGTACGTTGAACCGAGAGTACACCAGCGCAGTCTTAAGTTGTAGAGATGGATTGTGAGCATGTGACTGGTTTCCTTGTTCTTCCAAGGTCACCAGAGAACCTTCCAGTTAAAACCTATCTTCCTTGTAACTTGCCTGGAGAGAGAGGGACAACAGACTTGAGTGTCTGATTGCTTGGCAGTTACAGTTTTCATTGTAACATAGTAATTTGATGTTGAGGTTTATACAATTAAATTATAGAAATACTTAAGTTATATCTTTTCCTCCAATATTAACTAAAGATACATATAGGTAAGCAGTCATAGTATAGGAAAAGATCAGGGAAAGCCGACCGGACTCATGCAGTGGCTCACAGCTGTAAGCTTAACTACTCAGGAGGCTGAGGCTTGGAGGATCGCTTATGTCCAGGAGTTGAAGGCTGCTGTTAGCTATGATTGCACCTCTGGACTCTAGCCTGAACTATAGAGTGAGGCTCTGTCTCAAGGAAAAAAAAAAAAAAAAAAAGCCTATAAGCATATTGTTTCCTAAAGCCTCCTCAGAGTCTCTTTTGCAAATGTGATCTTCCTTTTAAACAGTGACAACATGAATCATGTGTTATTTCCTCAGTGTGCCAGTATGTAAGTATATAGCTTTCTAAATTCTAGATAAGATGAATTTTAATGTTTTATTCTTCATAGAATGTAAATCATGTCATTTTTGTCACATTTATCTTCATATAAAAACAAACTTTCATGCTTCTTTAAACCTAACAATTTCATTATAAAATCACTGTCAATTAAGTTTTCTAACTGTGTTTTCTCTCAATAGGAATTTGGAGTGCCTAAACCTTCTGCTGAATACTGGTGCAGACTTTAATAAAAAGGACAAATTTGGGAGGTAGGGTATGATATAGTTTCTTTATGGAGCCTATTTTTACTTAATAACTTGATTGACCTTCTAACTGGCTTCTGAAAATAAACTGAACAATTTAGCATCTTGTACATTGTGATCATGATTCATTGAGAGTCCCAGCTAAAGTCAATAACTTCCAAATACTCGTTTTCACCCACAGTTTTCTTCTTGAGTCGCTACCACAGCCCTAGCCTACCAACCACAGCCTTGGCCTTATAAATGCCTCTATACTTGATATCACTCCTCTCCGTCCAATAATTATGGCTATGGAAATGTAAAGCCCCATAGAACTTGTTTTTTCAAGAAACTCAGAATACCTAGAAAATGATACAGTTCTCCTTTCTTCAAGTCGTTTCTTTGTGAGGGATTCTACTGCCCATATCTTGTTCCAGAGCAGTAGTAAGAGGGAGGAAATAGGTTATAAATATATATGTGTAATTTTTCTTTCTCCTTTTCTATATAAATCTCACACACACGTATATCCACACATCCCACTAAGTATTTCACAACAGGAAGGCAACTGTGAAATGACAGTCTTTGTAGTCATTCAGCAGGCCTCATTGTTAAGAATTTGTGGTAGCAGTATTTCAAACTACTGTTAAGTTACTTAGAGTAGGAATTGACACAGAGTTCATTAGATCCGTACAGGAAAGAATTGAAGGCAGCTGGAATTGGTTTGAAAGAGATGACAGTATAAGCAAAACTATGTGGGTCAACAGTTTGAGAATTATACATAGCAAGGTGTATGAGAGGGAAGGGTGTATGTCAGAAGAAAATGTGTGAATGTATGTCAATGCATGTGATAGAACCAGTGCAGAAGAGAAGTAAAAAGAACTATGCATGATAGGAAATCAGAAATGAATAGAAGAAAATAAAAACTATTTGACACCATAATTACTTTGAAGAACAGACTGCTCTCATAAGCCTCCTAATGGAAAGAATTAATGACCCACAAAAATAAAAAAAATCACTTTGTTTGGCTTTGGAATGCAATATTTTTATAGCTAATTTGCTTTTATAATTATACTTTAATCCAGTTTATATTAATGTTTAGTACTTCAGGCATTCTATACTACAAATAACAGAGAAGGCTTCTGAAAAATATTTTGAGTTTAGAGGGTTGAAAGTAATTCAGGGTTAATTGTGTTTTTTGGGATGTTTCCTCTATTTTTTCTCTTACCCTTTGTTCCTCTTCTAGACATGAATAGAAATTGCTACCTCCGTACTGTGGAGGGGAAATTTTTATTAACTTAGGGGAAACTTTCTTAAAATGAAAGTTTTCACATTTCTGAGCAGAATACGAAGGTTATTTGAAAGTCACTCAAAGGACTGGGGGTGGGATTACTGCTACTGCCTGGAGGCAGTGAAATAACTGCATTTTCATCTTATTTCATATACTTAAAGGTTCTCTGCCACCTTGCTTTCTTCTAGCTTTATGTCCAGCCCTCCACAAGACTTAGTATATGGCAGTGTAAGTCTCACTGTAAATACAGTATTTGTAACTGGGAGGAGTAAGAGTCAGCTATGCTCTTGTTTACTAGTTATGTCTCTTGCTTTTATCTTCCTTGTATTAACTTGGGCACAAAAGATCTCCACTGCACTACGCTGCTGCCAACTGTAATTACCAGTGCCTGTTTGCTCTTGTGGGATCAGGAGCAAGTGTGAATGACCTTGATGAAAGAGGCTGCACACCCCTGCACTATGCAGCTACATCAGACACAGATGGCAAGTAAGTACCATATGAGTGAGAGTGGAGGATCAGTTATTTCTATAAACTGGCATCTTCCGCAGGGATGTTTTTGTTGCAAATTTGTATTTCCTCTTTGTATTTTTTGTTGATTATCTTTGCCCTAAGTCTATTTTGGGAAATAAATTGGTTTCATAGTTATTGCTAAATCATAGTTATTACTACCTATTCTCAGCACCGGCCTTACTAGCTGATCTGGTGGAAGAAAGACAAAGGTCCCTTTTTGTCCTGCCTGCCAAAAGAGCATCTTAATATCACTTTTATGTTTTTTTCCACCTGACTTCTCAGAGGCTACAGCCATGACTATATCATGGGGAAAGGGAGAGAGGAGGTATATGAGTAATGTCATCAGAAGATTGGGTAGACATTGGAATACAGGTATCCTTCAGAGGTAGACAGTTCAGGTTTGCAAGGAACCCTTGTAAATTGGTGTCCAAAAGGTAGTAATTGAACTGGCAGAATCTGGCACGTAGTAGGTACTACATGTTGCTTAAATAAGTAAATTAGATGACAGAATAAGTAAATGTTGGCCAAGAATGAATAAGTGAAAACAAGAATAAAAGATGCATAAACTGTTCCATAAGTATAATATTCACCTGAAGTTACCAGACCTATTTGTAATATCTTGATACATTTTTTTTTTTCGTGGAAGAAAATAAACTCGTTGAAAACAGAAAAGATTTTCAGTGTCTGGTAATTCCCCATGGTGTGGGTCAGTGAAAAGTAAAAATAAGTAATGGTTTCTGGGGAAAGATGTTATAAAATGTAGTTCATATAACACAGAATTATTCAGTTTTTAACATTTACTTTTTACCCTCAAAATAAGAAGCATAATTCGATTCTTCACAAATGTTAATTTGGTATAAACTCTTTAATTTCAAAACAATTTTTATAAGTAACTTTTTTTGTGTTGGATTGTGGCTAAAATTCTAGGGATTTTTTTTGTTTTTGTGGGGTTTTTTGTTGTTTTTTGCTTGGTTTGTTTTTTGTTTGTTTGTTGAGATGGAATCTCGCTTTGTCACCCGGGCTGGAATGCAGTGGTGCAATCACAGCTCAGTGCAACTTCCACCTTTCAGGTTCAAGCAATTCTCCTGCCTCAGCCTCCCAACTAGCTGGGACTACAGGTGCCCACCACTATGCCTGGCTAATTTTTGTATTTTTAGTAGAGACTGATTCACCATGTTGGCCAGGCTGGTGTCAGACTTCTGACCTCAAGTGGTCCACCCACCTTGGCCTTCCAAAAAGCTGGGATTACAGGAGTGAGCCACTGTGCCCAGCCTAATATTCTAATCTTAAAGGCAATGGTAATGTGTACTTTATTTGCAAGAATATAAAGTATGTTTTTAGATAGGAACTATTTAAATAAAATCTATGATAAAGACTATAAATTAGAAAATTCTTTGGTAAACTTGGATAAGTAGATTATCCCTAATTTATCAGTTTTATAATTTCATGGTTTGATGTATAGATTTGCTTAAATTAAGTTATACCTTTTATCACCATCTGTAGTCCTTTACCACTACTTTCACAGACTGGATATTGGGTGCAGCTCATTATGATCAAGATTCCACTGAGAGATTGTGTCCCACATTCCTTCCCCCAAAAAAAGATTACACTTTGACCCTTCTGCCCTTAGACAAATGCACTAAACCTGGATACACACACACACAAAACCACAAAGGAATAACATATAATTCAACCCATAGTGTTGGAGATTTGTGGTTTCATTGTAAGCCAATCTACTTTTCCTATAGAAGGGTACTAGTACTAAAATCACTAGTTTTCTCACTGAATATAAACTGTTTTGAGCAAGTAGGCAGTGACTTTTATTATTTAAATATTTAATCCTCAGTATGTACACTAAACAGCCTGATACACTGGAAAGAACGTGAGCCTTGGGATCAGAAAGACCCAATTTAAATCTTGGAGTCTCCATACTGTGTACCCATTTGAGCATGAGCAAGTAATTGCTAAGCCAAAATATTCTTTATTCGTAAAAGGAAAATGAAACCTCCCTGTTAGAGTTGCTGGGAAAACTAAAAGAGACTGCATAATCTAACACTGTTAATGGGAGCCTCTGTTTCCTATCTTTATTAACTATCAAAATCCCAGAGAGCCTGTCGAATGTCGTCATTTATTGATTCAATGATTTGTTCAGTGGGAGCCTTGTGGAAAATATAAGCCACAGTAATTTTTCTGGGATACCAGAGACATCCTTTTAATAAGTGATTGTTTTGGAGGCTTAAATCCTTGGCATTAAAGGATTTATTTTTTCTTAAATTGTAAGAAATATTTTTCTTAAATTGGGTACAATTTTACCTAGTTGTAATTGTATTCCCAGGAATAGCTTGAGTAATAAGAGAATCAGCCATAATTCATTCATTTTGCCAAAGCAAGAATGAAATATTTTCTAAAAGAAGAGACAGATTCCTCAGAGCTTCTAATTGCTATTGTTCAGTAATGTACGTTTTCTTATTTGTTTTTTTAAATGCTTGTTTTTTTGTTTGTTCTTTTTTTTTTTTTTTTTTTTTTAGCTAATCCCCTGTCAGCATCACAGTTTCTAATTTAAAGCTCCCCAGGAAAAGTTGTTGTTTATACTTTGGAATTTTTAACAATCTGACATTGGTTTTCTGCTGTTTAGGACCAACATACAGTAATTACAATTCTGCTCTGCCTTATATCCCTTCATCCTCACTTTGAGTAAATAATTGGAAAAATACATGAAATCTTCCCTGACTCATTCTAGTCATTCTGCTAGTCACCCCGATTGTCCTGATGCCTGCGTTCTTGGTAGATAGTCATTCAGCAAGTCCTCTGAAGTGTCTTTGTTTTACATCATGTAAGAATCCAGCAAACAAATACATGGCTACTATCACAATAAACATATTAAATATGTGAAATATTAATAAATGTATTTGCCTGTTGCAAAGACGTATAGGGTTGTCTTTGAGCAGGATGTCATGTGGGTCTTCTCCACACCTGTGTGTAGTAGGTATATAAGAGAAGGGAAGCTGGAGGGCTGTTTTTACTGATTATAAGGAAGAAATTCCCCTCATACCAGCTCTCCTGAGATAACCACCATCAACAGTTGTATTGCTGTATGTGTATGTAGATCATTCTTTGTTCCTCACAGCCTTAATCAAAGTTGAAGCCCTGGTATATGTTATAAAGTCTTTTCTATATCATATATAATTTTAAAAAATATTTTATGGGTTATCTCTAGCCTGCACCTTGTAACTCTTCCATCCTCTATCCATTACCCAGTTCTAAAACCTCTTCCACATTTTAGATATTTGTTTCAGCAACATCGTAACTTCGCAGTAACAATTCTCGTAGTCTGTTTGGACTGCTATAACAAAATACCAAAAACTGGGTGGCTTGTAAACAACAGAAATTTTATTTCTCACAGTTATGGAAGCTGAGAAGTCAAGAATATCAAGGCACTGGCAGATTCAGTGTCTGGAGAAGACCCACTTCCTCTTTGAGGGCATATTCTTGCCATATCCTCACATGGTAGGAGTGAAAGAGCTCTTTTGGGCCTTATTTGTAAGGACACTAATCCCATTCATGAGGGAGGGCTCTGCCCTCTTGACCTAATCACCCCCTAAAGGCCCCACCTCCTAATAACATCACCTTGAGGTTGGAATTTCACCATGTGAGTGGGTGTGGGGAGACACAAACATTTAGATCACAGTAACACTCTTAGGAAATGGGGCTACATTTTGACTTCTAATGGCAATTAATTTTTGTCTGTTTTCAAACTTCATAAAAATGGGATCATGCATTTTTTTGTGTGTAAAGGTTTTGTAATGCTGAGATTTATTCCTATGTTTCTGATATTTTTTATTACCAAAATCAATCTTTAAATTTTTTTTGTGTTGATATATAGAAGATATATTTGCCTTTTGTATGTGACTTACATTCAATAACTTTGTTAAGCTTATTTTGTGTATGTATGTAAAAGCAATGTTTGATACTAGCTCTGCCTTTTACTATGGTACCTTCGCAAATTACTTAACCTCTCTGTGCCTATTTCATCTGTGAAATGGAGATAATAGTCTAAACTCAGTCACGACTATGTAGAGTTTAAAGTGGTTTAGTATACATCAATTGCTTGGAGCAGTTCTGACACATCCTAATCTTCCTTAAAGGTTAGTTGTATTTTTTAAAACTGATTTTTTGGGCCGGGGTGGGGTTGTGGGTGGTGGTAAGAACTATTGTATGCCATGGGAAGAGTAGAGAGGAAGGAGGGCCTCTGGGAGTGACAATACCACATCTGTTTTCCTGGCTGAGTCGTCCTTACCCAGGGCTCTGACCAGCCATGGGACACATGAACTTGAATCAGTCTGAACTTGCATTAGAACTCAAAGTGGTAGAGTTCATTAGTGGTAGGGTAAGAGTAGGATAAATTTAAATAATTTGAAATGCATTCTGATTTTAACCTTTGTGGTTAGTGGGGATGAAGATACTTAATTTGCCTAACAATGAGGAAAAATTATAACAGAATATTGTTTAGCCTTAAGTATTTTTTTCAGATTTTGTGTATATATTTTATTTCAGAGGACAGATTATAGAGAATCTTCATTTCTTAATTGTCTGGGTTTTATAAAATGAGCATGTGTTAATGTACAAGCAGAAAAAAGAGTAGACAGACTCTCCTGCCCCCATCCTCTAATGAAGTCCACATTTTCAAGATCAAGTAATTTTGTGATTCAGTATTTTATAAGCACCTAGTTAACTTATAACTGTAACTGATTAACCGCTGTTCCAAAACTTTGTGGGAACGTAGAACAATGGATAAAGTGAAGACCTGAGGTGGTTTAGTCCTTGGTTTGCCATATTCTAGCCAAAAGGATTTGGGAAAAGTCAAAAGTTAACTTAGTGTCAGTAATCTTTTTCATTTGTTAGAGATAATGCTTACCCAGAGTAATTGTGAAAATTTATATTGTTTAGCAAAATCTGAAAGGTATGCCAGTAGAAGAAATTATATTAGAATAAGTCTTGTATTCAGGTCTTAGTAAGGGAGAACCATTTCTGTTTTATCACCAACATCTAGAGAACTTGATTAAAATTTTTTTTTTTTTAATGCCCTTGGGTAAAATGTTTTTGCCTGTAAAGTATTCCTACAGACTTGCAGGCTTTTTCTACATCCCAGTGAGCACTGTCCTCTGAATTGGGCACCAACGAAGGCTATGTACAAACAGAGTTCACACACTGACTGAAACGCTTCCTTTTCCTGACATGTCCTCAGAGCTAGTTTGTGAAACAAAACAAAACAAAACACCAGTCTTGTTACTTTAGAGCCAGACTTGGGTTTTGTTTTGTTTTGTTTTTATCATAGTGATACCCACTTTAACCTTTTTTTTTTTGAGACAGAGTTTCGATCTTGTTGCCCAGGCTGGAGTGCAATGGTGCAGACTTGGCTCACTGCAACCTCCGCCTCCTGGGTTCAAGTGATTCTCCTGCCTCAGCCTCCCGAGCAACTGGGATTACAGGCATGCGCCACCACGCCTGGCTAATTTTGTATTTTTAGTAGAGACGGGTTTCTCCCTGTTGGTCAGGCTGGTTTTGAACTCCTGACCTCAGGTGATCTGCCTGTCTCCGCCTCCCAAAGTGCTGGGATTACAGGCATGAGCCACTGCACCCAGCTTAATCTTATTTTTTTATTATGCTTGATTCCAAAGAATTTTAGCTGAACATAAATATCAAAATTGCACTTAATGATAAATATTTGCTGCCACTGAAGATATTACAATAAAGATTCTGAAAGTAATTTCTAAGAGATCTAAACCTTTTTAAGAAATTCAGCATTTAAGGAAATAAGTGTTAGCCTTGAAATAATGGCTCTCATATATTTGTGAGCTAGAGTTACTGAAAGATTAGTTACATTGCTTTAGAATTTCTTTTCATTTGTTTTTATGTGACTTCAGTGTGATTTTGGAAACTTTTAACAAGGAGTATTTGTTTAAAGAATTTTTTTCCCCAGGTAGTTTAATATTTGGGTAGACATATTTGAATACCAAACAAATTATCACTGAATAATTATAGACTTGGAATTTGAACGTGAATAGACTTTAGATTATTTAGCTGGCTTCTCCATGTATCAAATGAATAAACAGAGGCTATTTCACCTTTATGGCCCAAGATCACTGGTACCAAACTAAGGGAGAATTTTTTCATTTCTCTTTCAGTGCCTTTTTTTTTTCTTGCCGTAATAAAATTTATTAAAGTTATAAATTATGGCCTATATACTGTTGTGTTTCTTTGTGTGTGGGTGGGGGTCAGGGGTGGGTTTGTTTTTTGTTTGTTTGTTTTTGAGATGCGGTCTCACTCTGTCACCAGGCTGGAGTGCAGTGGTGTGATCTCGGCTCACTGCAACCTCCACCTCGCAAGTTCAAGCAGTTCTCCTGCCTCAGCCTCCCGAGTAGCCGGGACTACAGGCACACGCCACCATGTCCAGCTAATTTTTGTATTTTTAGTAGAGACAGCGTTTCACCATGTTGGCCAGGATGGTCTCGATCTCTTGACCTCGTGATCTGCCCGCCTCAGCCTATCAAACTGCTGGGATTACAGGCATGAGCCCCTGAGCCCGGCCCTATATAATGTTTTTTAATTAATTTTTTTGTGTGCCATTATACTTTCATGTGCTCAATGTGCAGATTTGTTACATAGGTATACATGTGCCATGGTGGTTTGCTGTACCCATCAACTCATCATTTGCATTAGGTATTTCTCCTAATGCTATCCCTCCCCCAGCCCCTGACAGGCCCCGGTGTGTGATGTTCCCCTCCGTGTGTCCATGTGTTCTCATTGTTCAACTCCCATGTATGATGAGAACATGCAG
The DNA here is from genome assembly GCF_008728515.1 of Papio anubis. Lineage (NCBI taxonomy): Eukaryota > Metazoa > Chordata > Mammalia > Primates > Cercopithecidae > Papio > Papio anubis. The sequence continues at coordinate 161,887,186 of NC_044977.1, read as the reverse complement.
TGTTTGGTTTTCTGATCTTGTGATAGTTTGCTGAAAGTAATGGTTTCCAGTTTCATCCATGTCCCTGCAAAGGACATGCGCTCATCCTTTTTTATGGCTGCATAGTATTCCATGGTGTATATGTGCCACATTTTCTTAATCCAGTCTGTCATTGATGGACATTTGGGTTGGTTCCAAGTCTTTGCTATTGCAAATAGTGCCGCAGTAACCATACCGTGTGCATGTGTCTTTATAGTAGCATGATACTTTATAATCCTTTGGGCATATACCCAGAAATGGGATTGCTGGGTCAAATGGTATTTCTAGTTCTAGATCCTTGAGGAATCGCCACACTGTCTTCCACAATGGTTGAACTAATTTACACTCCCACCGACAGTGTAAAAGAGTTCCCATTTCTCCACATCCTCACCAGCATCTGTTGTTTCCTGACTTTTTAATGATTGCCATTCTAACTGGCGTGAGATGGTATCTCATTGTGGTTTTGATTTGTATTTATCTGATGACCAGTGATGATAACTATTTTTTCATATGTCTCTTGACTGCATAAATGTCATCTTTTGAGAAGTGTCTGTTCATATCCTTTGCCCACTTTTTGATGGGATTATTTTTTTCTTGTGAATTTAAGTTCTTTGTAGATCTGGATATTAACCCGTTGTCACATGGGTAGATGGCAAACCTTTTCTCCCATTCTGTAGATTGCCTGTTCACTCTGATGATAGTTTCTTTTGCTGTGCGGAAGCTCTTTAGTTTAATTAGATCCTATTTGTCTATTTTGGCTTTTGTCGCCATTGCTTTTGGTGTTTTAGTCATGAAGTCTTTGCCCATGCCTATGTCCTGAATGGTATTCCCTAGGTTTTCTAATAGGGTTTTTATGGTGTTAGGTCTTACATTTAAGTCTTTAATCCATCTTGAGTTAATTTTTGTATACAGTGTAAGGAAGGGATCCAGTTTCAGCTTTCTACGTATGGCTAGCCAGTTTTCCCAGCACCATTTATTAAATAAGGAATCCTTTCCCCATTGCTAGTTTTTGTCAGGTTTGTCAAAGATCAGATGCTTGCAGTGGTGTTATTTCTGAGGCCTCTGTTCTGTTCCATTGCTCTATATATCTGTTTTGATACCAGTACTATGCTGTTTTGGTTACTGTAGCCTTGTAGTATAGTTTGAAGTCAGGTAGCATGATGCCTCCAGCTTTGTTCTTTTGGCTTAGGATTGTCTTGGCAATGCAGGCCCTTTTTTGGTTCCATATGAATTTTAAAGTAGTTTTTTCCAATTCTGTGAAGAAAATCAGTGGTAGCTTGATGGGGATAGCACTGAATCTATAAATTACCTTGGGCAGTATGACCATTTTCACAATATTGATTCTTCCTCTCCATGATCTTGGAATGTTCTTCCATTTGTGTCCTCTTTTATTTCGTTGAGCAGTGATTTGTAGTTCTGCCTGAAGAGGTCCTTCACTTCCCTTGTTAGTTGGATTCCTAGGTATTTTATTCTCTTTGTAGTAATAGTGAATGGGAGTTCACTCATGATTTGGCTCTCTGCCTATTATTTGTGTATAGGAATGCTTGTGATTTTTGCACATTGATTTTGTATCCTGAGACTTTGCTGAAGTTGCTTATCAGCTTAAGGAGATTTTGGGCTGAGACGATGGGATTTTCTAAATATACATCATGACATCTGCAAAAAGAGACAATTTGACTTCCTCTTTTCCTAATTGAATATCCTTTCTTTCTTTCTCTTGCCTGATTGCCCTGGCCAGAACTTCCAACAGTATGTTGAATAGGAGTGGTGAGAGAGGGCATCCGGGAATGCTTCCAGTTTTTGCCCATTCAGTATGATATTGGCTGTGAGTTTGTCATAAATAGCTCTTACTATTTTGAGATACTTTCCATCGGTACCTAGTTTATTGATAGTTTCTAGCATGAAGGGCTGTTGAATTTTGTCGAAGGCGTTTTCTGCATCTATTGAGATAATCAGATAGACCACTAGCAAGACTAATGAAGAAGAAAAGAGAGAAGATTCAAATAGATACATAAAGGGGATATCACCACCGATCTCACAGAAATACGAACCACCAATAGACACATAAAGGGGATATCACCACCAATCTCACAGAAATACAAACCACCATCAGAGAATATATAAACACCTCTACGCAAATAAACTAGAAAATCTAGAAGAAATGGATAAATTCCTGGACACATACACCCTCCCAAGACTAAACCAGGAAGAAGTTGAATCTCTGCATAGACCAATAACAGGCTCTGAAATTGAGGCAATAATTAATAGCCTACCAACCAAAAAAAAAGTCCAGGACCATATGGACTCACAGCCGAATTCTACCAGAGGTACAAAGAGGAGCTGGAGCATTCCTTCTGAAACTGTTCCCTACAATAGAAAAAGAGAGAATCCTCCCTAACTCATTTTATAAGGCCAGCATCATCCTGATACCAAAGCCTGGCAGAGATACAACAAAAAAAGAGAATTTTAGGCCAATATCCCTGATGAACATCAATGCGAAAATCCTCAATAAAATACTGGCAAAGTGAATCCAGCAGCATATCAAAAAGCTTATCCACCACGATCAAGTCAGCTTCATACCTGGGTTGCAAAGCTGGTTCAGCATACACAAATCAATAAACGTAATCCATCACATAAACAGAACGAATGACCAAAAAAACACATGATTAAATTTATTTTTATTTTATTTCGATAGTTATTGGGGAACAGGTGGTTTTTGGTTACATAGATAAGTTCTTTATTGATGATTTCTGAGATTTTGGTGCACCGGTCACCTGAGTAATGTACATTGTATCCAATGTGTAGTCTTTTATCCCTCACATGGAGTAAAATATGAGGGATAAAAGACTACATATTGGGTACAATTTGGGGACTCTTCCCCCTGAGTCCCCAAAGTCCATTCTGTCATTTTTGTGCCTTTGTGTCTCCTCATAGCTCCCACTTATGGGTGAGAACATACGATACTCATTTTCCATCCCTGAATTACTTCACTTAGAATAATGATCTCCAACTCCAGATTGCTGCGAATGCTATTACTTTGTTCCTTTCTATGTCTGAATAGTATTCCATGGTGTATATATACCACATTTTTCTTTACGCACTCATTGATTGATAGATAGCCTAAATTGACTGGTTTCATATTTTTGCAATTGCGAATTGTATGCTATAAACATACATGTGCAAGTGCCTTTTTCAAATAATGACTTCTTTTCTTCTGGGTAGATACCCAGTAATGGGATTGCTGGATCAAATGGTAGTGTTACTTTTCGTTCGTTAAGGAATCTCTGGACAGTTTTCCATAGTGGTTTTACATACAGTGTTTTTTAAAATTATTTTCTTCTTATTTTAATATCACAGAAATGAAATGAAGTATCTCTTATGGATACCTTCTTACCATTTTACTCTGTTTATATACCTCTTCTTAGTCCTCTAATTCAGTTTCATTGAGTTCTGACCTTGGTTTCTTGGGGTTTTGTTTTGTTTAACATCCTTTCTTGAGCTTCATGATGAAAAATTTACTCATTCTGTGTTCTAGATAGATAAATAGTAATATTGCCAATATTATGTACTCACCACCACCAAAAGTTTAATCCTATCCAACGTTGTTTAGGTGGTGGTATAGATACAGACTGTGTAAAAAAGAGCCTTCATGTGTTAAAAAAGCCGTCTGACAGACTTTTGAGGTATCCACTTTGAATCAAGAAGATTCTCATGAATGTTTCATTTGCATTTTTATGATACTTTAGTCAATGTTATTTAAATGACAGATTTTTATAGTGTAATACATTTACGATTTTTATATTACTCAAGTATAAGAAAAATTGTCAGTTTTTAATTTCAGACTCTTTTTTATCATTGGTTAACATGCAGGATTTAGAATTTTCAGTATGTTATTGTTATATATAGGTGCCTGGAATACTTATTAAGAAACGATGCAAATCCAGGGATCCGTGATAAGCAAGGATACAATGCAGTTCATTATTCAGCTGCCTATGGTCACCGTCTATGTCTTCAGCTGGTAAGATTCCTGAATGCTTGTGAAAGACCTAATGTGAGTTTATAGTCTAATAATATAACAAAAATGAGAATAAATGGATCAAGAAACAAATTCCATTTTGTTTTCTAACATTTTCAGAATTTATATACGTCTTAAGTTCATACTTGTTTTAGTAAGATATATCTCATTCTCTTTTCTTTTTAAAAAAGGAGAAAATTAGATCTCTGAAGAGGGCTACTGATTACCCCATGTTCATGTCTACAGTATTCTCCTGCCCCTTTAAATAAATATTTCTCATAAGTTTCTAAAAGACTATAACTGTGTCTTATGTGAGAAATAAAAGTCCCTGTGAAAGGGATATATCCCCCATATATTTAGGGAATTCCAAAAGGTGCATTTATTTCACAACCCCTCCTAATAAGGGAGACTCCACTTCTACAAAGAAAGTTTTTATTTCTACTGTGGTCTGATTCTGGAATATAATACCACCATTCACCCAGATTTACCAAACCAGAAGGAAAGTCAAAGAAAAGATACTCTCATGTTTGTAACAGATACTTTAGGTTAAAGATTCTCTTATTTAGACTTACCTTATTAAATTACGTTAAACTTTGCTTCCCTTCAAGGGGAAATAAAATTCAAGGAGAGTAGATACAAAAGAAAAGGGAGGTTGACAATTTAATATAGCGCTTAGAGCCCTGCTACAAAAATAACTGTCTTCCTACGTTATTATGGATCTTCACACCAAAATTTTAGACCTGTGTATATAGATTTGATGTCTATTGTGATATGAAATTGTTTATTCAAAACATCTAATTTTTTGGAGCCAAATGAAGCACAGGTTTAGAGTAAAAGTTAGCAAAGCCCTGTGTAAGTTGAGACTTACTATAGATGAATACTTCCCAAGCTAAATATTTTTGTTTTGACCTTTATTTCAGATTGCAAGTGAAACTCCTCTAGATGTTGTAAGTATTAGTCAATTACCTCCCACCAATTAGTATTACTCAATTCCCTCCTACCAGTTATGTTTATCTATTTGCTGTCATTAAAGCTGAAAGTGTTTTTACATATTAGGCGCAAAGATGGTGACAGAAATCTTGTGTACAGAGGGAAGGAAGATGTTTACTTCGTGGCAATTAAGTAGCATTTCCCCCAAACTCTTAGTTTGTAGCCTGTCTTCAAAGCTCTTAGTCTGTGCTCCTTATCCTTACTACACTTTCATAATAATCATGTTTTATAAGTTTGCTGAGTTGCCAAGTAATACTCTAAAGTGGATTTGAACTGGGGGAGTGGGAGAGAATAATTGCTGTAGTGTGTCTTTCTGACATTTAAAATGCCTCTTCTTTTTCAGTTAATGGAAACCTCAGGAACAGACATGCTGAGTGATTCAGATAATAGAGCAACAATAAGCCCTTTACACTTGGCTGTGAGTACTGCCTTCATAGCCAACTTGATGGCTGATTTACTGAAAATATCTAATACCTATTTGTGTTGACTCAAACTAGTACCATAAACTTTTGGTCCATGTAATAGCTATCATGGAATTAAAACTTTGAGAACTTTCTTTAATTCAGAGAATTATTTAATGTGCTAGGTTTTTGTTTTTTCTGTTTCTTGCTTTGGGGGAAAAAAAAAAAAGGACAATGATCCTTAGGCTTTCCCCAGGGCCTTCTGGGGAGACAAAGGGAGAAAATACAGACAATATGCCTGTGATGGTGAATTTTAAAATGTGCTGCCCTAGTGGAATGCCTTATAAGTTGGCTAAGCAGATGGTATACACACACATTCTGTAGTATTTCTACAATGTTTTGCTTACTTTGTAATCTTGGGATGCTAACTGGTTGTGTGTTCACTGGTCCTTCAGTTGCTCACACTATAGGATTTGGCTACATTGTCTGTTATGTCTCTTCCACTTTAAGACTCCTCTAAATTTTTTTCCAGTGTCAATCACTAAATGAAGAAGGTTAGGGAAGAATGTGACAATTTTTTAAGTCAAATGAGAACTTACTACCTTAAATTTCAAGTAGATCCTAATCTAGCTTTCTGTACTGAAAGAATTTATTTTTGAGACAAAGCATGTTAGAGTTGTAGGGAATGGGGGGTACTTTGAGAATCAGGAGACCAGGGTACTGTCACCAGCTGTTTGTGAGATCCCTGATTTTTAGTAAAATGCTTGTAAGGATGTATCCTTAATTCAGTGTGGAGCACTACAAGTTCAGTGATTCATTTGAATGTTTCTTTTCATATGTACTATTATTTTTTCTCTTAATACTCTCCTTGCGTGTGTTTTAACACTGACATATATACATTAAATTTTCTGCCGTTTCTCCCCATGATACTTCCTATCATGTTCTCAATAACTAAGAAAGCATTCTTAAAGCTTTCTACTTCTTTGCCCTTTGAGTCCTTGGAAACACCATGACCTCTCCCAGACATGCATTAGTAAATAAGTCTGACAAGGCAAAGCCAGCATGGAAAAAATAGCCATTTTACTATTGATGAAAAGAAATGAAGACTGAGCAGCATTAGCAGCAGCAGCATCATTCTCATTATAATAATTTCACTGTCATTTCTTGAGCACTTTCTAGGTGCCAGACTATTTCCCCCTTGCGGAGGTTCAACAAGTAGCATGTTAAAGACTCCCAAAAGCTCTGCAGTCTTTAGGACTTAGTTATCAGTTTAATGATGTTGTTTCCTTAGAAATTTCTCATTTGTATTCTCGCCACCCTTCAATTTGGCAAGTTTCTCTTTTTGTGCTTGCAAATTAACAATGTGCTATACATTGATCAGTGGGTTGGTCTTTCTCTCTCTCCCTCTCACAATTACTATTTTTTTGTCAGAGATTTTGTATGTGTATATGGTAGTAATGGTAGAAAAAAGAAAACATAACGTAAGACGTACCTTCTTAACCATTTCTAAGTGTACAGTTCAGCAGTGTTAAGTATATTTACATTACTATATAACCAATCTCCAGAATCTTTTTTATCTTGTAAAGATTAAAACTAAAAGTCTGTACCCATTAAACATCTCCCTATTTCTCCTTTCCCCAGTCCCTGGTAATACCAGCCTACCTTCTGTTCCTATGAATTTGACTAATCTAAATACCTCATCTAAGTGGAATCATAACAGTATTTTTTTGTGTTATGTGACTGGCTTATTTCATCTAGCAGAGTTCATCCATGTTGTAGCATGTGGCTGAATTTCCTTCATTTTTAAGCTGAATAATACTCTATTATGTATATGGCACATTTTTCTTTATCCGTTCATCTGACAATAGATGCTGGGTTGCTTCCATCTCTTAGCTATTATGAATAAGCGCTGCTGTGACATGAGTATACTAAATAGTGTTTTTAAGCTAAAAATTGAAATAATTTAGTAATTAGATGCAATGAAATATGATTATACCACCACTTTTCCTTTTCATATCTATCTATAGGAGGTTTTGAGAAGTTACTTTAATTTCTTATTCGAAACTCTCCCATTCGGGACAACTTGGTACAGTAAAAACATACTGATCTGAGGCTCAGGGAAACTGGTCTTGATTCCTAATTTTGCTCATACTGGACATTTGGGCTGCTTCTCTCAGTCCCATACGAGGATATCATGGGGGGAGGCTCTGTGGCAAATCATCATGGCTCCTATTCATTCTCTTGTCTTTTCATTTTTATTTTTTATTTATTTTTTCTATTGTTTTTCAGACAGTGTCTCACTCTGTCATCCAGGATGGAGTGTAGTGGCACAATCACGGCTCACTGCAGTCTTGAACTCCTGAGCTCAAGTGAGCCTCCCTCCCTCAGCCTTCTGAGTAGCTGGGACTATAAGCGCACACCACCATTCCTGGCTAATTCTTTATTTTTTTGTAGAGATAAGGTCTCACTGTTGCCCAGGCTAGTCTCAAACTCCTGGCCTCAAGTAATCCTCCTGTGTTGGCCTGCCAGAGTGCTGAGATTATAGGTGTGAGTGACCATGCCCAACTTCATTTATTATTATTTTTATTTATTTAGAGATATAATCTCATTCTGTCACACAGGCTGGGGTGCAGTGGTACATTCCCAGCTCACTGCAGCCTGTACCTCCCAAACTCAAGTGATCCTTCCACCTCAGCCTCCTGCGTAGCTACGACCACAGGCACGTGCCACCAGGCCCAGCTGATTATTATTATTATTTTTTTGGCAGAGATGAGATCTCACTCTGTTGCTCAGGCTGGTCCCAAACTCCTGTTCAAATGATCCCTCCACCTCAGCCTCCCCAAAGTACTGGGATTATAGGTGTTAGCTACCGCAACTGGCTAACCTCTTCTTTGTATACTGTCTTCTATATAACGTATGGTTCCTCAGAGTTCATTCTTTCAGTAGCATGATTTTCATTGACCTAGTATTGAGGAACAAAGTTAGATATCCTAAAACAGAATTCTGCTACCTATAGTCACTTTAATCTTTGAGATAGTCAAGCTTAAGTAATCAAGTTTCTACACAGATTCATTATAAAGAGATCAGTAAGGCCCAGAGCGACGTTATCTCTTGCTGCTACTTTCTGACAGTTTCTACGAGAAATGGCATTGTAGTCCTTTGAAGTTTACTTATTTCTTTATGTCCTGCTCAGCATTTAGTCCAGTGTAAATAATATATGTTCAGTTGCCATGTTGGATTTTGAAATGACTTTTCTGGAAAGCCCTTTTATTAGACTGTATGAAGAAGGCAACTTCGGGCCAGGTGCAGTGTCTCACGCCTGTAATCCCAGCACTTTGGGAGGTTGAGGTGGATGGATCACAAGGTCAAGAGATCGAGACCATCCTGGCCAACATGATGAAACCCTGTCTCTACTAAAAATACAAAAATTAGCTGGGGCGTGGTGGTGTGCGCCTGTAATCCCAGCTACTTGGGAGGCTGAGACAGGAGAATCGCTTGAACCCAGGGAGGCAGAGGTTACAGCAAGCTGAGATCATGCCACTGCACTCCAGCCTGGTGACAGAGCGAGACTCCATCTCAAAAAAAAAAAAAAATAAGGCAACTTCAGTCTGACAAATCTTCAGTCTTACTCTTGTACAGCTAGGACAGTGCCTGGTATGTGGTGATATTCAAGCAGGGCTCAGTTACATATTTCTTTGCTAAAAGAATTACTTCTTTTTTAGCTATGGCACATTATGGGGTGGGTATAGTCAGTTTAATTTGAGAAATCAGAATATTCAAGCACTGACTCAACTCAAGTTGCTAGCTGTCTTTGGAGTTGATGTGGAGCACTGAACTGTGATTAAGAACACAGACTTGGCTGGGCACAGTGGCTCTTGCCTGTAATCCTAGCACTTTGAGAGACCAAGGTAAGAGGATCACTTGAGGCCAGGAATTTTGAGACCAGCCTGGATAGCATAGCAAGACCCTCATCACTACAAAAATTAAAAGAAAAATTAGCTGCGCGTGGTAACGTGTACCTCTGGTCCCTGCTACTCAGCAGGCTGAGGTGGGAGGATCACTTAAGCCCAGAAGGTCAAGGCTGCAGTGAGCTATGATCACACCGCTGCACTACAGCTGGGGCAACAGAGCAAGACCTTGCCTCAAAACAAAACAAAAACAGGCTTTTTGGAATCAGACTTGAAATCAAGGCTTGAATAAATCCCTGTCACACATCCATTGAATGTCTGCCATGAGCCAAGCATTGTATACTCATGAAAAGATCACCTGTCATTTAAACTTTTATTATTTTTAGAATGCCTATTCCCTACCACAGTAGCCAACCTACTATGTTGATTATTAGAAAAATCTGTAGTTAACTTCCTGAATTCTCACTGTAGAAGTTTGGATTATCTTAAATAGGATGATAATATGAAGACAAGTTTGCTTATTTACATTTTTTTAAGTATTTAGGAAGTCAGTCTAAATACGTATTTTTAAAATTTACATTTTTATTTATTTCTAGGCCTACCATGGTCACCATCAAGCACTGGAAGTGTTGGTACAGTCTTTGTTAGATCTTGATGTCAGAAATAGTAGTGGAAGAACACCCCTAGATCTTGCAGCATTTAAGGGCCATGTTGAATGTGTGGATGTACTCATTAATCAGGGAGCCTCAATCTTAGTAAAAGATTACATTTTGAAGAGGACACCTATACATGCAGCAGGTATGCCGGATATTATGCTTGATTTATTTATTACTTCCTGTCTAATCTCTTTCAATTTCTGGTATATAATATTTCTGGTTAATTGTCTTTAAAATTTTTGCCTTTTTTTTTCCCCCCAAATCATATGGATTCTTTGACCCCACCAAATAACTTTATTCACACAAATGTCCCTTAATTTACAAAGCCTCAGTCATTCATAAACATTAGGAGTATCCACAGTATTCAAGGAACTTAAATATAGTGTATTATACCAATCCAAGTAAACCAAGTACAAAAAATATTCATATAAAGTTGTTTACATGTAGGTCCTAGATTACCAGCTTCTGTGCAAAAAAGGAAATAAAAATAGATTTATTAACTAGTATTTGAAACTAACTTTGTGCCTGGCTTAAAACCTCCTTCATGCTCAAGCCTGTCCCACACAAGTGTTTAAGAAGTCATTAAAACTCCCCTGCTCTCATGAAAAGAAGCTCCTCTGCACAAAAGATTTAAGTGCCCCCAAGTAGCTCCCTTCCTCCTGTGGCCTCTCTTGGAAAACAGCCTGGGCAGCCTCCTTGCTGATACCTTCTGCAATTTTAGGGGCCCCTCACGGGGCAGTGGCAGTGGATTCATCTTTTGATGATGGCTGCAGATGCTAACATTGGCCAATTCTATGTCACACCTAATGGTTACCCTTTGAGGGCATTTCTCCAGACAGAAGCCCCACTACCGCCAAAGCTTAGGTAGGGCAGGATCAGAGATGCCCCTGTGTTGTTTTGAAGGCTGTGCTATAGCCTGGACTTATCTCTGGACGTCTCCCTCTAAAATCCAGTGGCCTGAAGAGCTGAAAAATGTCAACTTGGCTCTTCAAAAGTTTCCAGACCCAAGGAGATTACCAGGAACTACAACTGTCTGGGGAAATTTTGACTTTAAGTGATAAAATGATTGTATTCTCAGGGAATATCAACAACAAGATTATCATCACTAAAAAAATTTTCTGCCTTGGAAGTTGGGTTTATGTAATAATCTAACTTCTGAAACACTTTATCAACAAAACAATGCAGTATTTCTTTCTGGTAGAAGTTATTTTAGATTGGTATCATCTTTCATTTAACAAGTGATACACATTTTGACTTACTTTACCAGTGTACTGCATTAAACATTTATGCAGACAGGCTTTACAGAGCAATTACTTTATGCAAGAACTATTCCATATTGTGATATTATGATGTAGCAGATAGGTTAAAATATGAAAGTCTATAACCAAGTCAGTGAAATGACTTGTTACCCACTGTGTATCACTGGCAGATGCAGATTCACAACTCTCTATTTTTATAGCGTGATCCTTAAGAATGCATTTGAATTTTTTTTTCTAGTCCTTTGGGAAGCTTACATTTTAGAAGATGGTTGATAACACCCACTGTTGCTCCCAGAGCCGCCTTTCAAAGCTATCAGATGTTCAAGTGGGGCTGAGAAAAATATTTTAATAATAGATTAGAACCGCTAATAAATGTATATACACTACTATATGGTTTGAACAAGAGGTTAAAATGCATTACTTGCTGTTATCTTATTCTGAAAAAGAGTGAAGTTATATATCAGTTTGCAAAACTTGGTGGCGCATGCCTGTATTCCCCACCTAACTCGGGAGGCTGAGGCAAGAGGGTCACTTGAGCTCAGTTTGATTGCACTGTAGGCAACATGATGAAACCCTGTTCCTAAAATATAAAATAAAGAAAATGTGGCACATATACACCATTGAATACTATGCAGCCATAAAAAAGGATGAGTTCCCGTCCTTTGTAGGGACATGGATGCAGCTGGAAACCATCATTCTCAGCAAACTATCACAAGAACAGAAAACCAAATACCGCGTGTTCTCACTCATGGGGGGAACTGAACAATGAGATCACTTGGACACAGGAAGGGGAGCATCACACACCGGGTCCTATTGTGGGGAGGGGGTAGGGGGAGGGATAGCATTAGGAGATATACCTAATGTAAATGACGAGTTAATGGGTGCAGCACACCAACATGGCACATGTATACATATGTAACAAACCTGCACATTGTGCACATGTACCCTAGAATTTAAAGTATAATAAAAAAATATATAAAATAAAAATAAATTTTGTACACTGGATGAGGTCTGTGAAAAATAAGTACTTTTTAAAAATATTAATCTACCACTAGAAAAATTATAATTGCAGATCATATGCAGAACTAATTGAAAGCTTGCATGGAGTGGTTGCACTCTTAATAGGTAAATACTGAACTGAGACATTAGCCAGTCCCTTAGAAGTAGTTAACCAATGCCATATAGTTCAGCATAAATCCTACCCACAAAAAGAACCACAGGTTACTGTTAGTGCCTACCTATTCAATAAATGCAAGCCTTGTATCTGTAGATGCCTTTCAAATTTGGAGATCTTTAGAGAGCGTCTATAAGCCATGAAAAGAACACTGAGGGTTTTTTTCTGGAGGTTTACCAGTTCTTTCCCACAGTGATGCTGTGCTTGGTGTTTGGGTATTGAATTTAGATGACACAAACGTTCATCAATAGCTACTGTGCACTGAGTGTGAAAGAACTGATTTGAAAAATGCTGGGCCAAACAAGATCTTCTTGAACATCCCCAGGTGTTATGACACTGTTTTTTGTTGCTAAGCTGTGAGAGCTGCTGGCAGAGTGCAGCATACAAATTGGACTAGGGTGGGAGAGGTGGTTTAAGCCACAAGTTTAATAACTATTAGTATTTAATATAACTGTCGGAACGTACTGTAGAATATTTGGCACCTAACTTGTTTTTGCTAGTTTTGTCATCTTTTAATTAGAAGAAATAGTGATAGATGTTCTTTCTGTATCATATGCACGATACATTTTTCTAATGTATTTATTTAAACTTCAGACTTTATATATATGAACAGGACCTGAATTTTGCAGAGGATTTAACTTACTTCAAAAGCTCTTTTCTTTGGACTACTTCTACTTGTACCCTTGCCCATTTTATGCATTTGGACTTAACACATGCATTCTTTAGATGTATAATTTTTCTTGTACTATATATATATCATTTGAAATTATTTCAGCCAGAAATAACAGAGTACCCTACTGAAAATAGCTTAAGGGGTTTAGTCTCTCACATACAATGTCCAAAGGCAAGCTGGGCATGGTGGCTCACACCTGTAATTCCAGCACATTGGGAGGCCGAGGCGAGTGGATCATGAGGTCAGGAGTTCAAGACCAGCCTGGCCAAGATGGTGAAACGTCATCTTTCCTAAAAATACAAAAAAATTCGCCAGGTGTGGTGGCGGGCACCTGTAATCCCAGCTACTCAGGAGGCTGAGGCAGACAATTGCTTGAACTCAGGAGGCAGAGGTTGCAGTGAGCCAAGATCACACCACTGCACTCCAGCCTGGGCGACAGAGCGAGATTCTGTCTCCAAAAAAAAAAAAAAAAAGGCAATATCCAAAGACAGATTCAGTTCCAGGATTGGTTGTCAGAGCTCTGGATTAAATTCTGTTATTCTCTTACATTTGCATTCATGTTGCAGGAATCATTGCTGCTACTTTTAAGGATTGCATCTAAAATCAGAAAGGAATGGGGGCTTTTCATTATCAGAGATAAAAGTATTTCCCAGCAGCCTCTAGACTTATCAGCATCTCAGTAGTCAGACCTGGTCCCTGTGCTGCTCACCTTAAAACTGATCGCTGTCAGAGGAGAATGGGGTTGTTGTGATTAACTTGGTCTAATCATGATATCATCCCTTTGCTGGAGGCAGGGCACTCTTCCTGACCACACTGCCAGACAGCTAAATAAAATGAGCATTCTTTTAAAGGCAGATGATAGGGGATGGGTGCTGGGTGGGCAGTCTGCCTGTCATGTTTTACAGTGAGGAATTCATATTTGTTCAGCTTTAACAATCAAAGGCCGTAGAAACCTTCTCTGTACCTATAGTTTTCATTCTTGCATATTAAATTCAGTGAAACTATCCCAAAATTAAATTCTGGAAGATGTGCTCTAAGATGGACATTTTCTATTTTATCATTGTATGTAATTACTGAAATGTTTAAATTTCACTTTACAGCAACAAATGGTCATTCAGAATGCTTACGGCTATTAATAGGAAATGCAGAGCCACAGAATGCAGTAGATATTCAAGATGGAAATGGACAGTAAGTTTCGATAAATAATTGTTGCATCGCAGAAGGGCGTATTTCGAAAACCAGAGTACAGTCTTAAGTGATAGCACTGAACCTATTCCTGTTGTTGCTCAGGACGCCTCTGATGCTATCTGTTCTCAACGGGCACACAGACTGTGTTTACTCACTGCTGAACAAAGGAGCAAATGTAGATGCCAAAGATAAGTGGGGAAGGACAGCATTGCATAGAGGGGTAAGCAGAAATATGCTCTTCCTTTCAAAAAGCCTTTATAACTTCATATTACCTAGAACTGAACTAGGTTATGTTTATTTTCTCTTCATTAAATGTTCGTCAAATAGTCTTTACCATTTCTTTCAGTATCTTAGTTTTTAAATGCTAATTTTGAACAATTACAAAGTACAATTTAATCTAGAGAACAATGTTAGAACAAAATTTTAAAACTCTAAAACTTTGAGTAGAATTAATGTCAGTTTGACTTTCCATTATCTCACTTATTTTCTTATACACCTTAATCTTTTTTCACCTTTGAAATATCATTATTTTCACTGAATACCAAGTTTCTCTCTTCCTCTTTTCATACTATTTGCATTTTAACAGAGTTGTTGCTTTAACTGAATTTTTAAACCACTTCCAATAAAAATACAGAATTACTCCTAAAATGATAAGTGGCTTTAATTAATGGAAGGATATTGGAGTATGGTCTTTAAAGTTTTTAATTAGCTGAAATTGGCATGTAATGTTTAGCATAATATGTTTGACTACCTGTAAATTATTTTCTTTCAGGCAGTTACAGGCCATGAAGAATGTGTAGATGCGTTACTTCAACATGGTGCTAAGTGCTTACTTCGGGATACCAGGGGCCGGACGCCTATACACCTGTCTGCTGCCTGTGGACACATTGGTGTTCTCGGAGCCCTTTTGCAGTCAGCAGCATCTATGGATGCAAATCCAGCCATAGCAGACAATCATGGATATACGGCACTTCACTGGGCTTGCTACAATGGTTAAGTATACAAACACAAATGCATATCATTCTGTGCTGAACAGAGATTAGTATAATATATTCAGATATTAATGAAAATGACATTTATAAGGCAAATTTTAAGTTTAAAATTAGCAAAAACCTTGGGAATAATCTATGTAGGCTCACTTACTAATAATAATTACTATGTAGGCTCACTCCTGTCCTTTGGCATGCTAAAGCCAAGATACTAGTTGTCAAAGATGTTCTGAGATAAGCCATGAAGTATTTTTGAGGTTTTTCTTTTCTTTTCTTTTCTTTTCTTTTCTTTTTTTTTTTTTTTTCGTTTTGGTAGGGTCTTGCTATGTTGCCCAGGCTGGTTCTGAACGCCTGGCCTCAAGTAATCCTCTCACCTCAGCCTCCCAAAGTGTTGGGATTACAGGCATGAGCCACCATGTAGCCTGAAGTTTTTCTTAGATCTTTATTTCAACAAATATTTAACATTTTTAGGAGGTTTTTACAATGTTTCCATTGCTTTTATATAGTGTGCTTGTATTTTGATTGTGTTCTTTTACTTTTTTTCTTTTTAGAGTCCCACTATTTTGCCCAGGCTGGTCTCAAACAACTGGGCTTAAGCAATCCTCCCACATCGGACTCCCCAAGTGCTAGGATTACAGGCATGAGCCATCGCACCTAGCCATGTTCTTTTACTTTCTAAATAAAATCGTATTAGGGGAAAAATGACCAAAAGTAGGAGAAACAGTGAAATGTATCACATTCTAAACTGAAATCTATGTATGTTTTCTGAGCACATTGCAAGATAACATTCATATATTACCACTAATATCCATGCTCAGTCTTTTAAAGGAATAAATCCCTAGCAGGTCTGAGAATTAGAAACTCTGCTACATGGTTAGAAAAGATTTTCTTTGGCCTCCTACAGGCTCACAGTCATAGTCATTGCATTTATAGGTAGACTCACAAAAGGTCACTTAGGGAAGCATAAAGCTACTTTGAAGGTATAGATGTTAAAAATGCAGTTTGGCTTATGAAATGCCACTAATTAAAATAATTTATGTAATGAAGTATGTTGAGATATTTTTTCCTTGTGCAGGGCAATAGATTTGATCATCTTAGAAAACTCAGGTACATTATATATAGTGCAAGCATCAGTGTTGTCAAAGTTCAAGCTTCAGGCTTTAGCAGAGAAATTACAGGTTTTTAAAATTTGTTTTCAATTTCAGTGTAGCTTCAAGATTAATGTTAATTATGACAGCAGATCTACAAAGCTGTAGTTCACAATTCTGATAACCTTCACTCAAAGTGAAGAGAAAATATAAATTGCCTCTTTATATAAATATCCACTTACTAAAATAAATAAGTATAATGTCTGTTGTAAAATCAGACTGCCTTACCAGGAAGTTGAGATTTGCTATCTTTCTGTAATACGCTGTTTCGTAGTTCTTTCACTGGGAGCTGTTTTGACAAAGTTATCAAGTTAAAACAAAAGAGGAAAAAGCTGAATCTTGTAAAATTATAACTTCATTAAATGTTTTCACAAGTATTTCTGAGATACAATATTTTGATTTTCATATTAGTCCTTATGCCATAGTTGGGAGTTGCATTCTTTTGCTGTGAGAACATTTTGGGTTCTTGAGGTTTGTCCTATGATTACTGTTGGTTATCCTTCAGCTGAGTACTGATAGTATCATAAAAACTTGAATAGTTAAATCTATTGCTCATTCAACAAGCTTAGTTTAGTCTCTTTGTTTTTTACTACCTTAAATCCTTGACCAAAACAGTTTTGAAACTATAAAACCTTTGGGGTTTAACTTCTCTTTTTCCCATTTCTACTCGCTAAGGCAAGTAGAAATGAGTGTAGTGAAGTGGCCAGAGACTAGTACTCATACTAGTACAAAGAAGTATTTTGCATTGATATTTGATTTGTTTCTGTAATGTGACTTGACATTTTACAAGTATAAGGAAAACCCAAAATAACTAATATAGTGGGAAAATATATACAAATGTGAGTTGTGTTTCTGTAAAAAAGTCAGTGAGATAAAACTGTTTAGAAGCAAAGACTTATTGCTTGGTTTTTTAAAAAATATATCCCTGAAGATGAACCATTGGAAAAGTCACAGTGAAGTATTTTTCCTCAGGAAGAGCATTTAGTTGTAAATGTAGGGCTGTAACTGTCCTTTGGAGAGTTGCTTTCTATTACAATGTTTCTTATCAGATCTATATGTATAACAGTTTCCCTAAAGTGAGTTCCTACTCTATCACTACTAAATTTAGACTCTAAGCACGTTTTGTACAAGAGACAGAATTTTGCAAGAACTGCATGCGTGGTTGCCATTTAAAGATCATAACAAATGTGTCTGATTTTCAGCCTGTAGCAAAATTGTGGTGATGCTGAATTTGAGCTGGAAGGAATTAAATGTGTGTTGGCTATATGCAGTAAGCGACTATATAGACAGTCTAAAATTAATACCATATTTATAGCCAAAATCCCATTTTATAATTTGGCATCCTGAAAGTAGAATATGTAAAATGGTTTTACTTTAGTAATTATTGTACAGCTGTAAAGAAAATTGGAAGCACTCCAACAGAACAGAAAACAACCTTTCTCTCAAAATTGAAATGATGGCCAAGTTTTAGAAAAAACTGGCTGTAGATACTAAAAGTTCACAATTTCAGTTTGTATAGTCATTCAGTCACAGAACTTAAGAATACTTATTTATTCCTTTAAAAAATGTGTTCATTTTTATGAAGCTCTGAACATCCTCAGAATAGCCTTTGAAACTCAGGAGGACCCAGTTTACCATCCTATCTATCTTTCATAAATGATGATAGAAAGTTATGAGATTGTCTGCTTAATATCACCCAGTAATGATTTCTGGAGGTGACCAAGGGGACCCACTGTTCCCTTTTCTCAGTCTGTACTCAGATAGTGAGTGGTTCTCAAACCCTTTGGTCTCAGCAACTATGGATTGATACTGACTGTATTAGAAATTGGAACTGGGAAATTTTAAATACTTATTGATTTATTTAAAAATAATGTCTATTACATGTTAACATAATCTTTTTTATGAAAACTATTTTCCAAAAGTATTTTCTTTTTAGTGAGAAGAGTAGTACATCTCTTTATAGCTAATTTAAGAGAATAGTTGGGTTCTCATCTGTGTTTTTATTCACATCTTTTTTGCGTCACCCCAGGGTGTTCCCCAGGCCACACCTTAAGCACCCATATACCTGGAGAATGGGAGGCTCTTAAGTCAACAATGGACAACTTTCCATTGCTGTATCTTAGTAATGAGTTAACATTCAGCACAATGGAATTAAAGCAGTTTCTCAACCTCAGCACTGTGACATTTTGGGCCAGATGATTGTTGCAAGGGACTCTCCAGTGCATTGCAAGATGTTTAGCAGCATCACTGGTTTCTACCCACTAAATGCCAGTTGCACTGTCCCACCTTCAGTTGTGATAAACAAAATTGTCTGTAGGCATTGCCACGCACAATATCTCCTGATGGGCAAAATCCGCTTGAAAACTACTAGATTAGAGAAAAGAACTGACAAAAGATGGAACACAATTACAGGTTTTTCTGAAAATTACTTTTCCACAATTATAGGATAAAGTTTAAGCTGATTAAGTTTGAGTAATTTAAAAAGAAAGGAAAATATAACAAGACTTTGGTAGGTAAATATTAAACCATGAAAATATATAAAGAGGCCACATAAGAATATAATTTATTCCTAAAGTAGATCCCAAATAACTCATGAAGTAAGCAACATTTTAGTTGTAGTAATTAGGGTATTAAATTAAAACTCTGGCTCTGGAATTAGGGTTAGAAAATTTGAAGTTTGGATTTTTCTGTTTTTCAAGTTACTGTTAAAAACTATGGAGCAGATATTGATCAATAATCAGTACAGTCAGCCCTCCATATCCATGGGTTCGCCATCCGTGAATTCAGCTGAATGTCGATCAGAAATATAGTTAGGCTGAACATGTACAGATTTTTTTGTCATTATTCCCTAAATAATACAGTATAACAACTATTTATATAGCATTTACATGGAATTAAGTTGTAAGTAATCTAGAGATGACTTAAAGTATATGAGAAGATGTGCATAGGTTATACACAAATAAACCATTTTGTACAAGGGAACTGTATAAGGGACTATGGATTTTTGCTGTCAGTGAGGAGTCCTGGACCCCATCCCCCAAGAATACCAAGGACTGGATACTTGTCCTTTACCACAGCAATATCACTTTGGTAGGAAATTGTCCTACAAAAATACTTCCTAAAATAAAAACAAAATGTTGGGCATGGTGGCTCATGCCTGTAATCCCAGCATTTTAGGAGGCTGAGGCAGGCAAATCACTTGAGCTCAGGGATTCAAGACCAGCCTAAGTAGGATGGCAAAACTTCGTCTCTACAAAATATCAAAAAATTAGCCAGATGTGGTAGCCTTGCACCTGTTGTCTTAGCCACTCAGGAGGCTGAGGTGGGAGGATCACTTGAGCCCAGGAGGTTGAGGCTGCAGTGAGCCATGATCATGCCACTGCACTTCAACTTGGGCAACAGAGCAGGACCCTGTCTCAAAAAATTGTTTTAGTAAAATTAAAAAATGCCAGAATGTTTCATTACAGCATTGTTGATAATATCATGAAGAATTTTTTTAAACTAACAATTACTTTAAAATCCATAATTAGATTAAATAATTTATCATACACTTTGATACTGTGAAGCTCTTCAGAACACTAAAGAATAAGATTTTAGCCGGGCACGGTGGCTCACGCCTGCAATCCAGGCACTTTGGGAGATGGAGGCGGGTGGATCACCTGAGGTCAGGAGTTCAAGATCAGCCTGACCAACATGGTGAAACCCCGTCTCTACTAAAAATACGAAAAACGTTAGCTGGGCATGGTGGTGGGTGCCTGTAGTCCCAGCTACTCAGGAGGCTGTGACAGGAGAATCACTTGAACCTGGGAGGCAGAGGTTGCAGTGAGCCGAGATCGCGCCCCTGCGCTCCAGACTGGACGAAAGAGCGAGACTCCGTCTAAAATAATAATAATATTTCTATATATGCTATTATGGAAGGATATGTGTAGTTAATACTAAGTAAAAAGCAAGTTGCAGAATTAAACATCCCATTGCCATTAAAAAAATAAATAGCACAGTCATCTCTCATTTGCTGTTGAGGATTGGTTTCCAGGACCCCTTATGAATACCAAAACCAACAGGTGCTCAAGTCCCTTACAGAAAATGGGATAGTATTTGCATATAACCTATGCACATTCTCTGCTATACTTTAAGTCATCTCTGGATTACTTATAATAGCCAATGTAATGTAAATGGTGTGTAAATAATTGCTGTATTTAGGGTATATGACAAGAAAAAAAAGTCTGCTCTGTTTTTTTTTCCCCCAAGTATTTTTAATTTGGGTTTGGTTGAATTGATGGATGCAGAACCCATGGATACAGAGAGCCAACTGTATGTATGTATGCGCATGCAGTTGTATATGCCTAGAAATTTTCTGGAACTACTGGTGGCTTAACAGCTACCAGTGGTTATATTCCAGAGAGGGGAACTGGGAGATGGGATGGGGGAGAGACTTTTACATTTTTCCTTTAAACATTTATGTGTATCTGTGATTTTTGCCAGTATCTCCTTTGAATTTTAATATCTGGTTCTTTACACCTATTTAGGTCACGAGACATGTGTAGAACTGCTTTTAGAACAGGAAGTTTTCCAGAAAACGGAAGGAAATGCTTTTAGTCCATTGCATTGTGCTGTGTAAGTAAAGCCAGAATGAATCAGACTTGGTTTGAGTGTTTTAAGAAATACACCATTGCTGTGAGAATGATCACCATGTTACCTTACACAGGATAAATGACAACGAAGGTGCTGCTGAGATGTTAATTGATACATTAGGTGCCAGCATTGTGAACGCCACAGATTCAAAAGGAAGGTAGGAATTCAACTATGTATTAAATAGTTTTAGCCAGGCACAGTGGCTCATGCCTATAATCCTAACAATCTGGGAGGCCGAGGTGGGAGGATAACTTGAAGCCAGGAGTTTAAGACCAGCCTGGTCAACATACTAAGACCTGCATCTCTACCCAAAAAAAAAAAACATGATGATACATGCCTGTGATCCCAGCTATTCAGGAGGCTGAGGCAGGAGGATCACTTGAGCCCAGGAGTTTGAGGCAGCAGTGAGCTGTGATTGCACTACTGCATTCCAGCCTGGATGACAGAGTGAGATCCTGTCTCTGCCCTAGCCCCAAAAAAAGTTTTATTTTCAATAAGAAATAAATTTTAACTACTGGCCTGGTGTGAGAGAATTTACAGAAAACCCATTATTATTTAAAAGTTGATTTTTATATTTGCAAGTATAAATTGTTATAAGATCTCAATTATTTTTACATTATAAACTGTTTTTCTATTTATAGATTTTAGGAAATTTTCCTCCTTTAAACTATTTTAAAATGTAAATTTTTCCCCTTTCTTTAGAAGTTGTTTGTTTCCCAAAGATAATTGTTAACAAAGTTAAAAGTTTTCTAAATAGGAATAAAGGCTAGAAGAAAGTCCAGCAGTTGTAAGAGGTGGTGGTATTCAGGTCAGGATTTATTTCTTTCAAAATTTCCTTTAATGATGTAATGTTATTTTAGCAATTTTGTAATTAATCTTTACTTCATACTAGTTCTAGTTTAATTAAGACCTTCTATATTATTGAAAGTACAAATTTCTATGGGAGAAATTAGTGAGCTCCATTGAGCCTATTTGTTTGTATACAGGCAGTGCTTTTATAGCCTAATATGTAAACCCTTAAAAACTGCATGTCACAAATTAAAGAATATTTTTCCAGCATATATAACATTCAAATTTAGTCATACGTTTCAATTTTTCTTTATCACAGAACTCCTCTCCATGCAGCTGCCTTCACAGACCATGTAGAGTGTTTACAGCTGCTGCTGAGCCATAATGCTCAAGTCAATTCTGTGGACTCTACAGGGAAAACACCTCTTATGATGGCTGCAGAAAATGGACAAACAAATACAGTTGGTAAATAAACTTTTAAGATTGTATTTTCCTAAGTATGTGTATCACTTATTTATAACTTAGATCCCAAGACTTCTGACTTCAGCTAGTTATCTTACCACTCCTAAGACTTAAAACCTTTTACCTGTTTGCAATCCACATTTTCATTTAGGGATACAATGTTTTAGTTTGCCCTTACTGATTGAGGAGTCTACTTTACGATGGCCCTGTAACATAGTGGTGAAGAACACTGACTCTGGAGTTGGATTGCCTCAATATGAGTCCTAGATCTTCCAGCTAAATGACCTGATGCCTCCCTCAGTTTTCTCATTTACAAAATGAGAAAAATAACAGTATCTACTTGGTGGGTTGTTGTGAGGTTTAAATAAATTACTATAAATCCAGAGCATATAAAACAGTATTTAAAATTTAGTGCACAGTCACAAAATAAATGTTAATTGCCATTGTTAGAGTGTGTGACTTATACAACAATATAATTGTCTTATACAATTATATGAAGATACAGTATATATGTTACATATTACAATATTTTTCTTGTACTTAAGTTTTTGTGAGAGGGACTGTTTTGCTTTGTATCTTCGTTTCTCTACAGTGAGTTATTGGTAATCTAAGAAACATGTTCATAAACATAAGAATTGATGCACTTTTTCCTCCCAGAGATGCTGGTTAGCAGTGCTAGTGCAGAACTGACTTTACAAGATAACAGTAAAAATACTGCCCTCCATTTGGCTTGTAGCAAGGTATGTATACATTTTAAGAACATGTTTTCATTGTTAACAGTGGCATTAAAAGTTTTTTGACTTCACTGAAATGAACAGAACTCAGGACCAAAGCTCTCTAATGATCACTGGTATTAGATTTCTTGAACAAAATTATTGACTTATAAGGCACCATGGCGTATCAAAGTGTCCAGTAAGCCAAATAAGTTTTGGAACACAAGCCTAAGTATAATTATCCTCTTTCCTTAATCTTAATTTTGTCCTCTTCTCCTACCCTCACTCCCAAGATGTGTTTGGGCAAATATTAAGATATTAGCCAGGAAAATTCATGGTATATGAATGGTGTTGTACATATTATATGGACTAGGGTTGCAGATTGTTGGGTGTATAAATGTACCTTGAATGGTACCCAAGTTTTTATAACTTATCTGCCACAATTTTTGTAGGGTCATGAAACTAGTGCCTTGTTAATACTGGAAAAGATAACAGATAGAAACCTCATCAATGCAACCAACGCAGCCTTGCAAACGTGAGTACTGTCAGTATCTAGTATAAACTTTGTGACCTATAATTATAAAAATGATAAATGGATTTTTTTAAACATATGACTGTTGGAATAGGTTTCATTAGTCATAGAAGCAATTTTAATAGTTTACAACTGTCGAAACTCATTTCTAAAATGATCACAACTAAAAGGCATATTATTTAAAATACTTTTGAACTGAAACTTCATTACAACATTGACAATAATGTATTTTGTTCTTAATCCACCTACCTAATTTTCTGAAGGAAAGTAGTACTATTTTGTATATTTTATGGAAATGAACTAATAATATGTTACTTGAAACTAACAATAAATGAGGTAAGAAGCTTTATGTGTGTCTGTAAGCAAATAAAGTTTCTGAAAGAATCAGACTTTTTAATAATGTGAGCAGCCAACCTCCAGATTAACTGACAGAAATCTTACATCAGTGTCTCTCATTGTCCTTTACTATTCCATTTTGAGGTTTAGTAAAGATAAAAATCTTAGAATATTGTTGCCCATTCTGGGATTAGTCAGATCCCTTGAAAGTCCAAAAATTAGTCATGATGCTTGTAAGCTGTTTTCAAAACCTATTAGAATTTATGCTACTGCAGTTTACAGTTTTTAATATATAGTCTATGTCTTTACCAGCCTCATTCTTTAACAATGGAGGAATGCAATTTCAATGGTAAAATTATTTTAAACATTGAGTCTGAGAAGAAAAGTAACAAAAGGATTGGGTGAAGGTAGGGACTGTCGATGGGACCTATGGCTGAGCTTGATGTTGAGCTACACGTTGACAAAGTGTGACAGTGCATTGCACAGAGGTTCTGCTCTCCCTGCCCCCATCTTTGTTATTAGGACTAGGTGCCTCAAGTTTGTACCTCTTGGTCTTCACAAGTTGACAAAAATGCTCTTTGACAGCCAGGTGTGTATGTGTACATGTATCATGTTTTTTCCCCTAGACCTCTGCATGTTGCTGCCCGAAATGGGCTAACAATGGTGGTTCAGGAACTTTTGGGAAAAGGAGCAAGTGTGCTTGCAGTAGATGAAAATGGTAAGTTGGTTCTATATTGTCTTCCCTTAACCTAGAGCTTTTATCTTTTAATGATCCATATTTGAAGAGAAATAAACTTGCATATTTTTTATTAGTCAAAGAGGAGAGCTAAAGTGAATAATGAATAGTAGTTTGCAGCAAAAGAATAAGGGCCAAAGAAATAGGAAAAGTTTTCTAACAGATGTACTTCTGAATTCCTGTATCATCTGTTATAGCAAAGTTAGTATTTACTGTTTATACTTGCCACTTTCTGTTGTTTTAGTAGCCAAAGATTTTGTTCTTTCAGCAAATATTACTAAGATCCTAATTAAGTGCTATATTCTTATTTAAAGTCAGTGCTTCTACTCATGCACGAGATCCTGTCCCCTTTTGCCTACTTCATAATGTCACTTTGACAGTTCTCTTTTATGTCCTGTGGTAACAATTTTTCGCGCTCTTCCTGTATTATTCTTCAGTATATAAACACTAGTTCCCTCATCTTTAAAAAACAATTTATAAATCTCACTACTCTTGCCAGCTGCTGCCATATTTCTGTGTTCCCCTTTGCAGCAAAACTATTATCTTGCTGTCCCCAGTTATTCACCTCTCATTCTTCCATTCTTTTGTTGTTGTTGTTGTGTTGTTTTTTGTTTTTGAGACGGAGTCTACCTCTGTTGCCCAGGCTGAAGTGCAGTGGCATGATCTCAGCTCACTGCAACCTCCGCCTCCTGGTTTCAAGCAATTCTCAAGCCTCAGCCTCCCCAGGTAGCTGGGATTACAGGCACCCGCCACTATGCCTGGCTAAATTTTGTATTTTTAGTAGAGACAGGGTTTCACCATGTTGGCCAGGCTGGTCTCACACTCCTGACGTCAGGTGATTCGCCCACCTCAGCTTCCCAAAGTGCTGGGATTGCAGGTGTGAGCCACAGTGTCTGGCCTCATTCTTCCATTCTCTCTTAATTTCCCTGTAGTCAGGCCTTCTCCCCTCACCCCTACACATAACAAAACTATTCTCATCAAAACCACCTATGACTTCTACTATGTTAACTACTACTTAGCTCTCATTTTACTTGATAAATCAGCTTTTGACATAATTGATTACTTGTTTCCTTTGATAAATTTTGTTTACTCTGGTTTTTGAACCCCACACTTCCTTGGTTTTCCTTCCACATTACTAGTTATTCTTTCTTAATTTCTTTTACAAAATTTCTCCCTCCTCTCCTTCTGGGACTCAATCCTTCATTCTTTTTGCTTTCTCTATCTACATTGACTCCCTAGTGCTCTCATCAGTTCCTTTGGTTTTAAATACTACCTATATGCTGAGAATTCCCAGATTTATATCTCCAACCCAGACTTCTCATAGTCTCTGTATATCCACGTGCCTAACTGACATATCCATGTGGATATCTGATAAACAACTTAAACCTAGAAAGTCCAGAACTGAACGGTTGATCCTTTTCCACTCCCCTTGCCAGACCTACTCTCCCCACAACATCATGATCTCCATTGAAGACAATTCTTATTCTTATAATTGCTCAGGGCAAAACCCCTAGAGTCATCCTTGATTCCTCTCACTCATACCCAGTGTATAGTCCATCAGCATACACTGTTGACTCCACCTCTAAAGTAGATTTAAAATATGCCCACTTTTTTATTTATTGCTACCAGCCTGTCCTGGATTCTTTTAAAGTATATGAGAACATGTTACTCTTGAATTTCGGTTCGGTTTGGTTTTGTATTGTTTTGTTTTGTAAAGAGACAGGGTCTCACTCTGTTGCCCAGACTGGAGTACAGTGGTAGATCATAGCTGATTGTAACCTTGAACTCCTGGGCTCAAGAGAACCTCTCACCTCAGCCTCCCAAGTAGCTAGCACTACAAGTATGCACCACCATGCCCAGCTAATTTATTTTTTGTGGTGATAGACTCTCACTGTATTGTCCAGGCTGGTCTTGAACTCCTGGCCTCAAGCAATCCTCCCACCTCGGCCTCCCAGAGTGCTCCACCTGGCCCCATTCATAGTTCTTAAAATGACTTTACTAGGCCCTATATGATGTGTCCTCCACCTCGTCACCTTTCTGATACTGTTTCCTAGTCTTCTCCTTTCTCTACTTGATTCTGCAATGCCAGCCCCTCCACAGCAGGGTTATACATGCATTGTGATCTTCATTCTGACTGTTAACTCTGCCTGAACACTCTGTCCCCAAACATCCCATGACTAAATCCGTCACCTGTTTCAAATCTTAGCTCCAGTTTCATCTTCTCAATGAAGCATATTCTAACTACTCTGTACTACAACTTGCTAGATACTCCTACCACGGCATTCTCAGTCCTTGTTAACCTGCTTCACTCTTTCCTCTTTTTTTACATAAAGCTTTTAACATATTGTATATAATGTACTTTTTTATTATGTTGATTGTGTGTCTTCCCCACTAAAGTGAATGTAAGCTCCACAAGAACAGTGAAATCTTTATCAGTTGCATTCACTGATATATTCTTAGTGTTCTGAATAGTGCCTGAGCAAGTGGAGGCTCAGTGAATATTTGCTGCGTGAGTGATTATGCCAAGCACCGTACTAACTTCTGAGGATACAGTGTAAAATAAGACATAGTCTACTCCCTTGGAGATAAGAGTGTAAACAGGCTATTAATGATGCACTTAAAATAGTTTAATTGGAATAAGCATAGAATGCTATGAGAGTACTTAAGAGGGTCTTCAAATCCTTTCTTGCAGGATCAGAGAAGGCATCCCAAAAAATGTGCCTGCTAAGCCAAAATCCAAAGGATAAGGAGAAAGTGGGGAAGGAACTTTCTAAGCAAAGAGAGTGGCATGTTAAGAGATATAACTGGCCGGGCACAGTGGCCCACGCCTGTGATCCCAGCACTTTGGGAGGCCAAGGCGGGTGGATCAGCTGAGGTCAGGAGTTTGAGACCAGCCCCGCCAACATGGCGAAACCCCGTCTCTACTAAAACTACAAAAATTAACCAGGTGTGGTGGCACGTACCTGTAATCCCAGCTACTTGGGAGGCTGAGGCAGGAGAATCGCTTGAACCCAGGAGGCAGAGGTTGCAGTGTGCCGAGATCACGCCACTGTACTCTAGCCTGGGTGACAGAGCGAGACTTCGTTTCAAAAAATAACTCCCATGCAGAGGAGAGGATCCTATTTTTAGTCATATTCTGACTAGAAAACACACATGAAACATGCTTCTTTCCCCACCCCCACTATCATCCAAGGCATCCTGGCCTATGTAGTGGGTTGTTCTGCCTGCCAGCAGCAGGAACAATAGCAGCAGGCACCTTTAGAAGAACCCTTGAAGGAAACGTGGGCAGTGAAGCACTCCCCTAGCTACTTTGGACAAATAAAATTTAATTAAAAGTACAGACAGCCTTCAGCCATTGCTGCCAAACTTGGAAGGACATCAGTTGTTCTCTTTGACCCTTGACAAAATGGGAACTTTACAAAGGGGGAAAAAAATTACTTTTTGTGACTGGGCACAGTGGCTTACTACTGTGATCACAGCATTTTGGGAGGCAGAGGCAGGAAGATCGGTTAAAGCCAGCAGTTTGAGACCAGCCTGGGCAACAAAGCGAGACCCTGTATCTACAAAAAAATTTTAAAAATTAGCCAGGCATGGCATGTGCCTATAGTCCCAGCTACTCAGGAGGCTGAAGTGGGAGGATCACTTGAGCCCAGAGGTTGAGGGTGCAGTGAGCATGATCATCACACTGCACTCCAGCCTGGGTGACAGAACAAGACCCTGTCTCAAAAAAAAAAAAAAAAAAAAAAATCCTTTCTTTATCAAGGCTAATATAGCATAGATGAAAATATGTGGGAGACTGGAAGCAACCAGATGCCCAATAGTTGAAATGTGTAACTAAACCATAGTATAATCGCACAATGAAATACTGTATAACAATGAAAATGAACCAACTACAGTTACATATAATATTGATAAATCTCACATAATGCTACACAAAAAAGCCAGATATGAAATAATACATACTATATGATTCCATTTATATTAAGTTTTTTAAAAACTCAAAACTAAACTGTAGGCTGGGTAAGGTGGCTCACATCTGTAATCCCAGCATTTGGGAGGCTGAGACAGGCAGATCACTTGAGGTCAGGAGTTTGAGACCAGCCTGGCCGACATAGTGAAACCCCATCTCTACTAAAAATATAAAAAATTAGCTGGGTGTGGTGGCACACACCTGTAATCCCAGCTACTCTGGAGGCTGAGGCAGGTGAATCCCTTGAACCTGGGAGGTAGAGGTTGCAGTGAGCCAAGTTTGTACCACTGCACTCCAGCCTGGGTGACCGAGTAAGACTCTGTCTCCAAAAAAAAAAAAAAAAAAAAAAAAAACTATAGTGTTTATGACTCCAAGTTGAAAGCAAGGAAATTACTACCCCATAAGCCAGGATAGTAGTTACCATTGTGGAAGAAGAAAGGTACAATGATTGGGTAGAGGATATATGGAGGCTTCTGGTGTGCTGGTAGTGTTCTCTTTCTTAACCTGTGTGGTGGTTATACAAATGTATGTTTTGTGATAAACTATTAAAGTTCCATGTGGTATAATTGAAGCCTGGCATCACACTATTCTCACTTTTCTCCCACTCCATCCTCAAGACTGAGTCTTGTACCAACTGAGGTACCAAATGTTCCCTCCTTGGTTTGCTGTGTTGACACTTTGTGGTAACTTATGACTAAGGTCAGTTGTCTTCTGCTTAAAAAAGAATATTTACAAAGGAAATATTTGTTTTGATTTAGTAGTTTTTAAAGTTCATCTGTTTAGTTTGTCTACTGTTTTTCTTCAAGAGACTATGACCCCAAGAGAAAAGTTAAATTGACAACCAAGTGTCATTCGTTCAACACCTGTCTTCTGAGCACCTGCCCTGTGGTGGATCCATGAAGTTATATACATTTAGATTTCTTAGCGTCAAAAAGCTTCCTTATATAACTACAAATTAAATTTTTTTATTTTTTCTTATCTTGACACTGATAAAACTACAAATTAACATTAAATCTCTGCTTACCATCCTGAAAGAAGATTCACTGATCTGTGGTGGTTTTCTTATTCTAGCCCAGTTTCTTCTGTGAATTCAGATGGATACGGATAAGTTGTGAGATCTTGGGGAAGTCGTTCTTCTCAGGGCCTGTTTCCTCTTCTGTTGTCTAGTCTAACGTCTCCTTCCACCCTAGGTTTCTATGGCTATTCTTTTTCTACTTAATAGAAACTTGTAAATCATGCTGGTTACAGCGATTTATTATAAGCTACGTAATGTAAAATATGTCTAAAGTTGAAGTACTTTAGGCTTATTTCCTTATCTTTGCTGAAATATGTCTCAGGATGCTTAATTTTTAAATTTTATCTTTAATTCTAGGCTATACCCCAGCTTTGGCCTGTGCTCCCAATAAGGATGTGGCTGATTGCCTGGCTCTCATTTTGGCCACCATGATGCCTGTCTCATCAAGTAGTCCTTTATCATCCTTGACATTCAATGCCATTAACCGTTATACCAACACCTCAAAAACAGTCAGCTTTGAAGCTTTGCCCATCATGAGGAATGAACCTAGCTCTTATTGCAGTTTCAATAACATTGGCGGGGAACAGGAGTACTTATACACTGACGTGGATGAGCTCAACGACTCCGATTCTGAGACCTACTGAGAGGCTGAGGAGGAGGGAGTTCTCACAGTAAAGCTTCAAACTGTGCTTTTTCAGGAAAAAGGCACTTTGATATTCACGTAGAAATTCAACCTAAGAGGAAAGATCGCACAGTGAGCCAATGTTAAGAGATGTGATGACATTAGGAGGAAGAGTTTTAAAGGCAAGTTTTACAAAAGGAACTTCTAGAATCTTGAAATAGACTTGACTGAGGAAAACACGTTGATGTCAGAGTTCTCTGTGGAATTGTTTAATTTGGTTTTGCAGTGCCAGGAATAATTGGGGACACTGTGCACTCTAACCTGCTTACACAAGCAACACTATTGTAACAGAAGAAATAAAGACACTAAATTTAAATTTTATCAATAAAATTACAACTAAATTTAAAGGCAATAAAAGTTTGGTACAGTAGGCATTATGTGCACAGCAAATTGCAAAAGGACCAAATAACTGAAAGGTTTTTTTAATAAAATGCCATTTTGTGGAAACTGGAGTAGATGAAATGAAACATTACCTAAACCAAACTGCAATATTTCTGGAAATGAAGCTGAGATTTGGTTTTAAATGTTGAGTTTTTTTTTTTTTTTTTTTTTTTTAAGAAAATATCTGAAAGCCTTCCAATGCTGTATTAAACCATGAGAGAAAGCAGATGTATTTTTACATTTTTTTCTTTTACATAAATATTTCAAATTTCCAATTTTTATACTATTAGAATTAAAAACCAGCTGACTGGGTGCAATACGGGTGAAAATACTTGTGACATAGACATTGAGAATGGATTGGGGTCAGGCTGTTGCCCTGTTTTGAATGGTTTGGGTTTAAAATAGTACTATTTTTGTTTAAAAATGTAAAGAATTTCCTAAAAAAAAAATTCATGAAATCGAAAAGTAGATTATTTCACCCTATTGCAGCTAAGTGGTTCTGGGGCATGGAGTCTTCAACCTCTCTACTTTGAATGGCACACCTTAGTCGCT
Organism: Papio anubis; assembly: GCF_008728515.1. Lineage (NCBI taxonomy): Eukaryota > Metazoa > Chordata > Mammalia > Primates > Cercopithecidae > Papio > Papio anubis. Next base: position 161,855,967 of record NC_044977.1, on the reverse strand, counting down.
TAGGTTACTTTTGTGTCCCCACCTTGGGTTGGGGGATTTTTTATGTTTATTCTGATCTATGAGTTTTGAAAAAGTGAATAATCAAAAGGAAAATACTTCCTTGTTGTTCATAAATTAAACATCACTAAGTCTCTTGGAAGGCATTTCTGTATTGGGCAAGATTTAAAATACTAAAGCCTTAGGTCCTATTCATATTTAAAGTAGCATGTTTGTAACCTGTTACTATTTGGAGAGAGAAGCAGTTGCCTGCCAAATTGAAGACTACTTTCAAATAGCAAAAGAGAGAGAGAAGGCTGATATTTCAGCTTTAAATAAATATTTGTGTGGTTCTGCTTTTACTGTAACTGTCACTTTCCCAGTGAAAATGATTTCATAAACATTGAGGGTCTTACAGGTATGGGTAAAGTTCTATAAATTGCAACAAAATGATACCCAATTTCATTTTATCCTTTTTGTATTGTGAAACTGGAAACTTTATGACATTGTAAATTATCAGCTGGTTTTTCTGAATATAAAGTGTGAAAACACAGAACAGTATTTTGATCTATTTGATAATTTTGTGGGTTTTTTGAAGAATTAATGAGCATGTACATAGAAATAGTGACTGCTTGAATACTGTATTTACTTGCACTCTTTCAGTACATCAAGATTCCTGTATATTTTAGAGTATAATAAAACACAGATGTGAGTTGTATTTAATGAATAATGTATTTGTATCTGTGCATATTATCTACAAATCTATAAAGTTTCTAGGGCATTGACTACTAGATTTTAAGCATTTTTTCTAAAATATTTACAGAAATTATAAGTCTAATCCCCCATCTTTTCTTATAATATAAAGAAGTCATAATGAACCCTTCCTAATTATTAGTAGTAGGAAGGTGAATATGCATTTTAATGGCAGTGGACTACATTTTCTATTGTACCTTTTGAAAAAAAAAAAAAAGAAAATTCAAGCAGATTCTAAAAGTATACATATGTGTGCTTTCTCTTTCCTTTTAGGAATTCTCTTCTGAATTCCCTGAGGGAATTTTCTAGAATCTCAGAATTGAAAGAGACCTGAGGTTCATCCACTCTCTAACCTCTTAACAAATGCAGGAGTCCCTTCTACAAGGGTGATCTTTCCACCTTGAACACTTCCAAGTGACTCTACCTCACCAAGCAGTCCATTCAGTTGTTGAGCAGCTCTAACTGTTAGAAAGGTCTTCCTTAGATGGAGTTGAAGCCTCCCTCCCGGTAACTTCTGTCTTTGGGCCCGGGTCTGTCCTCCAAGAGAACCCTGAGAATGTTGGAAGGATGAATCTCGCACATTCTGCCATGTCTTCTCTTTTACAGGCTGTTTGACTTCTCTGCTGAAGTGATTTCCAGAAGGACTCATTTGACACACTATTAGATTTACCACATCTAATAAAATCCAAGGTGTGGCTATAAAGTGACAAGCTGTTTTTAATTTATCACATATACCAGAACTTCTATCGTGCATCACTTATATGTAAATGATGCTGTTACCAAAAACATTAAGGTAGTTCTTGTGAATGCCACCCCACTAAGAAAACTATTTCATTACTTTTGTAATCCATCTGTGAGAGTCTGCCCCCCAGCTTAACCACTTCCTTTGGTCTGCACCCAATGAAGGGAAACCCCAAAGTACTGTCTCAAATGGTATTTGAACTACACCAGTATTGTTGGAATAAGTACATGAACTACTTGAATGAATGAACACAGTGCCGTAGAAATTTCCTTTATGGTTACACCTTGTATATCTAAAGCATTCAGGCCCTGTTCTGTAGTGTTTCTTATCCTCACACAGAGTAGAAAAGCCTGTTTGCTTTCTTTAACTTATGCATAAAAGATGACACCTGAAATATCTGATGTGTATTATAATACCAGCTTCTGCTCTAGAACTACTTTGGGTGAAATGGTGGTAATAGCAAATGACCTCCCTTAACAAGACACTCATCTCAAACAGTGCCATTTAGTTCAGGAGATCTCGAAGTGTAGCTGTAAATTTTGGGGTTAATTTGGCTTATATTGGACCTTTTAAAAGAAATAAAGTTTTTTAATGCAATAAATCAAGTGTCTGTCTCTTTTACATGCAAACTTCTTTTCCCTTAAACTGTCTAGCATTGAATTGACAAGTTTTTTTTCCTTTTTTAATAAAAAAAAAAAAATGACTTTTTAGCAAAGCTGATTTAGACTTTACATGAACCTATCTATATGGGATTTTCAAATATATTTATTCAACAAATATTGCTTGCCTGCTGTATACTTGGCAGTAGGAATGGGCAGAAAACCAAGGAATTTTGATCTTGTCCTTTAGGAGCTTACAATTAATTTCATTGTGGAAAGGTATAAGTAGAAAGTAATAGAAGTGTAATTGAGGTAGAGATGAATTGATAAAAGGTACAGATTAAGATCACATTGGGAGGGAAGATCAGAACAGGCATCATGGAAGACTAGGTCCGGACATTGAGAATCAGATTTGAACAGATGGAGAAGGGGGCAAATGATACCCTGTGTGAAAAGAACAAAATCAGCAGTTCTTTAAATAGTTGGTGGAGTTGGCGGAGGGGCGCTTTGGGACAGAGTAGATATTGGCACTTAGCAATCCTGAGCATAGAAAGATGATGAAAATATACAAAAGAGCTAATTGGAAACATGTACAAGGTTAGATAATAGAAGTGAGAACAAATGGATATAAATAGGTGATGAGAGGAACAGGTGAAGAGGGCTTTAATAACCTTTCTTAAAATGGTCTTTATGCAGGTAATAATAGAAAATGCCTATGCAGCATTTATCATGTACCGGGCAAGGTTGTAAGTACTTGAAATAAATTATCTCTTAATCCACACAACTGTTCCATGTGGTAGGTACTATTTATAGCACCATTTAACAGATGAGGAAAGAGAGGGAGATGAAGTAGTGTTGGCCCAAGGTCACCTGGCTGGTAATTTGTGAAGCCTAGATTCAAATCCAGGCAGTCATGTCTATAGTCAGTGCTCTTAACCCCCTAATGACTGCTGACATGCAATCTGGTCTTTGTTGAAATTGTTGATTTTGAAGTTGAGACACACACTGAACACTTAATTATTTAAGTTCTCAGTTTTATTCTCCTAGATTGCTATTTTTAGAAGAAACACGTAAATCTGACTGCAACAGGTGTTTATTGAACACCTGCTATGTGCCAGGAACTGTGCTAGGCTCTTGGCATACAGCAGTAAAGGGGGAGGTAACATAGTTTGACCTCAGGAGTGGATCCTAAAAGAATGATGTCTACTTAATGTTTCAGATGCTGTTGCCACCTAACCACCCCAAATCTCAGTTGCTTAAAATAATCATTCTTATTCATGCCTCTGCAGATTGGCTGACATCAGCTTGTGTGGGTGACTGCTTCAAGCTGGGTCTCTGGCTGGGCTTTACTATCTGCTATGAGTTGTGTTTCCACCTGCTCCATCTATGTTCATCCTTGGGCCTGGGCTAAAATACAAAAGTTATACAGAAGTTTCCACACTGATGGTAGAAGCATAAGAAGGCAAACCCAACCACACAAGTATGGTTTGTGCCTTCTGCATGCATCACATCTGCCAACACTCCACTGGCCATAACAAGTCATGTGGCCAACCCCTACCTCAGTGGGATGGGGCAGTATTCTCTGCCATTTTGGGGAGGATAGTTTGGGTTCCATTTCCACAGTCAGGCCAAAATGATGTCAACCGATTTGTTGCTGTTTTCAACTTTTCCATGGGTATGCTTGGTAGCCTTTCCTTTATTCCTGTTCCTTCCCTTTTTGTGGTACCCTTAGAGTGTGAGTAGTCCAGATATAAAACTGGGCAGCAAACATGTATTTTGAGTTGGAAAGTTCTTGCTTGGCAGTGCCGCTGATTGGTTGGTTGTTGGATCTGCTCTTTTCCAAAGGTAGAAAACCGACCTCTTCACTACCTCAGTCTCCAGAAGAATGTAGCACCGGACCCCTCTCTGGTGTGTTGCTGTGTTCATCCCTTTCAAAGCACAACCTAATCTGAAACAAGATAGGAAAGTTTGGCTAGTGACTACTTTTAAGACAAAAAATGCTGATATCTAGTTCTCTCATTCTAGATCAGTTCATCTCTCCATCTCCAGCACTTAAAAAATGTCTCCATCTCTCTGCTTCATTCCTCTTTTTGTGTTACTTCTCATTTCCTTGTGGTTGTCTCATTCCCCTTTCCCCTATGACTCTTACCTGTCTACTATCTTAATTAGAATTGAAATACAGGTTGAAATATTTCTGTAATTTGAAACTAATTTTTTAAAACATTTTAGGATCAAGGGAACATGTGCAGGTTTGTTATATAAGTAAACTGCATGCCGCAGGGGGTTAGTGTACAGATTATTTCATCACCCAGGTAATAGGTAGTTTTTTGAACATCTTACTCTTGCCACCTTTCACCCTCAAGTAGGCCCTAGTGTCTGTTCCCCTCCTTGTGTCCATGTGTTTTCATTGAAAAAAAATAGTAATTTAATCTTATATTTCTATCTCTTTACCCTTCTTTAAGGAAAATTAAATTTTCATCTTTTTTTTTAATCCCTTCATGGAAGCCAACATAAATTTTCATCTTTAAAGCCTAAATGGTCGAAAAGCTTTTGCTAAATGATGTCAGTGAAAATGGCAAGAGTAATGAGCTCCGAAAATTAGCTTCTTCATAAGAGCCGTGATAAAACTGGCAAAATTTCTCAGAATCGACTGTTACAGAAGTCTGAAAATTAAAGGCTGTCAGCAACCTCAAGAGCATTTAATTCAAGAAAAACTACTAAATCTACCTAAGGACAACAGCCTTGGTCATGTTTTAACTTGGATTCGTCGCCTTTTTCACTGTCCAGCTGTAGAAGCCCTGAAAACTAACAGCCCACATTCCTGTTGCAGCCTAGCAGCCACCAGAAGGAACAAAACAAAGCTAGAGCTCTTTCAAAACCTCATTCTCAATTATTTGACCAATGCACTTAACAACAGAGTATCAAATATGTGAGGCAAAAACCGGTAGAACTGCAATGAGAAATAGATGAATCCACTCTCATAGTTGGAGACTTCAACACCCCCTCTATCACTAATGGACAGAACTAGCAGGCAGAAAATCAACAAGGACATCGTTGTACTTAACACCATCAACCAGCTGGATCTAGTGAACATTGAGACCAGCCTGGCCAACATGGCAAAACCCCCTCTCTACTAAAAATACAAAACTTAGCCAGGTGTGGTGGCGGGCGCCTGTAATCCCAGCTACTTGGGAGGCTGAAGCAGGAGAATCACTTGAACCTGGGAGGCGGAGGTTTCAGTGAACTGAGATCGCACCATTGCACTCCAGCCTGGGCAACAAGAGTGATACTCTGTCTCAAAAAAAAAAGTTCTAAAATCAATCATGTATGTGTTCACTTTAGGAAACTAGAGAAAGAAAAGCAAATCCAAAGCAACAGAAGACAAGAATTAAGAGTAGAAATCAATGATATTGAAGAAATATTTCAGTAGAGAAACTCAACAAAACCAAAAGTTGTTTTTGTTTGTTTGTTTGTTTTTTTTAAGATTAATAACATCAGTAAAACTCTAGCCAAGCTAAGGGGGAAAAGAAAAGGATACAACTAATATCAGAAATGAGAAGCGACTTCAATACAGAGCCCATAGACGTTTAAAGGATAATAAAGGAATATCATGAAAAACTTCATGCCAATAAATTTGATAACCTAGATGGACCTTAAAAGACAATTTGCCAAAACGTACACAAGAAGAAATAGGCCTATATCTGAATGGACCTATATCTATTAGAGAAACTGAATCAATAATAACCTTCCAAAACAGAAAGCACCAGACCCAGATGGATTCACTGGTGAATTCTTCTGAACACGCAGGGTGAAATTATACCAATTCTCTACAGTGTTTTCCAGAGATAGAAGCAGAAAGAATATATCCTAACTCAGTCAAGGAGGCCAGCATTACTTCAATTTCAAAACCAAAGATTATAAAAAGACTGTAGGCCAGGCGCAGTGGCTCACGCCTGTTATTGCAGCACTTTGGGAAGCCAAGGCAGGCGGATCACCTGAGGTCAGGAGTTCGAGACCGGCCATGACCAACATGGAGAAACCCTGTTTTTACTACTAATAAAAATTAGCTGGGCATGGCGGTGCATGCCTGTAATCCAGCTACTTGGGAGGCTGAGGCATGAGAATCACTTGAACCTGGGAGGTGGAGGTTTCAGTGAGCCAAGATCACGCCATTGCACTCCAGCGTGGACAACAAGAGTGAAACTCCGTCTCAAAAAAAAAAACAAAAAACAAAAAACTGTAAGCCAATATTTCTCATGAGCATAGATGCAGTAATTCTCAGCAAATCAAAATACTAACAAGATACAACACAATCATGAAAATAATTCTCAGTAAACTAGGAAAACATGGGAACTTCCTCAACTGGATAAAGAGCATCTATAAAAAAAAAAAAAGCTCCAACCTGGGCAATATGATGAAACCCTGTCTCTACAAAAAATACAAAAATTAGCCAGGCATGGTGGCACACAACTGTAGTTCCAGCTGCTCAGGTGGGTGAGGTGGAAGGATTGCTTGAGCACAGGCAGTCAAGCTACAATGAGCCATGATCATGCCACTGCACTCTAAGGAGCAAAACATGGATGGCCCCCTTCACCACTGCTTTTCAGCATCATACTGGAAGTTTTAGCTAATGCAGTAAGACAAGAAAAGGAAATAAAAAGTATGCAGGTTAGAAGGGAAGAAGTAAAACGTTTTCACAAATGACACGACCATTTATGTAGAAAATCAGAATGAATTTTAAAAGCTGGAACTAATAAGTAATTATACCAGTATTGCAAGATACAAGGTTCATATACAAAAATCAATTACTTTCTCATATGCCAGCAGTGAACAGAGAATGACATTTAAAACACAATACTGTTTATATTTGTACCCAACATACGAACTACATAGGTATAAAACTTGTAAAAATGTATAAGGTCTATAGGAAGAAAACTCCAAAACTCTATTGGAAGAAATCAAAGAAAAAATAAATGCAGAGATAGTCCATTCATGAATAAAAAGACTCTATTATTAAGATGTCAGTTCTTGCCAACTTTATAGATTCAGTGCAATCTCAGTTAAAATCCCAGCAAGTTATTCTGTAGGTATCAACAAACTGATTTTAAAGTTTAAATGGAGAGGCAAAAGCCAAGAATAGCCAACATGATATTGAAGGAGACAAATAAAATCGGAGGACTTAACACTACACAATGTACACTACCCATACTATAAAACTACAGTAATCAAGACAGTGTGGTATTGGTCAAAGAATGGACAGATCAGTGGAACAGATAGAGAACCCAGAAATAGATCCACGTGAATATAGTTAACTGATCTTTGACAAAGGAGCAAAGGCAATGTGACGGAGTGAAGACAGTATTTTCAACAAATGGTGCTGGAACAAGACAACTACAAGCAAAAAGTGAAACTAGACACAGATCTTACATCCTTCCCAAGAATTAACAAAATGGATCACAGACCTAAATGTAAAATGCAAAACTATAAAACTCTTAGGAGAAAATCTACCTGACCTTGGGTTTGGCAATGACTTTTTAGATATAACACCAAAGGCACCACCCATGGAAAAAAAAAATGATAAGCTAGACTTCATTACAATTTTTAAATTTCTGCTCTGTGAGACACTGTCACAGAATGAAAAGGCAAGCCATAGACTGGGAGGAAAAAATTGTAAAAGACGGATAAAGAAATATTATCCAAAATATACAAAGAACCCTTAAAACTCACAAATAAGAACACAACCAACTTTTAAAATTGGACCAAAAACCTTAACAGGCATCTCACCAAAGAAGATACAGATGGCAAACAAGCATATGAAAAAATGTTCCACATATCTCATCAGGGAAACAAAATGAGATACCACAACACACTAATTAGAATGGTGGAAATTCAGAACACTGACAACACAAATGCTAGTGTGAATGTGGAGGAGCTCTTCTTTTTCTTTTTCTTTCTTTTTTTTTTTTTTTTATTTGAGACAGAGTCTGGCTCTGTTGCCCAGTCTGAAGTGCAGTGGCATGATCTCATCCCACTGCAGTCTCCACCTCCCGGGTTTAAGCAATTCTCCCGCCTCAGCCTCCTGAGTAGCTGGGATTACAGGTGTGTGCCACCACGCCTGGCTAATTTTTGTATTTTTAGTAGAGACAGGGTTTCACTGTGTTGGCCAGGCTGGTCTCAAGTTCCTGACCTCAAGTGATCTGTCCCCCTCAGCCTTCCAAAGTGCTGGGATTACAGACGTGACCCACCATGCCCACTTGGAGGAACTCATTCATTACTGGTGGGAATGCAAAATGGCTCAGCCACTTTGGAAAACATTTTGGTAGTTTCTTACAAAACTAAACACACTTAAACCATATGATCCAGCAATCCTACTCCTGGGAATTTAATACGGCATGCTGGAAAAGGCAAAACTATGGGGACAGTGAAAAGATCAGTGGTTGCCAGGGGATATGAGGGAGGAAAGGAATAGGCAAAGAACAGAGGATTTTTAGAAGAGCAAAGTTACTCTGTATGATACTTTAAACAAAACCACCTGTAAACGTACCACTAAGAGATCGTAAACACAGAAGTTGGTTTTATATTTTCCAAATCTATAACTATGAATATGTCATTTTTAAATGGAGTCATATGTCCAGTTTGTAACTTTTTTACTTGCTGTAAATTTCTATGTCAACACATTGTATATAAATATAAACACAATAAATATGATCCTTGGTGGCTGCTTAGTGTTCAATTGTAAGATATTGAATATGCAGGCTATTATGTTTTAATATGGATTCAAATGAAATGAAAAGCAGAGGGTTCCGAAACAAGGCTAGACCTACGTCTGGAGTCGAATCCGACGTGGAAAAGGTCAGTTTTCCTGAGTTGTAATTCCCTTCATGAGTAGCAATGGATGCAGACAAAACCACATGAACAGCAGCTAAGGTAAAGCACCTTTCCGTATGGCTGGGATAGTATTGCCATGAGTGGGAGGCAAGAAGGAGGGAGTACATGGGCTCTTGGAGCCAGTTGGTCCCAGCAGGAATTCTGGCTCTGCCACTTCCTGGCTGGGGGACCCTGGGCAAATCTCCTAATTTCTCCCCACCACAGTTTTCTTGTCTGTGAAATGAGGACAATAGTACCTCCCTCATGGGGTTGTGGTGGGAATTAAATGAAGAAATATATGGGAAGTGCCTGACACCTAAGCGTCCAGTAAGTGTTAGCTTTTCTTATTCTTGCTTATATTTTCCACTGGGTTTATGGGAAGAATTAAATGAAATAATAAACAGTCTAGAATCTGAACACTGTCATTTTTTGGCTGTGTGACCTTTGGGCAAATAATTTAACCTCCCTGAGCCTCAGATGTCCTATCCATGAAATGATAGGACAGTCATCAGTAGGATGACCTATCATAGGATAATAGGAAAGTCATCCTACTGATCTCACAGGACTGTTGGAGAGTGAAGGGAAGACTGCATATGAAGGACCTGGCACACTGCCTAGTATGTGGGACACACTCCTGAAAGGCATCTTAGAAAAGAGGGATTTGCTGCTGTGACATTGGGTTCCCTAATCTACATGGTCATCTTAGAGTGAATAGAAGTAAAGTCGTTAATGATAAGGAAATGAATAAAAAATTGAAATATCAACTCTGTTAGTCTGGGTCCTCCAAAAAGCAGATGTCAAGACAGTTTTAAACATGCAAGAATTTTACTGGAGAAAGTGCCTGTGTAAAAGGAAATAGAGATGATGGAGCCAGGGTTGGCTGGGAAGCTGTCAAACCACAATGCAAGTCTAACCCCAGTGAAGGAGATCAAGATCAAAGGTTGACTGGGAACATCCTACCTGCCAGGTGTGTCTAATGAACATTTGGCAAAGCACTTGGGAGTCTTTGAACCAAAGTGAGCCACTGACCTAGAGTGCCCCCCTTCCCAGGCATGGGTCTGCCTTGTTATCCCCCCAACCACTCAGTCATGGATAAGAAGTCATGTGTGAAAGCATGACCTTCATTACAAGCACAGCAATGGATTTCAAATGACACCAGAAACCCTAGGTCATTATGCTTCCTAGAGTAGAAGGTGTGTGAGATACACCAATTTTGAGTTAGGATTCTTGGGCCCATGGAACCCTGGAGATGCTCAACCTTTGTAAACTTGATTCAAGCATTTACTGAGAATGTACTAGGTCCTGGGAGCCTTACTCAGCACCAGCCCCAGCCCTAATGGAGTTTACAACCTGATGGGGAACTGGACATGGGGACAGATACATATAGGCCCCTGTGTTCAGTGGGAGGCAGCAGGGCTGTGTGGTCAAATTTGTGGACTTTTGAGGCAGACAGGACAACCTGTGTGATTTTTGGCAAGTTATATAACCTCTTGAGTTTTCATCAACTCTGTCAAATGTGGATGGGAAGACTCCATGATTCTGGTATAAATTAAATGAGTTGATTCCCAAAAGTATTCTGCAGAAAGAGAGTAACATAGGAAGTACTCAGTAAGCTATTCTAGAGGAATGCGTTGAATACAGATTGGAGAGCAGTTCATTTTCCCAGAAGAGTCAGAGCAAACTAAAGGGATAAGGTAGCATTGAAGGTGTGCCTTTCCTGGGAGGACTGAGCTCAGTTCCTCAAAGTATCAAGCAGCCTTGCTATTGGGCAGGGCAGCTTCCTCTCTGTATTGTTAGGGGATCTTGGATTAAAGGGGTTTGACTCACTCTGAATATCTGGTTTAAAAAATAAATCAGTCTGAAGTTTGGGCAAGATAAAAGTGGGCTACATGTACAAAGGCTATACCCAAGTGCCTGGCAAGATTGCCTTGGTACTAATTTCCATGGCACCCAAACATTCCATTGTTCCTGTGGTGCAGTATGGCATCACTCAATTAACAGGTGCTGGAAAGTGATATCCTCTCACTAACCAGGTAATAGCCCTCAGGGGGCTGAAACACATGTTCCATGCAGAAGAGGGCTTTGTTAGCTGTGCCATCTGTAACGTGTTCATAGGACGCTGTGGACAGGAGCACCAGTGTAACTTGTATTCTCTCTCTGAAATTCCCTCCATTTTCTTTTTCTTTTTTTTTTTTTTTTTTTTTTTTTTAGATGGAGTCTCACTCTGTCACCTCAGGCTGGAGTGCAGTGGCACAATCTTGGCTCAATGCAATCTCCACCTCCCCGGTTCAAGCGATTGTCCTGCCTCAGCCTCTTGAGGAGCTGGGATTACAGGTGCGCACCACCACGCCCAGCTAACTTTTGTATTTTTAGTGGAAACAGGTTTTCGTCATGTTGGCCAGGCTGGTCTCCAACTCATGACCTCAGGTGATCCGCCCATCTCAGCCTCCCAAAGTGCTGGGATTACAGGCATGAGCTACCACGCCTGGCCCCCTCCAACTGTTTTGTCAACCTGTTGATCTTGGGTTTCTGGTACTCTTTGTGTGTGTGTGTGTTGCTTGAAGACTTTTATATTGTTTGCAAGATTCATGCCTAGAGAAACTGACAAAGATTCCTGTGGAAGGTGCCCTTGAACAGTCCATTACTCACCCATAGGCGCAATCTTCTGAACCCACAGCAAAAAAGCAGCTGGGACCATCCCCAACCAAGAAGGGTACTTACCTGGAACATGGAAAGGCTACTTACTTGCATAGTGTTTGTAATGTGCCTTATCGTTGCTGTAATAATTACATGACGTTATGACAATAAATAACCTAATTAGCTCATTAATTTCCCATGCGCAAACTGCCTATGTTCAAAACCTAGCTCACATACAGTTCTGGGGGGATTGGGCCGCTTGATCAGCTTCTCTGTGTCTCAGTTTCATCATCTGTAAAATAGGGTTAATAAAGATATCTATCTTACAGAGTTATTGGAAAGATTAAAGGAGCTACTATGCCTGCTAAGCACTCAATAAATAAAAACTGACATCAGTACAGCAGCCTACTTTGAGGTAGATTTTAAATAGTCACAAATTCTTTTACACTCCTCCCACTGATGAGTGGGCTCTGTGTTTCCTCTCCTTGAATCTAGGAGGGTTCTGTAGCAACTTTACTGATAGAATATGGCAGAAGTGCCACTGTGCCTGTTTCTGGCCACAGCTTTAAGAAATTGGCAGCTTCCTCTTCCTGTCTTTTATAATACCCTCTCTGGGAAACCTGAGATGGCTCGTTAGAAGTCTGACTATCCTCAGACCAGTATGCTGAAAGACCACATGGAGAGGCCCAGAGGAGCCTTCCAGCTGCCCTGTCAATGTGCCAGGGATCTGAGTGGAGAAACTACCCTGGAAGTGGGTTCTCCATCCCCTACCCCTCCAGCCAGAAAGAGGTGGGCTGCATAATTGAGTCCTTCCCAAATTCATGAGCAAAATAAAATGGATGTTCAAGCCATTAAGTTTCATAGTTGAAACTTAAACTAAGTGGAACTTAGTGAAACTTAAGCTAGAGGAACTTAATGAAATGAAGTGAGACTTATGTACTTAGCAATAGATAATCACAACACTGACTAAGAAAATCTAAACACATTAAACAAATGAATGAGTTGGGAGGGAGTGGATAGCCTCCAACCTGGAGGGAGAGAATTCATATTACAAATTGAGTCTTTGTTTTTGTCTTATAAAATATTCTATGTTGGATATACAAATGCACTAGGAATAAATGCTCAGTGCTGCAAAGTAAAACCAGCACTCAGGCAAAAGTTTTCTCAGCAAGGCAATTTACTTCTGCAGAAGGGTGCCACTCAAGTCAATCAAGATTGCAAGAGCACAAAGAACAAAGGACACCAGCGGTTTCTATATCCTTAATACAATCCCTACCTCTGTGTCCCTCCCCCATGGGCTGGGGTTGGACCAAACAATCTGAGCTGACCCGACTGACTACTTGCGAATATTTTTCTAAATATGGAAGAGAAGGGGATGTAAGGTACAGTGGTGAAGCGTGTGAGACATGCTGTTTTGGGGGAACAATGGGTGCAGGTAACCAAGGGAACAGATGTGAGGTATTGATTAGAACTGACAGGAAGGGGGTAGGCTGTTTTATAATAACTAGGGGCAAGGAGGAACAGGAAAGTTGAGATTTGAAAACAAAGGACAAGGAAGTTAGCAGGCTAAATCTTTAAAGAGAAACTCAGAGAAATTAATTGTATCTGACATCTATAATAATAACAAAGTAGGCTGGGTGCAGTGGCTCATGCCTGTAATCCCAGCACTTTGGGAGGCCAACGCGGGCAGATCACTTGAGGTCAGGAGTTTGAGACCAGCCTGGCCAACATAGTGAAACCTTGTCTCTACTAAAAATACAAAAATTAGCCAGGCATGGTAGCGAAGCCTGTAATCCCAGCTACATGGGAGGCTGAGGCAGGAGAATTGCTTGAAACCGGGAGGCAGAGGTTGCAGTGAGCCAAAATTGTGCCACTGCATTCCAGCCTGGGCGACAGAGTGAGACTCTGTCTCAAAAACAAAACAAAGTCAAAACAACAAAGAATTCTCTGTCCTACATGAATACAGTTTAGTTTCTTATTTACTATTAGAAAAAGCATAATTTAAAATTAGAAAATAATGAGAGTCTCCAAGGACATTTGAGCTGAAATTATAATGTAGCCTCCTTTTTTACAGAGAGGACCTTAGGCCTTGAGAGGCACAGGTACATGGCTGAGGTCACGCAACAATTTAAAAGCCCTGGTCTCTGGGCTCCCAAGCCAGCACATCAAAATCTGTGTTTATTTTTTCACTTCTTATTTTTTATGTAAATTTATAGGAATAAATCTGTTTTGTGACATATGTCCATTTTACTATTTAATATACACTGCACCAAGGAAAGATCTGAAACAATTTTCAGGGCCAGTGGAACACAAGGGCCACATTTTGTGGTATTGATTGCAAAACAAATTCTTCACCCTTTTCAGATTCATTTATAAATGCCAAAATACTGGCTTTTATTATAAGAATCTTTATATTCCATCAACCTAATAATTTTCCTTACATACGTCAAACTCCCAGCATGATTCAACCCCCAATATGCAGCAATTTAGATGAAAAGCACATTATAATTCAGAGGACACAGCCTTCTTTGTTCTTCTAATAGTTACTAAACAATTTGGATTGCAACCATTCTTTGAAGATGTGCATGTTTACTGAAAACAAAGCCTTTCTGTTGTGCATGAATGTAGGGGTTTTTCCTCCTGTGACTTTGACGTGTCTGACAGTCTTTTAAAAACTGATACAGGTCAGGCACAGTGGCTCACACCTGTAATCCCAACACTTTGGGAGGCCAAGGTAGGCAGATCACTGAGGTCGGGAGTTTGAAACCAGTGTGACCAACATGGAGAAACTCCATCTCTACTAAAAATACAAAATTAGCCAGGTGTGGTCGTGCATGCCTGTAATCCCAGTTACTCGGGAGGCTGAGGCAGGAGAATCGCTTGAACCTGGGAGGTGGAGGTTGTGGCGAGCCAAGATCATGCCATTTACTCCAGCTTGGGCAACAAGAGCAAAATTCCATCTTAAAAAAAAAAAAAAAATTAGCCAAGTGTGGTGGCAGATGCCTATAATCCCAGTTATTCAGGAGGCTGAGGCGGGAGAATCATTTGAACCTGAGAGGCAGAGGGTGAAGTGAGCCAAGATCGCCACAGAGCGAGATGTCATCTCAAAAACAAAAAAATGGATGCAGGACTATATTAGAAAATGTTAAGCTTAACATGAATAATTCCAAAAAAATTTTTTGGTTTTTGTCCCTTAAACTGCTGTTATAGATTTTTTAATTGTTATTTTTTCCCTTAAATTACTATTTATTACGTTCCCCTCAGTGAGTCCTCATGGCTTGGACACGAGGTGTGACTGGAGGAGGAGATGAAGCATCTGAAAACCTGTCATCAGTCAGAAGAATCATTTTAAATGACCACGTTATTCCCCTGCCTAATCCCCTGCAATGCTGCCTGCCCACATAAACCCTAACTCTGCCCCCAGCCTGCAGAGCCTGCAGAATCAGCCACTGCCCCCTCCCCTGACTTCATGCTGCTTCCCTCCCCTTCACTTGCCCCAGTGCCCAATGTTGCCTTACTGGCCTTTTACATTTTTAAACTTGTTAGTTCTTCAAATATTGTGGTAGCCATCTGGAAAAATAAAATGTGCACAAATATCCTTTAGCAATTTGTTTTGGGGGGTATGTGTGTATTTAAATCCTGTGTTTACATGAACACTAGGTGATAATAAGCTCTCTCTAAAGGTGACAGTCTTGGCTGGGCGCGACGGCTCATGCCTGTAATCCCAGCACTTTGGGAGGCTGAAGCAAGCGGATCACTTGAGATTCAGCCTGGCCAATATGGCGAAACCCTGTCTCTATTTTTAAAAAATCAATTTTAAAAAACAGTAACAGTCTTCTGCGACTTTGCATCCTCCACAGTTTCTAGCACTGTATTTTACACGGAACTAATGCTTAATTTTCACACATGACTTTTTGAGAGTTGCAAGACATCCATAGTTGGATCAACAATTTTTAAAGAATTAGAACACCCCCAAAGTTATACCTTATCTTACAAATCACATTATACATCATCATATCTTTAATTATGAAAGAATCACTTTAGACCCTTAGAGTTCTTCCAGATCACTGGTAGGAATTTCACCCATTACATTCCAGTACTTCGAGAAAATGTAAATGTAATTGCCTTTAGTCAAACAAAACACAAATAATATATTTGGATGATGAATGAGTCACCCAGAAAGGGTTGAAAATGAGCATGATGCAGAGAGAAAACATTTCTGGGTTGGCGATGTGGAAGCACTGGCTGTGCACTGGTCCGGGGTGGGAATTCCAGGCTTGCCCTATGTTGCTGGGATTCTGTTTAGTCTCGGGCAAGGACTTCCCTTCCAGGCCTTAGTTCCTTCTTCTGTAAAATGGACACACTTGCCTGTTTCAGAGGACTAAGGTGATGATTAAGACCCGTGCACCCGCTTTGGTATGCGCCGCATTAGACAGTGGGCTCACACTTGATTAGGATCAGAATCACCTGGAAGGCTTGCTAAACACAGATTGATGGGCCCTACTCCCAGAGAGCCCAATTAAGGTGATCTGGGGTGGAGCCCAAGAATTTGCATTTCCAACAATTTCCCAGGTGCTACTGGTGCTGCTGCCTGGGGCCCACCTTTTGAGAGCTCCTGGTCTGTACCATACCAGGCTGTTGGATAACTCTGTCTGGGGTGGGTTAGACAAAATTCTGGGGGCAGGAGATTTTCGTAGCCGCTGACAGAATACCTCCTCTAGAACTTCCGATTTCAAAGCAACCAAGTTCTGTTCAGCATGGACCCTTCTTTTTGTTGTTCTCCCTCTGAGAACATCTCCCTGTTGCATTTTGCTATTCAAAACCAGAAGAAAAGAGAGTAGATGTAGATGATTTCTGGCTTTGTGAAACCCAACAAATAATAGCCACTAATAGCACTATATATATATATATATATATATATATATATATATATGGTGGGAGAGATACCTGATTAGGAGCAGTCAGCATAGCTGGGAGATTGAGTGTTGGATGAATTTTAACTTTGATGTGGGAGATTAAGGTGCTGGTAGCAAGATTATCGTATTACTTATCTATTGCTGTATAACAAATTACCTCAAAACCTAGAATTTTAAAACAACACACATTTATATTTTACAGTTTCTGAGACTTAGGAAATCAAGAGTGACTTCATGGGGTGGTTCTGGCTCAGGGTCTCTCATGAGGCTGCAGTCATTTCCCAGGGCAGTTGTCGTCTGGAAGCTTGACTGTGGCTGGAGGATCCACTTCCAACACGGCTCACTCATGCAACTAGCTGGTGGCTGTTCCTTGCCAAATGGGCCTGTCCATTGGGATCCTTGGGAGATGGCAACTGACTTTTCCCAGAGGGAGGGACCCAAGATAGCAAGTGAGCAACCAAGATAGAAGCTGTAGTATCTTTTTTTTTTTCTTTTTCTTTTTGGAGATGGAGTGTCTCTCTGTTTCCCAGACTGGAGGGGTGGTGCGATCTCAGCGATCTCAGCTCACTGCAACCTCTGCCTCCCGGGTTCAAGCGATTCTTTTCCCTCAGCTTCCCAAGTAGCTGGGACTACAGGCATGTGCCACCACGCCCGGCTAATTTTTGTATTTTTAGTAGAGACAGGGTTTCACCATATTGGCCAGGCTGGTCTTGAACGCCTGACCTTGTGATCCGCCGGACTCGGCCTCCCAAAGCGCTGGGATTACAGGCGTGAGCCACCATGCGCGGCCTGCAGTATCTTTTATAACCCAATTTCAGAAGTAACATGCCATCGCATCTGCCATGTTTTACTGGCTACACAAAACGACCCCAGAAAAATGTGGGAAGTGTTACATAACCGGTCCCAGCAGGTGGGGAGCACTGGGGGCTGATCTTGAGACTAGCTACCAAGGTTATGTTCATGAAGAAGCTTCTCTCCTTAACTCCTCTATTTCTTCTCAAATGAACTGGTTTATGAGCTTGCAGAATGTTCTGGAAGAACCATGCCAGGGCTGCATTTGTCTTCCCTGCATGCTCTACCCCTCTCCATTCTGTTCTGTGACCCCCAACACTGACTTCTAGATAGCACCAACCAGATTATCTTGTCCTCTGCTTTCCTGTTGGGTCCAGTCAGTGGCAAGTCGCAGCAGGAGTCGGAGCAGAGAAGAGAAGAGAGAGGAGACAGGATATGGATCGCCGGGGTCTCCACCTGTCACACCACTACGGTCTGGCTGTGTCTCTCACAGCCCCTGCTCCCGCCAGGCTGCTCTCTCCATAAGCTTCCCTCTCCCGCTTCTGGTAACCACTTCAGCCCTTCACACCTTCAGGCCTGGGGCGCTCATAGCTCCTGCTCTCACTAGCCCCTGGGTAGTGCATTATCCTTTCCGGGTTCCCCTACATCCTGCCCACACCTGTGTAAATCACTCTGTTCTTAAGCTCTCCTCAACTAATCAAGATTTGCTGTCTCCCTCCTGCCATGGCCCCGACGACAGCAATACCTGATTGAATCCCGGTGAAATTTCTGCTCAGGGGAAAAAAATCCCGTGGACATTTACTCTTTTGGACCGACTATATCCCATTCCCTTTCCCCTGGTAACGCTGTCCCAGTGTTCCCTGCGAAACAGCCCCCACCCCTCAATCCATGAATTTCAGGTCAGAGCTAAGCGTATCATCCCTCACCCTGACGGTGGCCATGTGACTCAGTGCTGGCCAATCAGAATATCACAGCCCTGGCCGGGTGCGGTGGCTCACGCCTGTAATCCCAGCACTTTGGGAGGCCGAGGTCGGCAGGTCACGAGGTGAAGAGATCGAGACCATCCTGGCTAACGCGGTGAAACTCTGTCTCTATAAAAATACAAAAAATTCGCCGGGCTTGTTGGCATGTGCCTGTAATCCCAGCTACTGGGGAGACTGAGGCAGGAGAATTGCTTGAACCAGGGAGGTGGAGGTTGCAATGAGCAGAGATCGCGCCACTGTACTCCAGCCTGGGTGTCAGAGTGAGCCTCCATCTCAAAAAAAAAAAAAAAAAAAAGTATCACAGCCCTCTGGCCAATCATTGAGTCAGGATGGGCATGTGCCCTAAGCAAGAGCCCAGCTTGTTCAGCCCTGAGACTTTTATTAGGGACTTCTTCTCTGGAGTTGCTGAGAGACAGTCTAGAACTGTCATGGCCATTGTCGCAACTACATGGAGAGTCTGTCTCTGGGCGAAAATGATAAAGAAGAGTGCGGAGTAGAGTGTGATACTGTGTCCAGAGACACCATTTGAGCCCCTGGATTCAGCAATGCCTGAAGAGAATTTATTCTTAGACTCCCCAGTTATGAGTTAGTCAATTCTCTTTTTTTTTTTTTTTGCTCAAAGAAAAAGAAAAAGATGAGGAGAAGGAGAAGGAAAATGAGAAGAAAAGTTATCTACGAAAAAATTATATATGCATGATGTCTAGAGTTCAGATATTGGGAATTTCATTTTTAATGGTGCAGCTGTTATTTAGATTTTGTTTTACTTCAGTACTAAACACAAAAATCAAAAAAACTTTCCAAAGGGAAATAATGTTTTGTTGTTTTTGCAAAGACAAAAGATGAATAGGGCACTGGCTCTGGTCTTAGACGGTGGGTCTCCGTGGAGTCACTATAAAGAAGATGCAAATCCAAGACTCAGCACATGTTTGCATGTGAGCAATTCATTAATATCTCTCTGTTAATTTTCTCCATCTGCAAAATAGCTGTAGCAAACCTTCTTTAGGGCTCATGGAGGTTAAGGGAGACCATTTATGTGCATCCAGCACAGAGCCGTCACTCACTGCTAGGTGGCTACTCTCGCCATGGCTCACGTTCCAGCAGAGAGAACTCAGATACATAGTTCAATGAGAAAGGGCTCTGGGAACTGGGAATGGGAAACACCAGTTCAATAAGGGGAAGAGTCACAAGCTGTGATGAGAGAGTAGACCTTGAAGGATGGATGCGTGTTCATCAGAAGACGTCATTTCAAGCAGACAACAGTACAGGTGCCACATTGTGCTCAGAACACTGGAGGAGCTTAAAGAAGTAGCTATGGCTGGACCAGAGACCCAGGTTCACAGTAAGGGACATCATGTGAGCTCAGAGGTCAGGCAGAGCTGAGGCTGTGCAGAATGTGAACTTCAGCCTGAGGAACAGGAACTGTTGGGAGGTGAGAAACAGGAGAGCTGTGATTTGGATTGAGCAGAGTGGTAGCCCATCTCCAGATGGTACCCAATGAGATTCACCTCTGGGCATCTAACACCCTCTGTCTCTTTCCACAGGGAGCAGGGCTGACCTGTGTAACTCAATAAGATGGTGCCAAATGTTGCAGTGTGACTTCTGAGACTAGATCATGGAAGACATCATGGCTCCACCTGTGCTCTCTTGGATCACTTGCTTCAGGGGAAGCCAGGGGCCACATCGTGAGGACACTCAGCTATCCCTATGGAAAGGCCCATGTGGTGAGGAACTGAGACCTTCTGCTAGCAGCCAGCACCAACTTGCCAGAATGGGCCATTTTGCAAGTGATCCTCTGTATTTGTTTCCTAGGTCTGCCATATCGAAGTTACCCTGAACTGGGTGGCTTCAAACAACGGAAACATATTGTCTCATAGTTATGGAAGCTGGAAATCCAAAATCAAGGTGTTGGCAGAGCCATGCTGCTTCTGAAACCTGCAGGGATTGGTTGTGTGTGGGGGGTCGTTTCTTGCCTCTTATAACTTCTGGTGTTTGTTGGCAAACAATTTCTGGTGTGCCTTGTCTGGTAGAGGCATCCCTGTGATCTCTGCTCCTGTTGTCACATGTGTGTGTGTCTTCTCCTCTTCTGACAAGGACATGTTATATTGGATTAAGGGCCCACCTACTCTAGTGTGACCTCATCTTAACTTATATCTTCATCACATCCTCAAAGACCCTATTTCCAAATAAGGCCACCTTCTGAGCTACTAGGGGTTAGGATCACAACGTATCTTTTTAGGGGAAGACACTATTCAACTAATAATATTCTCCAAATCCAGTGAGGCCTTCAACCAGCTGCAGCCTTGGCTGACATCTTGACTGTAGCCTCATGAGAGACCCGCTTTCCTGCCCCACAGAACTGGGTGAATTAACAATGTCCATGCTTGTTTTAAGCCATTAAGTTTTGGGGCAGTTTGTTCTGTGGGAATAGGTAACTAATATTCAAAGGGGGGTTAGGGAGTGAAAGACTGAAGCCAGCAGACCAGGGCCTTTCTCTGGCCTGAGAAGCAACATGCCCCCCCAAGCAGTCCTACTCACAGATCTTCAGGTCACATCAGCTCTTGTCTCAAATCTAGGCCTTTGTGCACAATACATTTCATACTTTTATGCCTTTCTATGTTGTCCTATATAAACCCACTTTGTTGAGAAATTCTTCTTTGAGTGGTCATTTCACTTGAGCAGTTCTGAGTTTCACTGAGAATCGGAGCGGCTAACTCACCGCCGGTCCTCTGTGAGCAGATCTGCTGTGCTGGGACACCTCCGGGGCTACCAGCCAGCGCTCTGATTGGCTGGCCTTGGGCTGGGTGCCTCCTCCAGGTTCAATATGCCATGGCTGGGGGTGGGGGCACAGGTACCAAGCAGGGCCACTTGTGGGGAAAAGTGGCCTAGGTGGGTTTCCCTTAGCAGGGGCTCCGAACAGGCCTCTGTCTTGGGAGCGGACGTGGTGGACTCTGGGACTTGGCAGTCTGTGAGGAGGTGTGGTTTTTTCCTCTCTAAGAACAGGGCTTTTAAATCCAGTGTGAATACAGCCCACTGTGCCTCTCACTTCCCGTGTGAGAAAAACCACAGAAAAGCACAGCTGCACCTACATGAGAAACCATGCAAACCAAGCTACTTCCCCCAAGACTGGTTTAGCCAAAAATGCATTTGATTTCCTGTCTCCATGTTGTGGTCAAGATTGCCATTTGCTTCCTGCATTTCAGGACTACAATCGACGAAAGCGTATCACAACCATTAGTCATAGGTGTATTTTTTCCCTGAAAATGATTTATTTTCCCATCCTCTACTTTGTTCTGTCAGCTGGCAGCCACTTCTTTGAATTGTAAAAATTACTTTGTTCTACCACCATTATTTGCTTTTCCCCTCATTCTACTTCACGAGCAATTCATTCTAAATTGTCGGTAGAAAATAACTCAGGGAAAGTTCGTGGTACTCTGCCCAGAAGGGCGGAATTAGGATCTTGCAGGTGCTTTTTAGATGTTTACTGGGTGAAGTAGTTCTGCCAAGTCTGTATTTAGAACTGGCCTCTCTTTCTCAGGCTTATTTGAATCATCTTGGCATAAAGCAACGATATGCATTTTTAGGGAATTTCTGTCTCCCTGGGGTTTGAGGCAGAGAAGCAGAGTGGGCGGCGGACAGCCACATCTGGGGCCGCTTCCGGCCTGCCAGCTCACGCCTGGTGGGAGCTGCACTGGGCGGGAAAGCGAACTCTGCCATTTGATGGGAGAGGTCCTGCTCCCCTTCCAGAGGGACTTCCTAGGGCGTGGGGAACCCGGGGCTTGCTCAGGAATTTCAAGTCCTTCCTGCTTATTCCCTGAAGACTTGACTCATCCCAGACCTTTTCGAGGGATCAGTGAGTCAGCAGGGGCTGGTGCTGGCTCTGCTTTTTCCCACATGGTTTATTCAACATGCATTCTACGAATAAAAAACTGAGGCCCGAGGTCTCCCAGTGAGGGGCAGATGGTGAGGCCATGCATGGAAACCCCATCAGTCTGACCATAGAATCCATGTTGTTAATTATCCTGCCTAAAAGCCAGAAAAGGATCTGAAGGCCTACACCGTGGGGGGAATAGGGAGATTGTTTCATTTTTTTTCTTGCTTTGTAAAACTGTGTGATGTTTAAGCACATACTGTTTAGAAAACTAAAAAGGGGTTCAAACTAAATGGCCACATTTAAGAGGCAAATCACTGAAGACTAATTATCCATTCTGCACTTAAAAAATGATCTGAAACAGCTACTAGGCATGAAGTCAAAATCCTTTTTAAAATGGCTCTGAAATGTTGGACACAAATGACACAGAAACCAGTGGCCTAAAAACGTCTTCACTGTATTCAATCTGGTAATTTTGCATCTGGAATTCCTGACATGGGAAGCTCCTGCTCTGTGCCTGTTGGGTGATTGAATACATGCATGACTAAAGTGGGCCACCCTTCACGCCCTTCATGGCAGTCCTTGCAACTTATCTCTATGGGGTGCCAAGCATCGCTGCTAAGCAAGGAGATCCTCTATAGGGCTCCGGATCAAATGATACCAGCATCAAGCCATCCTGCACAGTCAGGCAACGTGCCCAACTCTTGCCCAAAGCTACCGTGATTTATTAAGGTCCCTAGAATCCCCGGATGAGCTGTGCTGTACAGAAAGAATTCCATTACTCATACCTTCCCATGGCTGCCCCCGTCTCAACATTTTCCAGTCCCCACCCGCCCTTCACCCCGAAGCGCTGCACTCTCTCCAGTTATTCCAGGTCCTGCCTACACATTCCATTTACTGACAGAAAATTCCATTACTGGCAGATGTGAGGAACACTTCTTTTCTATTTTTAAGAGCCGCTTTAAGGTCTACATTTCTGACGCTGCCGGTGGCGCTAGCATTGCCATTTCATCTGGATAGAGTTCCGGTTGGCCAGAATGGGAACGTTCCCCACAGGGGCCATTTCTAATCGAGCTTTTGCTTTGAGAGCTTGTTTCTTACCTCAGAAAATGTTTAAGGCTTATGAAATATTTACATGTCCTGGGTAAGTCACTTGATCAACAAGATTAAAAACAATAACAAAAAAAAAAACCCAAGCCACTACCTTGTGGATGTGTAAAATAGAAACTGACATTTATTTTTGTTTTAGCTTGAGACCAATTGCATACTGAGAGATTTGTTAGAGGAAGATGTGGCTTGAAAAAGATAAATGTGAATAGAAAATACCAGCTAATGTCTCGATGATTGAGGTTTAAGAGGAAGACACTGAGGGAATCTGCCTCTCCTACTTGTTCCACAGTTCCCAGGGTGGAATCTGGTGCCACAGAAGTGGGCTCCTGCCCTTAAGGCAGAAAGGTGGTCCCAGGGCTTGTAGCCTATAGAAGTGCAAGGCTGTCACCATGATGGCCAGAGTCCGCCCCCACAGACCACATACTTTTCCTAGTCCCTCTCATACAAGCGCCCATAGAGAGCTGCCGTCACCAGCCCGGAGGACAGCCCACTCTTCCTCAGGAAATAGTGGTCCTTCTCCCAGCCAAGCTGGTCAGGGACTTCTAGGGTCATCCCCGACGTCAGAAACAAAGGAAAGATATAGGAAGTACTGAAGTTGCCCCACAGGTGAAACTCGAATATCGCTGTGGCCTCTGTGATCTCCTGTCCACAGGTGCCGAAGCCAAGACCCCCACACCTGACCAAGGCACACACTTGGATGTAGTAAGTGCCATGTACTGTGTGAAGCCCATCAAAGACCCCCAGGGCATACAACTCTTCGGATAAGGTGGGCCTCTCATAAAGTAAATAACAGCAGAGGCCATTTGAACAGACGTGGAGATAGCCTTCCTTTCCCCAGACAGGGACCAGGGTGAAATTGTCATACATCATCTCAGAGTGAAATGTGGGAGGAGCATTCATGTTCCACTTGGTGGCTTCATCACAGTGGACTTCCTGAGCATCCTTCTCACAGTACGGATCGCCTGACAAAATTTTTAAAAACTTAGTATGGGATGGGTCCGTTTCTCCTGTTGCATTCCCTGCACCAATGAGACCCACTGGATTTTTGGCCACCTGGGCAATTATAAGGTGACCTTCGGGATTCTCCATGTCATGGTACCAAAAGGACTCCAGAGGGGTGTGTATGCCACTCCCTGTCATCCCCAGAATTGGGTGGTGGACATTAGCTGCCAGAACGTTGATGCCAAAGGCAACAGCAAAAGCTTTCTGAATCTCAATTGCTGCCAAGAGTGGGAGCTGGTTCATCCAGGCAGTCGGGTACACAACATGCTTCACCTTGTAGTCTCTGAGGAGTCTGACGGCAGGGTCAAAGAACAATATATCAAAGCACGTGAAGATGCCAAACCTGCCAGCAAAGGGGGTATCAAAGGTGATGTGATCCACGTTAAGAGGAACATCAAACGCTGCCTCAAAGTACAGGTTGTGTTTACGGTAGCGGTCAACAAGGGTTCCCTTATTGCTGAACACGACATTTGTGTTGAACTGGTATCTCCCATCATTTGGGCACCCTGGGTCACTGCTATGACAAGGCTGCTTTGTCCCAAGATTGGCCACCAAGAACATATCTCCCTTGATGGCCATACAACTCAGGCGCTGGAGCACCTAGAGGAAAAAAAGGTATCAATACATGAGCTTTTAAATCCTTCCTTTTGCTTCTTTTATTTTTTTTTCAAGAGACAGGGTCTTGTTATATTGCCCAGGCTGGACTCAAACTCTTGGCCTCAAGCAATCCTCTCGTCTCAGCCTCCTAAGAAGCTGGGACTACAGGTGTGCACCATTGTACTTGGCTCTCACAATTTTTAAATACAAAACTACTTATATTGTATCCATAATAAACAGCTATTGTATATCAATAAGAAAAAAGCAATCACTACTGAAAATGTGCAAAGGATATAGACAGGTGATTCACAGAAGAACAAAGAAAAATGGCCTGCGAACATCTCAAAAGATGCTCAGTCTCATTAGTGAGAGAGAAATGCAAACTAAAGCAATGAGATAGCTATCATTTCTCACCTGCATAAGACTGGCAACAATTCAAAAGATTATTCTTTTTCTTTTCTTTTTTTTTTTTTTTGAGGCAGGGTCTGGCTCTGTTGCCCAGGCTGGAGTGCAGCGGCACAATCTTGTCTCACTGCAACCTCTGCCTCCCAGGCTCAAGCCATCCTCCCACCTCAGCCCCCCGAGTGGCTGGGACTACAGGCATGCATCACCACATCCAGCTAATTTTTGTATTTTTTGTAGAGACGAGGTTTCACCATGTTGGCCAGGAAGGTCTCGAACTCATAAGCTCAACCTATCCGCCAGCCTCGGCCTCCCAAAATGCTGGGATTACAGATGTGAACCAACGTGCCCAGGCTCAAAAGATTATTCTATCTTGCATTGACCAAAGGATGAAAAAAGAGGCACTCAATACTGTATTACTGGGGCTGTAAAGTGAAATCAAAGTTTTTAAGGGGGAAATTTGGTACTCTTTAATATCATTTAAAAATGAATATATCCTTTGAGGGATTCCATTTTTTTTTTGAGGCAGAGTTTTGCTCCTGTTGCCCAGGCTGGAGTACAGGGGCGCAATCTTGGCTCACCGCAACCCCTGCCTCCTGGGTTCAAGTGATTCTCCTACCTCAGCCTCCTGAGTAGCTGGGATTGCAGGCATGCACCACCACCCCTGGCTAATTTTGTATTTTTAGTAGAGATGGGGTTTCTCTATGTTGGTCAGGCTGGTCTCAAACTCCCAGCCTCAGGTGATCTGCCCACCTTAGCCTCCCAAAGTGCTGGGATTACAGGAGTGAGTCACCGCACCTGGCCTGAGAGATTTCATTTCTAAAAATTTTATTTTACAGAAAAACTTGAACATGTTTACAAAAATATAATAGCAAACATTTAAAAGTGAATAAGCATATAGTACGCTTAAAAAGAGGATGTCAAGGCCGGGTGCGGTGGCTCACGCCTGTAATCCCAGCACTTTGTAAGGCCGAGGTGGATGGATCACGAGGTCAGGAGATTGAGATCATCCTGGCTAACACGGTGAAATCCCGTCTCTACTAAAAATACAAAAAAAAAAAAAAAAAAAAAAAATTAGCTGGGCGTGGTGGTGGGCACCTGTAGTCCCAGCTACTCGGGAGGTTGAGGCAGGAGAATGGCGTGAACCTGGGAGGCGGAGCTTGCAGTGAGCCAAGATTGCACCACTCCAGCCTCGGGGACAGAGCAAGACTCTGTCTCAAAAAACAAAAACAAAAACAAAAACAAAAACAAACAAACAAACAAACAGGATGTCAATAACTATGAAATGCATAGAAAAGAATACAGCTGAATGCACATCAAATTGTTGATGGCAGTTTCTCTAAGCAAGGGCATAGGAGGAGGGGCAGGCTGTGGTGAAGATGAACTTTTCTTTTTTAACTTTTGGTTTGTTTTGGTTTGGCTTAAGTATACATTCCTGTATTTCTCGTATAATTAATAAATGGAAAGATCCGTAGATGAATAAGTGCCTTGTAACGTCAGACATTCTTTAATGGAATGAACATGTGGCACGTGGATCTTTGGGAGTCTGGGTTGGATTTTTGGGATCCTAAGGGCTCCTTTCGATCTCAGTTAACATGTCATAGCTTCTGGTCCCTGACTTAGTTCATCTCTGTGTACCCTCAGCCTATGGAGGAAAAAGGCCAAAATCACCTCCGTGTCATTGAAACGGCGAGGCTCCAGGCATGGGTTCCACCCGACCACCTGGGGAGACGGCATGAAGTCCAAAAATGGATAAATGGATGTTCTTGTAAAGTTGAATCCATGAATGCCATCTTCTGGAAACACTATAATCTGTACACCCTGAAAAGGAAAACATCGAAGAATAGTCTGTTATGAGACGATGGGAAGACTGCTGCATTCGTTCATTCTTCTGTTCATTCACTCGGCAACCATCACGAAGCTACTCTGTACCAGAACCGGAGGCACAGAGATAGTGTCTTTACTGTCCTCAGAGACCTTAGTCTTGGGGATGCTGTCTCGCTTCACCTGATCCCCAAGGAACAAAGACAAAGTCCTCTAGGAACAACCATTAACTGTGCCTGGGGTCATGTGAGGGAAGGAGGGAATGAAAGTAAGCTCAGGAGTTTGACAAGCAAATAGCTAGAAAGGATTTAGAGTTCTTAGGGCACCAGGGGAGATGGGGCTGACTACAGGGCCTTGAATACACTGGGCCCATTAACACATGTAGCATCTTTGGTCTGGTGGTTGTCAACTTTCATTGTGCATCTAAATCAGGTGGGGAACTCCTGAAAAGCACTGATGCTGGGGCCCTCCCCTGCGAAGTCTGATTTAATTGACTGTGGGTGGGATACTGGCAACAGTGTTTGTTTAAAGGCCCCCTGGGTGATTCTCATTTGTAGCCAAGGTTAGGACCCACTGGGCCAGTGGGTAAGACGCAAGTGTGTTGATCTCAGCCTGGAAACAAGAACTCACTTGAAATCTCCATTCCCCAGCTGGGAATTAGGAGGCTCCCTTTGGGACTCTGGCCACCCTAAAGGCCTTTTCCCACACCTGGTAACATCCTGTGCTTCCTGGCTGTGATGGCCTGGGGCTCCCTGTGACATTTACAGCAAGCTAAAAAAATACAAACAAACAGGGCAGCCCTCAGCTCTCAGGGCTGGGGCGTCATTCTTCCACTGCTCTCCACTTACAGGGTTTAAAATGTCAAGCCGGGAACACCAGCCCCAGGCAGGAAGGTGGAGAAGGCAGGCAGAGAAGGCATGAATAATTCAAATTAGCAAAGTTTGAGACACTTATTTCTGGAATACATTGCAAACTTTTAAATTTTTTTCCTGGTTATAAAAGCTTCAAAACTTTAAATGTAGAAAATTTGGAAAACGGGAAAAAAATCATAATTCTATAACAGATACTTATTGTTAATATTTTGGATATTTTCATTATTTTTTCTCTCTCTGTATACCTGTATATGTGTATATAATGGACATAATAATAAATATATGGTTTTACATCTTGACTTTCCTCATTAAAAATACGACCTTTAAAAATACGACCAAGCATGGTGGCTCATGCCTGTAATCCCAACACTTTGGGAGGCCCAGGTGGGCAGATCACCTGAGCTCAGGAGTTCGAGACCAGCCTGGCCAACATGATGAAACCCCGTCTCTATTAAAACTACAAAAATTAGCCAGGCATGGTGGTGTGCACCTGTAATCCCAGCTACTCGGGAGGCTGAGGCAGGAGAATCACTGGAACCTGGGAGGCGGAGGTCGTGGTGAGGTGAGATCACTCCATTGCATTCCAGCCTGGGTGATAGAGTGAAGCTCAGTCACACACACACACACACACACACACACACACACACACTCTTTCAAAAATACATTTGTAATAGGGCCACATCATATTTAAGAGGGCGCCATAGTTTACCCTCTATTATTGGAATTTGAAGTGTCCCCAACTTTTTGTAATAAAAAGAAAACTGTGGTAACCATCTGCATAGTGTGCCTAAAACACTTATTGCATAATTATATACTTCACACAAATCTTTGATTGCATCTCTGATTATTTCTTTGGAAGAAAGTCTTACAAGTGAAATTACTGGGTCAAAGGGTATAAAAATTAGAGTTTTAAGTTTTGTTTTGTTTTCTGAGAGACGGTCTTGGTCTGTCGCCCAGGCTGGAGTGCAGTGTTGTGATCTCGGCTCACTGCAACCTCCGCCTCCTGGGTTCAAGTAATTCTCGTGCCTTAGCCTCCCGAGTAGCTGGGATTACAGACATGCGCCACCACACCTGGCTAAATTTTGTATTTTTAGTAGAGATTTTTAGTAGAGATGGTTTGAGACCATCAGGCTGGTCTCAAACTCCTGACTTCAAGTGATCCGCCCGCTTTGGCCTCCCAAAGTGCTGGGATTACAGGCATACGCCATAGCACCTGGCCTAAAAATTAAACTTTTAAGTTCTTAACACACACCGCCAAACTGCTTTCCAGAAATATTATACCAATGTATGTTCCTTCCAGTACAGTATCATCTCATTGCACACTTAGCAATGAACGTGTAAAGAAAAATTATCACAAACCTAAAAATAAGGCAAAGATGGAGATGCAGGCTTTCCAAATTATACTAGGGTATTGTTTAACAGGCTCACTCCATTATTCTTTAATTAGCTACAGAATGTACCACTGTTTGACTTTGTTATTTAAAATATCACCTCAAAGATTACAATTGTATTGCCCTATAGGACATTACCCAGTTTTGCATCTATTAGGAAATTCATTTCAACAATCAGTGGACTGACTGATATACACATTTCCATTCCTCAAATTTTCCTTTGAACCAGCTTTACCATCTTACTGGTTCCTTAATTAATGAATTAAATAAAAGCTTTATTCATTCTATATTTGCATGAGTCATCTTTTCAGATTTTTGAAAATTATAGTTGGATAGACATTTTTCTTTATTAAAAACAAAACTGTGAGAGCACCGAATGGTTCTTCACGGAGAAGAACATTGAAATTATGTATACATACTAGATTATTATCAACCAGGAATGAGGAGAGGAACCAAACCTGAGCTGGGGCAAAACTTTGGGTCTGATGTGATGAGGATATCTAGGAAGTAATTTGCATTCCTGATAAATGGCTTCAGCAACTTTCTGGTAGACCTCAATGAGATCAAGAACCCCTTCCTTCTGAGGAATGAAGGTTACAAACCCAAGTGACTGCCCAGCTGAATCAGCTTGAAACTGGACTCTGTTTTTCCCCTATGAACGCCTCTACTGAGACAGAAATATAGTCATGCACTGCATAATGACAGTTTGGTCAATGACAGACCACATATGTGATGGTGGTTCCATAAGATTATAGTACTGAATTTTTATTGTACCTTTTCTATGTTTACATACACAAATGCTCACCATTTGCTACAACTCTACAGTGTTCAGTGTAACATGCTGTAAAGGTTTATAACCTAGGAACAATGGGCCATACCATATAGCCCAGGTGCATAGTAGGCCCTACCATGTAGGTTTGTGTAAGTATATGCTATGAGGCATGCACAATGACACAATGGCCTAATGATGCATCCTTTCAGAACATATCCCTGTCATTAAGCAATGCATGACGATATTTCAATTGGTTTGCTCAGGAACCTCTTATAACAACTTTGATATAAAACTTTCACACAAACTTGCTATCAATTTGTCTTAGAAGTTGCTTTAAAACATATAACCAGATTTGCTTAATACCCTGTACATATCTTTGATTTTCAACCCTCAGTACATGTGGCTTGGTCACTTTGTGGCTAAGGTAAGAAAGTGCTTATGGAAGACAAGTCTGTGGCTCGGTGAGCCTGCGTGGCCAGCAGTCTCTGATCTGTGCAGGGTATTAATGTGTCAGGGTTGCGTGTTCTGGGATTTCTCTAGAGACTGGCAAGGGCTCCTGAACCAGTAGTTTCTGTGCTGCTGGTCTGTAAGGGTTGGAAAGTCCAAGACTTAGGACCCAGCTTCCTTTCTTAGCTGATGTTTTTTGCCAGAACACCATGGGCTGTTACTTGTCTGAGTTGAAAGTTGTTTGCATTTACTCCTGTAAATGTATTCATCCTTTTTAATTTATGTAAGGTTTTTCTGTATGCAATTCTCGATTCTTTAAAGAGAGGACAACAAATTACGGTTTTCTACTGTTATGTGAGAACATTAGGCCCCAGCAACACATCATCGTGTAAGGAAAAATAAAAGTGCTGCTGGAAAACAAACCAACACAAAACATAGAACCAGGTATGGGAACTGAGATATCTGTAAATTCTAAAAGTGATCACATCAACAGCTTCATCCTGGTCCTGGAAAACAAATAGAGACGGAGTGATGCTGTGCAGCTGGCGTGGGTTCAACAAAACCGTGTTAAGTGCTTCCTTTGGGGGCAGGTTATGGAAAGGTGAATGCAGGAGAATTCTACAGTCACAGTCTGGGTTTCAGTGTGTCATTTGCCAAATGTCTCAGAATGGTCCGGTGGACAGGGGAGGGAAGCAAGAGGCAGATGACATTTCAGGTGCTGGACTCAGTGCCATGCAGGCAAACATCTCTATCAAGAGAATGCCTGCCCTCTAGGAGATCAGTGTCATCAGGAGGTCTGAGGGCGTAGCCTGGGTTTTTTTTACACTGACTTCAGCATAGACATAAATGAGGTGTGTATCAAATGTGTGAATGACGTAAAGGTAACTGATACTTGGGATGTCAGTAAAGATCCCTAAATAGCCCAACAGGCTGGAATGATGAAATTTCACAGCATAAATGTGAAGTCTTGCCCTCAGCTTAAATCAATCACCTTTATAAGTACAGGATGGCAACGGCAGCATGTGTGTCTGCTTGTGTGAAAAGGTGTTTTAGTTGACAGCAAGTGCCTTATACATAACCCACAGTGAGACGTGTGGCTGCCAGCGGTTTGCTGGGGACAACATCTAGAATGAGACAGGTGAGAATTCTCCATCCTGGCCTTGTTAGAATCGGGAGAGCTACATACAGTTCTGAGCACAGAGAACACGTGGAAGTCTTTAGTAGAAGGTTTGGAAACTGAGTCTCCTAAGGAACTGTGGAAGAGACTGAGGATATAGCCTGGGGGACAGATGCTGGGGGTCACGACAGCTGCCCTCAAAGGTGGAGAAGATGGCATGCCGCGGTAAGGGACACGGCCTGCTCCCTTTAGCTCTGAGGACGGAATCGTGGTGGCAGTTACGGGGAGGCTGACTGCTGCTCATTGAAAGGAAGACCTGTCCAGAAGTTCCCACCATTGGAACAAATGGTCCTGTGAGACTGAGAGTTCTGAGCCACTGAAGGTGTTCAAGGAGAAACCGTACGTCAGGTTGGAACTAAAGAAAAGTGTCACCCTTGCAAAAGTTGATCTTGGTTGAAAAAAAGAAGTGTCACCCATCAGAAGCTGGACCAAGTCTTCAAGTTGCCTTTCAACATCATGTTATACACACATACATACCCCCCAAAATCACCCCCAACCCCGCACACATAGCCTTCGTACATATATTTATAGACTAAACTTTTAAAACGTAGCACTTTTTTAATTGCTGTGGCTGTCCAGGCCATCCTGACCGCCCTGCTCTAAGGCAGGGACTGTTTGGGGCAGGACCTGCTGGTTCTGCCCTGTACGTTCCCAGAGAGCAGGAAAGCGTTGCTCACAATGAGTTTACATCCTGTTGAGGCACAGCAGAGCTTCCTCAAGCAGCTGCGCTTGGTCACCCTGCACCAGTTACAGCCCAAACTTCCCTTTGGGTTTGTGTTTTCCAGCAGGGCATTTTCTGAGGCAACCTCTGGCACCACATTTCCCTCTTTGCCCCCGGGGGGCCTCTCCTTTGTCCCCACCCTTCCTGGAGAGAGCAAGAAATTCAGGTCAACCAGGAAGCCTTCACAAAGGCTGGCACTGACCTTCCCTTTGTCAGTTTGGGGTCTGTTCTGTCTGGGCAAAGGTCTCAGACTGTTCACAGTCCGACATAGAGACCGGAAACGAGCCCCAAACAGTCTGAAGGGAGCAAAAGGCATTCTTGCAGATGTTTACTACTTCAGTGAGGCTTTGAATGACTCAGAGAGGTCGTCACGCCCAGTCATCTTCAAATTTTTCTGCACATTAGACTGCCCTGGGGAGCCTGAAAACAATCCCAATGCCCAGTCCACACCCCTTCCACACCAATTACAACGGACTCTCTGGAACCCAGGCAGCCATACTGTTTACCACTTGTCTGGTGATTCTTATGTACAACCACACTTGCGAACCGGAGATCTAGTCCTGGGCTTCTCATACTTGCCGTGTTTGAAAGCATCACCTGGGGATCCCGCTAAAACGCACATTCTGATTCGGTAGGTCTGGGGTGCGCTCCAAGATTCTGCATTTCTTTTTCTTTTTCCTTTTTTTTTTTTTTTTTTGAGACGGAGTCTCGCTCTGTCGCCCAGGCTGGAGTGCAGTGGCGCAGTCTCGACTCACTACAAGCTCCGCCTCCCGGGTTCACGCCATTCTCCTGCCTCAGCCTCCCGAGTAGCTGGGACTACAGGCGCCCGCCACCTCGCCCGGCTAGTTTTTTGTATTTTTTAGTAGAGACGGGGTTTCACCGTGTTAGCCAGGATAGTCTCGATCTCCTGACCTCGTGATCCGCCCGTCTCAGCCTCCCAAAGGATTCTGCATTTCTAACAAGCTCCCAGGGGATGCTGATGCTGCCAGTCCACGGACCACTCTCTGAGGGGTAAGGCTCCTAATCCAACTGACTAATTCAACTCAGGTTAACTAGCTGGATGATTGTTTTTGTTTTTGTTTTTGTTTTGAGACGGAGTCTCGCTCAGTCACCCAGGCTGGAGGGCAGTGGCGCAGTCTCGACTCACTGCAAGCTCCGCCTCGCGGGTTCACGCCATCCTCCTGCCTCAGCCTCCTGTGTAGCTGGAACTACAGGCGCCCGCCACCACGCCCGGCTAATGTTTTGTATTTTTAGTAGAGACGGGGTTTCACTGTGTTAGCCAGGATGGTCTCGATCTCCTGACCTCGTGATCCGCCCGCCTCCGCCTCCCAAAGTGCTGGGATTACAGGCTTGAGCCACCGCACCCAGCCGTTGGATGATTTTTCAGAGGGTGGTAGGAAGCCTAGGATTACCCAAGGGGTAAAGGGATTTACTCAAGGGATAAAGAGCAATTTGCTCTGTTCTACGAGAGAAACTCAGGTTCTGAGAAGCATTCTTGCCTTTTGGGCTGCAGTCACCACTTGCTGTTCATAGATGTCAAGGTTCTGGTTCATGAGCTCCAAGGCCTCCTGGCGGCTGATGAGAGCCACAGGGTTCGGACTCAAGATGGATGGATGCTCGTACACGGCAGCCACGTAATATTCAGCCTCGTGATGTTCAGCCACGCTCTCCTCCCCGGTGTGGGCTCCCAGGGCAACCACGTAACAGCCGCAGAGGAAAAGAGCAAGCTTACTTCTGGCTCCAGACATAATGCAGACCATAAATCTGGAATGTAATGGGGCAAGGGGAAAACAGCTGAATAAAGAATCCTGCCAAGAATTTAACGTTCGCAGCTGTGATTTATTAATCCCAGCAATTAAACTCACTCGCAGTGATACTGCGGCTCAAAGAGTTTGTTTCATGTTCCTAATAAAAGAGTATGTGTTTCTCTCCAAACACGTAGCAAGCCACATTTAAAATGGCTCACTGTGTTAATAGTCTGGTTTTAGAACATTTCCAAAACAGACTCAACGTTTGCCATGATTTTCTTACCCAGTGTTCAGCAAGACCGTAGTGTATCACTACCCACTTTTCTAGCTGTGCACTTCAATTTTAATCAATAGTAATTATACAGATTATTTGACATAATTCTGTGATGTATTTCACACTCCACCCTCTGCCCTCTATCCACACAAACACACGACAGGTCAGCCATCCGTAATGTCTGTGATTGTCATGACCCTAATAACACAGCTTGACTTTCCTGACCATCAAAACCTGATGAATTACAATTCTCCTTGCATTTCTTTGGTTAGTAAAAAATACTATGGATAATTCTCCCTCGATTCACAACAAAATTATTTATTTGGTGCCAAGAAACTGCTGACTTCTACATAAATGCCAATAGCTACTTTCTTTTATAGACAAGCAAAGTCTCCCAATAAAAGCATGTTATTTTTCCTCCTTGAACTTGAGAATCGCCACTGCACATTATCACTTTCTTAACTCCATCTCTGTGACTCCAAAACTCTTGCTCAAAAGCCTACTCATTTGGAAATAAAATCCTTTTTGCAGTGATAAAATGCAATTTTCTAGAAAATAAACTACAAATTTCCAGAAAGTAAACTCAGTTTCATAGCTTCTACCAGAAAAGACTAGAAGTAAATGATACTTCTGTGTGTCTCCTCCTACCTCCCAGAATAGGAATGTTTCTTTCTAAACAGTGTGTGTTACTGAGTGTTTGAGAGTAAATAGTCCAATTCTGCCTTTAAAAATCAGGCTGGCCTCCCAGCTGAAGCATCCTCTCAGGCAGAGATTTACTGGGTAGTGTGCCAAAGCCAGGCCACCTGCCCCTGGAGATGTCCTGGGGCTGACCAACTGCCCAGGAATCTGGATTAAAAGTCAAGATAACAAAGACAAATCCAAGAATCATACTGCTGCCCTTTAAAAAGAAAATGACACCCTGTCCAAGTCTCGACTCATAACTCCTGTGTTTGCATTTTAAAACCAAACTCCCTCAGCTACAAATTTATTTATTTTTTTGTCAAAAGTTCCAGAAACAAACCAGTTATTTTCATCAATAGACTAAGAACCAGAAATGCTCATCTTGGCAAAATTAGATATTCCTCAGAATGAGAAGTATTCTCCCACCCCAACCCTGCTCCATCTCAAACTGTTACTTCTTTCCCCAGGGAATAAATGTACCATCCAAACAGCAAACCCCAGGATTTGTTGCCATTCATCTGGGACACTGTAAACAATGTTTTAAGATAAGAACAAGGAGCTTTTGAGTGAGTAGTCATGAGTTTTTGAGTAGAAACAAAAGTATAATTGATAAGTTTTCTTATCTGAATTTTGCCTCTAAAGACAAGCAAGGAATAATTTAAAATGTCTCAGAAATCCATTTTTCCATTCCATCTCTGGTTTCACAGTGATAACAGAGAGCGGTTTTTGGGGCGAATTTTCATCTTCAAAGTCATACTGACTATTTCTGAAGTATAAGGCAAAGGCCTCACTAAGAGCTGTGGAAACTGAGGCCAGGAGAGGAGGGTATGAACCAGTCCCCAGTGGAGGCAAGTCAGGAGTGCCTGGGGCCAAGAGTGGCATTCACATTAATTACATCTCTTTCTCAACTGAGAGCTGGGTACTACCGATGTTGGGGTACAGAATATTTGTTTAAGCCTGAAGAACTTGCAATCCAGCAAAACACGGAAACCACAGAACCTGCAAGGTATCACATTTCTTTCTATCTTGAGAAAATAAAATTTATTTTACCAAAGGAGCCTAGTAGGAGAGCTCTAAGCAGCAATCATTTGTGTGTGAACAAAGGTAGGTCGATAATAAGAGGTTATGCAGATTCAACCAGGTATTCATGCTTGAAAGAACCAAGCTTAATGAGGTAGAAGAGAATGAGTAATTACAACAAAAATAGGTCTAGTCAGCTGGCCCTCAGTATCCATTGTTTCTGCATCCATGGATTCTACCAACCTTGGATTGAAATTACTGGGGCAGGAGGGGGAGAGGGGAGTCCAATAAAATAATAGCACAACAATAAAAAAAAAAAGCAATTTAAAAAATACAGTACAACAATTATTTATATAGCATTTAGATTGTATTAGGTAGTGTAAGGGATCTAGAGATGATTTGAAGTGTACAGGAGGAAGTGTTTAGGTTATACGTAAATTCTACACTATTTGATATAAGGAACTTGAGCATCTGAGGGTTTTGGTATCCACAGGGGTCCTGGAACCAGTCCCAACAGATACTGAGGGACAACTGTACATCAATTTGCCCTTCCCAAAGAAATATTTTATCCAAATTAGCAAATGCTGCTTTTCTCTCTTTGGCATCACAGATACCTTCTCAGAAAAAAGTAAACAGGGCCAGCGGCAAGGACTCTGAAGGACTCAGCAGGCTGCAGCGGGAGGTGCTCAGTTGTAAAGTGGCAGGACTAGAGGTAGGACTGGAGGGGCCCAGCCTTCCGGCAGCTACCAGGTGCTGGCCCATGAGGTTATGCACAGGACGACTGGGGTGTGGGGCTTCCCTGGGAACAAGGGGCCCTGGAAGTCATGGGGTTCTTGGAAATACAGCAGCTGGCCCATCTTTAGAGCTGGTCAGGACCTGGACCATAAAGAAAATGGTAACTAGAGGTGTGACATGGTGGCAATGTACTTGCTTTCATTGAAGGGCATCTGACATAGGAGAGTAAACTGCAGGAAGGGCCCAGTGTGAATGCACAGTTGAAGCGGCGACCATGTGCATGCCCTCTGAGACGAGGGCCTTGGTTCGTGGGGTACACTGAACCCCACTTCCAGGGAACAACAGAACCAGGAGGGTGCTGGCTTCAGACAGCCATGCAATTCCCAACTGTGGGCCAGCCCCAGGGGTAGGTGTCAGGGGTCCAGCAGTGGACAAGACAGACCCTTCCTCGTGGGGCCCGTGCTCTGGATAACCATGTCAGATGGTGAGTAAGTGCAAAGGAGAAATGAGGCAGTGAAGGTGGTAAGGCGAAGAGAGGGGGACAATTTTAAGCAGTGTGGTCAAGGAAGGCCTCGATGAGAGGGTGATGTTTGATCAGAGGCCTGAAGGGGGTTCAGGAGGAAGTCACGTGGGTCTGCGGAGTGACAGCACAGCAGGCAGAGAGCCTGAGGCAGGAACATGCCTCACAGGTGCAAGAAACAGCAAGGACGACAGGGGGCTGGAGCCAAGGGGACAAGGAGAAAGTGGCAGCAAAAGGAATCACAGAGAGAGAAATGACAGGGACCTGCCCAGTGGTCTCCTAACATCCCCCTGCATTTGTCCTCATCCTCTTCCATTCTGGACTCATAAGAGCAGCCAATGAGATCCAGAGAAAGCGTGAGTCTACCAAGGTGCACCTCTGAAACTCTTCCAGTGACTCCCCGGTTCATGCAGCGTAGAAGTCAAAATCCTTACAATAAGCCAATAGGAAGCAGCCAGGAGACAGGAAACACTTGGCAGGTGGGGAGAGAGGCAGAGTGGCATCTTGAAGCAAGCATCCTGATCTCAGATGGCCCTACAGAAGCTCTGTTTCTCATTTCATAAGGAAAACATTCCCCCAACACCACTCCTGATCAGGAAGGTTCTTTCCATCTAAGAGGAAAAATCAGTCTCAATTACATGGAAATGTATTTTGTATAAATTTGGTAACATGTCAATCACTAGATATTTTTACACACAAGGGATTTTTCCCCACCTTGCTAAATGATTCATCTTAATAATTAGCTATGTTTCCTTCCTAGTCATGCTATTACAATAGTGTCTTCTGCAATAAGATGAAAGGGATTATTATTAAGCCATTCTTAATAATTTCAGAGGCAGATATATACATTAAAAATATTTAAAAGATACATAAAACATCTTTTAAAATAAAAGTTCTTGTCATTCTTTACTTGTCAGGGAGAATAGCAGTCCTATGATTGGGAAAGGAGGCAGGAAAAGTTGGCAGAGGAAATGTCACATCCTGTGGAACAAAGCCTGAGGGACCTGCTAAGTCATTAGGAGTCGGCATAGTATACATTTCTATGTGTAGTGACTGAATGCCAAGAAAAACATTGGGAAGTTCCAACAGTTTTTAAATTATTCTCATGAATTTCGTGACTTCATTGTCTAAATTATTTTACATAAACAGGAGAAATAATGTCTATCTCCACCTAATTAATATGATCTGAATTTAAAGAAATCACAAAAACGATCTTTTATTTCCCAGAAAGTCTTCTCTTGCCTCTTGTTATCTGATTGTCGCATCTGAGCGTGCTGGTCATGAGCTTGTCCGTGACTGGCCCCGGAACAAGAAGCTCCACAATGGTTCTCGCGTGGGCAGCTTTGTTTAAACCCACCCACTACCAAGACGTTTGATGTCTTATTCGGAAAGGTCAAGTGTAAACACTTGTGAGTGGCAGCTGATATTTAAGCCTGAACTCACCAGCAACCGTGAATAAGTTATCAAGCTAATATGTCCTCTGAGTTGAGGTGGTAAATTGTAATTTCACTTTTTAAAAAATTCCAGCTATTATTTTCAAAAAAGAGAATGATATACAGAAGTGTAACTGTGCACTGTTCCTTTGATTAGCCAGTTTCTGCTCCACTGGCTAGAATAATTTATCCTAGGAAACTAAATGTGCAATCAAAGGATCTTGACATTTCAACTGAAACATGTTATCTTTCTTTTCCTCAAATGAGAAACTGCCTTCACAATTTAAGTCAAATAAAACTTCTTCCTGAAATACCCAGGTATTTAATGTAAGAAGGCTTTTTTTGCATGTGGAATTTGAATAACAGTCTGTCTTTCACTTTCTGTAGACAGAAGGAACCCCAGCGGAGACGGATTCTCAGACAGTTGCTACTGCCACTCTGTGGACAAACTGAGTATCATTAACCCAAGTGGCTACGCATGTGACCTTAGGTATCGCGATAGCAGAGACATTCTTAAGCAGTAAATGGATGGCTTTTTCCCTCCTTTCCTTCTCCATTTCTAATACTTAATCTATCTCTTTTACAGTTAAAGAAGACCCAGAAAGCATTCGATTTTCAAGATTTGAGTTTCATGAAAGCTGTTTTTTATTCACCACACTCCCACAATGGCATCTTTTATATTCACAAGTTCGAATTCGTTGCAATTTCATAGAATATGACTGGATGTAAAAAGTGATGCTGTCCATTCCCCTGTGACACACAGCGTCTGCCTGGGGAAATCTGTCTGAATGAAGGGATCTACAATCAATGCCACATTGCATTTTACATGCAACATAAGCCATTTGAATATCCATTATTATTATTTTTTTATCTTCCTGCAACACAAAGCAGAGAAAGCAGATGGTAAATATCCCATTTTCATGGGGAGGGAAAACTCCAGGACTGGTTAGTAATGAGAATGAGACTGGGAGCCAGGTCTCCCGGCTTCTGGTCCAGCCTGCCTAGTGCATGCTGAAGAACCAGGGCAATTTAGTGGCCAAGCTTTAACGACCACTGCGGAGGTGAAACCCTGTCTGTACTAAAAATACAAAAAGTTAGATGGGCGTGGTGGCACGTGCCTGTAATCCCAGCTACTCAGGAGGCTGAGGCAGGAGAATCGCTTGAACCCGGGAGGTGGAGGTTGCAGTGAGCCTAGATCGCACCATTGCACTCCAGCCTGGGCGACAGAGTGAGACTCTGTCTCAAAACAAAACAACCACTGCAGAGTCTTCAATATGCTGTGGGGGAAGTAAGCAGAAATTTCAAGGTAGCTCTCCCAAGGGAGATTCTGGGTGATCAGACCAGAGCAGAGGGTCTCAAATGTAAGCATGCCATCAGAGTCACCCGAGGACTTGAACACACAGATCTCTGGAGCCCATGCCTGAAAGTTTTGATTGAGTAGGTATGGAATAGGGTCTGAGAATCTGCATTTTATGGCAAATTCCCAGGTGATGCTGATGCTCCTGGTCTGAGTCACACTTGGAGAAGCACTTGAGGAGAAGATAAAGGAATGTATATCCTCTATTCTGACTCCTATCTTTGCCTTATGTCAAAGAAAGATAGGAGTCAGAAACATCATCTTCATTTCTCAGGTGCCTCTCCAATAGGGCTGATAGAATTTGGGCAGATTTCAAAGTGTTTCTACCATATTGAGTGAAAATAAGCAGCAAAGAAAGCATTAAACACTCAAACTAGAGGGAAAAATCTCCCTAAGCAACTTGATGCAGGTCAGTTAAAGGACTCGGTGCTTGTCTTAGCCATGGCAGGAATACCATTGAAGAACCCGGTTGTTATTGGTTTTTGCTTAAAGTTCCTGATTTTAAAAAAGGTGGGGGGCAATATGGTAGACTAGATAATCTGAAATATCTTTCAACCATATCCTGCAAAAATGGAACAAGTTATTTTTAAATGCATATTTGAGTTTGCAGGAAAGTTAAAGGAAATCCTGAGTGGTCGAAAATGAACTGTGAAAAAGTTTTAAACTATTGATTGGAGACCTTGACCAGGCAGCAAGGGAAATACACACACATAAAGCTTTTCCACCGTCAGTCAGTCCTGGGACACATGAATGGTGGGGGCACTTCTAGCTACTCTGTTCTTCTGGAATGCTTATGGTTTCCAAAAACCATCATCGAATTCTCTGAAATGAGTTTCAATGAGTGTCAGCAAGGTATTGCTTTTAAAAGCCTTTGGGAAATTTCTCCCCCATTTCCTTCTTGGACTACCTGAAAGAACCACCTTCTAGATAATGTGGACCTGAGGGCTTGACATCCAGAAGAAAAAAAACCAGTGCGTGGAAACTGTGACGTCCTAGAACCACATGTCAAAATTTTCAGGGAAGATGTGCTCAGAAATGTGGGCAATGTGATGGCTTTTTGTGATCATTAAACGTATGATGGACACAATATTGCTGATTGTATAGTGCATACAACATCTCTAGATGTATGATGGGTGCAACATAACTGTATGATGGATGCAACCTCACTAAGCCTGTGGTGGATACAGAATCTCTAAGCCTGTGGTGGATACAGTGTCACTACATCAAGTCCCATTACCCTTGTGCTCATCTCTGCCAGTACTCAGGAGTGAGAAATGCAGATGAAGATGGTCAGGATGCAGAGAGTGGAGAACAATGTGGTGGGTAATAGGGCCAAGGAACCCTGTTCCCCCAAATCAAAAGAATAATCCTTGAGGCCAGGCATGGTGACTCACACCTGTAATCCCAGCACTTTGGGAGGCCAAGGTGGGTGGATCACCTGAGGTCAGGAGTTCAGGACCAGCCTGGCCAACATGGTGAAACCCCAACTCTACTAAAAGTACAAAAAAATTAGCTAGGCATGGTGGTGGGCGCTGTAATCCCAGCTACATGGGAGGCAGGGGAATAGCTTGAACCTGGGAGGCAGAGGTTGCAGTGAGCCGAGATCATGCCATCGCACTCCAGCCTGGGCAATAAGAGCGAAACTCCATCTCAAAAAACAAAACAAAACAAAAGAATAACCCTTAACAGGATAGCTAGAAACGCCAACACTGGATGACAGTAGAAATTATGAAGGAAACAAATTAAAAAGCTGAAGTAAACCACAGTGCTGGAAATAACATGCCAAAGGCCACCTTCGCTCGTGCAGAGGCCAAGAGGTATATATTTGGGAGAGGCATAGTCAAAATTACCAAGAGAGGCCAGGCATGGTAGCTCATGCCTGTCATCCCAACACTTTGGGAGGCTGAGGCAGGAGGATTGCTTGAGCCCAGGAGTTTGAAACTAGCCTGGGCAACATGGAGAAACACTGTCTCTACCAAAAAGAAAATTTTAATTAGCTGGGCATGGTGGCATGCACTTGTAGTCCCAGCTACTTGGAAGGCTGAGGTGGGAGGATCCCTTGAGCCTGGGAGGCAGGAGTTGCAGTAAGCTGTGATTGCAAGACCCTGTCTTAAGAAGAACAGCAAAAAGCAGGCAAAAAGCAGGGGATCCTGGTGCTGTAGCTTCTGAGAACCTGTGGAGGTGCTCTTGATCCATGTGTGGTAGGAAGCACGGTGAGGCGTGCAGCGGCTGCTCAGAGGTGTTTGGTTGGAGGGCAGAGCTCAATCAAGAATGATGGTAACCTTTCCAGATCTATTCACCAACCTGGCTCTCTTCTTCACCCACGGCATGCCAGATGCGTAGAGAAATGATTAGTATCTCTATCTTTGCCTCTCTTCCTGGAGGCATTGGATATTTTGGTTTTCTTCTGCTTTGGTCAAATGAGTAACTATTGGCATGCCTTTTTTCCTCTGACAGATGGTTCCAAGTCAGCCATAGCTGCATTCTGGTTCTAACACATTTCTGCATTCTGGCCCTGTGCCATCTAGACTCTTAGTAGGACAGACATATGACTAGCTCCCCTACGTCCTATAGCTTCTTTTTTTTTTCTTTTTTGAGACAGGGTCTTGCTCTGTCACCCAGGCTGGAGTACAGTGGCGTGATCATAGCTCGCAGCAGCCTCAAACTCCTAGGTTCAAGTGATCCCTCCCCAAGAGCCTCTCAAGTAGCTGGGACTACAGGTGCACGCTACCATGTGTGACTAATTTTTAAATTTTTTGTAGAGATGGGGTCTTGCTATGTGGCTCAGGCTAGTCTTGAACTCCAGGCCTCAAGCAATCCTCTCACCTAAAGTGCTGGGATTATGGCTGTGAGCCACCATGCCTGGCCTCTGTCCTATAGCTTTACCTGGCATGAAAGTCCGAGGCCTGCAGAGCTGGGGCTCCCTGAGGGTGTTGGGAGTACAGGGTTGCATACCAGAGGCTTCAGTGTCTTCCATGATAGTTGTAGGTGCAACATTCCTCAGCACTAGAGGCAAAGCAGAGGATCTTCTAGCGCCTTTTGTGAAGAAGTTACTCTTAAAGTAGGAGGGGACTGATACTCATAGCCAGGATTTTACCCAAATCTGTTCTGACCAAAAGCCCACATGCTTTTTAATGCAACCACACTCAAAACAGTGGTGGTGGTGGGGGAGGTTGATTGAATATGATACTAGGATGACTAAATAACAATAGGAATAATAGCATCTTAGGCCATACACAAAAATATACTCAAAATCAGAAGCTGAATATCAAATGTTAGAAAAACTAGCATAAATTAGAATTAGGTATCAGATACTTGAAACGACTTTCTAAAATTTGGAACAATTAAAAGAAGAAACAGATTGACAAATTAAAATTTACATGTCAAATATAAACATCAAGACAACACTTATAAACAGGCAATGAACAAGAACAGATTTTAACAAGAAAATAAATCATAAACAAACACTTTGGAAGGCTTTGAATTTATGTACAAAATAAAAAATTAAAACTGGTACTACTCAAAATATTTTGAGTATACTAAGGGATAAACTAGTATAGTGATAAAGAATAGCAATGTCTTCCTAGTATAAACAAGCTTGAAAACTCATATGATGAATCACAAACAGTGTATTTCTGGGATTTTATCTTAGGAAGTCATTCAAAAGAAGGAAAAAAGGTGTTTGCTGAAGTAATGGCATACCATGGAGATAAAGAATACAGGCTTTTGATCTTCCGCATATCTGAGTTGAAATCCTGTTCTGATGCTTACTTGTTACATAATCTTGTTATATTTAACATAACTAAACTTAAATTCCTTCCTCAATAAGTTGAAATAAAAACATCTGATGTGGCTGGGTATGGTGGCTCACATCTGTAATCCCAGCGCTTTGGGAGGGCAAGGTGGGAGGACTGCTTGAGGCTAGGAGTTCAAGACCAGCCTGGAAAACATAGTGAGACCCTCTCTATAAAAATGTGAAAAACATTAGCAGAACATGGTGGCACACACCTGTAGTCCCAGCTACTTGGGAGGTTCAGGTGGGAGGATCACCTGAGTCCAGGAGTTCAAGACTGCAGTGAGCCATAACTGCACAACTGCACTCCAACCTGGGCAACATAGTGAGACCCCCATCTCTACCAAAAAAAAGTTAAAATCCGATATAAAATGCCTCATGTTTAGTAAGTTGAGGCTAGCTGAAACTGAAGAATGAATCCCAACAGAAGACAGCTAGAAACAAACAATATCCAATAGGAAGAAAATTAGGAAAATGAATGAATATCAGTCAGGTGGAATATTAAACAAAAATTTAAAAAATAATTGTGAAGATTCTGAAAATAAAATATGCTTAAGGTGTGCTAAACACTTAATGAAAATTTTTATACATTTACTGTGATAATAGCTAAGTTAAAATGTATGCATGTAAACAAAGATTGAAAATCAATGTGAATAAATTAAAACATGAAGGTTATTTTACAAGGATTTAAAATGTCTTCTTCAGTGTTACACTGTTTTTCTAATAAATGAAAACCATAAGGAAAAAAAATAAATTAATGGCTGACTTCAGGTTTTCAGTCCAGCCTGTAAGG
The DNA here is from genome assembly GCF_008728515.1 of Papio anubis. Classification (NCBI taxonomy): domain Eukaryota; kingdom Metazoa; phylum Chordata; class Mammalia; order Primates; family Cercopithecidae; genus Papio; species Papio anubis. Next base: position 161,811,165 of record NC_044977.1, on the reverse strand, counting down.
AGCTTGGAAGTTGCCACTCCATCCTAACAGGAGGAACACTAAACAAGCTGAAAACCAACAACTCTTCCTAGATATATCAGAGAATTGATGTCACAGGGCAAACTGCTGTCCCCAGTATTAGAGAAACACACAAGTGAATTCAGAGTCACAAGTTACCAAAGCACAAACCCACAAGCAGAACCTCCACAGGAAAACCTAAAATGCAACTGATGAATTGCTGGACGCTCAGGATGAGTCAGTTAAAAAGTCCAGAGGGGGCCAAGCACGGTGGCTTACGCCTATAATCCCAGAACTTTGGGAGGCTGACGTGGGCAGATCATGAGGTCAAGAGATCGAGACCATCCTGGCCAACATGGTGAAACCCTGTCTCTACTAAAAATACAAAAATTAGCTGGGCGTGGTGGTGTGTGCCTGTAGTCCCAGCTACTCAGGAGCCTGAGGCAGGAGAATTGCTTGAACCTGGGAGGCGGAGATTGCAGTGAGCCAAGATCATGCCACTGCACTCCAGTCTGGCAAGAGAGCGGGACTCCGTCTCAAAACCGACAGATAAAAAATAAAAATAAAAATAAAAAATAAAAAAAACTCCAGAGGGGCCCAGACTTAGATGGAGACACCCACACTTTTGTAAGTTTTACCTGTAGGAGCTCTACCAGGTTCTCACAACGAAGACTGGAGTAAAAATCCTCCCATGCTTCTGCCAGAGGAAGAAGGAAAGTAAAAAAGCATTCTGGTCTTTAGCAGGCCTCTCCTCGAGAGAAACTGTTTTTACCTGAGCCTAACTTATTGGGGTTTTATCAAAGCTTAACTGACCTGGGGGAAGGGAAATACCGAACTCTAGCCCCATTCTGTCCCACGTGAGTGGAGCTGGGGGCTGAGAAGCACTTATAAAGTTCACAGTCCAGAAACACTGGCTCCCTAAAGACTGAGGCCTAATTATAAGACAATAGAACACTTTCCCTCCCACCACATTTCAATTAAATGCCTTTTTACTGCAGTGCCTTTACTCAATACATCGTGTCCAACTTCCAACAAAAAATTACAAGGTATACTTAAAGGTAAAAAAATTGAGTTTGAAAACAGAGCAGGCATCAGAACCAGAGTCAGGCCAGGTGCAGTAACTCATGTCTGTAATCCCAGCACTTTGGAAGGTCAAGGTAGGTGGATAGCTTGAGGCTACGAGTTCAAGGCCAGGAGTTCAAGACCAGCCTGACCAACATGGTGAAACCCTGTCTTCACTAAAAATATAAAAATTGTCCAGGCATGGTGGCACATGCCTGTAGTCCCAGCTACTTGGGAGGCTGAGGCACAAAAATTGCTGGAACCCAGGAGGTGGAGGTTGCACTGAGCTGATATCACACCACTGCACTCCAGCCTGGGTGACAGAGCAAGACTTTATCTAAAAACAAACAAACAAAACAAAACAAAAAAACCAGAAGAACCAGAGTCAGATATGGCAGGGATGTTGTAATTATCAGACTAGCAATTTAAAATATATATGATGAATATGCCAAAGGCTCTACTGGAAAAAAACAAAACAAAACAAAACAGACAACATGCAAGAACAAATGGGTAATCTAAGCAGGTAGATGGAAATTCTAAGAAAGAATCAAAAAAGAAATGCTTGAGATTAAAAAACACTAACAGAAATGAAGAATCGCTTTAATGGATTCATTAGTAGATTGGACATGGCTGAGGAAGGAATCCCTGAGCTTGAGAATATGACAATAGAAATGCCCAAAACTGAAAAGCAGAGAGAAAAAAGACTGAAAAAAAGGAAAAAAAATTAACAAACAGTGGAACTACAAAGGTTATAAATATGTACAATGGGAATACCAGAAGGAGAAAGAATAGAAGCAATATCTGAGGCAATAATGACTGAGAATTTCCCCAGATTAATATCAGACACCAATCCACCAAGCCATCAGACATCAGACCCAGGAAGCTCAGAGAACACCAAGCAGGTTAACTTCCAAAAATGAAAATAAAAAATAAAAAAAATGCATGCAGGCAAATCATATTCAAATTGCAGAAAAGCAAAGATAAAGAAAAAAATCCTGAAAGAAGCCAGAGGGGAAAAAAACATCTTATATATAGAGAAGCAAAGATAAGAAAGATATCTGACTTGTCGGAAATCATGCAAACAATAAGATAGTGATGTGAAATATTTAAAGTGTTGAGAGGAAAAAAGTACCTACCTAGCATTGTATGTCTGTATTAGCCCATTCTCACACTGCTATAAAGAACTACCTGAAGCTGGGTAATTTATGAAGAAAAGAGGTTCCACAGGCTGTACAAGAGGCATGGCTGGGAGGCCTCAGGAAACTCAGAATCATGGCAGAAGGGCAAAGGGGAAGCAAGCACATCTTCACATGGTGGCAGAAGACAGAGAGAGCTAAGTGGGAAGTGCTACACACTTTTAAACAACCAGATCTCATGAGAACTCTGTCATGAGACAGCACTAGGGGGATAGTGCTAAACTGTTAGAAACCATCCACATGATCCAATCACCTCCCACCAGGCCACACCTTCAATACTCGGGATCACAATTCAACATGAGATTTGGGTGGGAACACAGAGCTAAACCATATCAACATCCTACAAAATTAACCTTCAAAAGCAGAGAAATAAGATACTTTCAGACAAAACCATGTGACAATATCACATAAAATGTTCAATTAAAACACCAAAACTCGGAAAAAGAGTGGAAGACAAAAACAGGAACAATGAACAAAGGCGGCAAGTAGAAAAAAGTAACAAATATGGTAGATAATAATCCAATTATATCAATAATCACTTTAAAAGTCAATGGTGTAAATATATCAAATCAAAACAAGAGATTGTTACAGTAGATAAAAAACATGACTCAACTATATGTTGTCTACAAGAAACCCACTTTAAATATAAAGACACATGTAGATTGTGTAGTAAATGGATGGATATACCATCCTAATAGTAACTGATATGGTTTGGCTGTGTCCCCACCCAAATCTCACCTTGAATTGTAGTAATCCCCACGTGTCAAAGGTGGAGCCACGTGGAGATAATTGAATCATGGGGGTGGTTTCCCGCATACTGTTCTTGTGGTAGTGAGTAAGTCTCATGAAATCTGATGGTTTTATAAACAGAAGTTCCTCTGCACAAACTCTCTTGCCTGCTGCCATGTAAGACGTGACTTTGCTCCTCATTTGCTTTCTGCCATGATTGTGATGCCTACCCAGCCATATGGAACTGTGAGTCCATTAAACCTCTTTCCTTTATAAATTACCCAGTGTCAGGTATGTCTTTATTAACAGCATGAAAACAGACTAACAGTCATCAAGAGAAAGCAGGAATAGCTATATAAATTTCAGACACAGCTGACTTTAGACCAAGGAAAGTTATCAGGATTAAAAAGTGGATCACAAAAGGGGTCAATTTAATAAGAAATAAAAATCCTTAATGTACACGTGTCAACACTGGAGCATCAAAATACATGAGGCAAAAATGGACAGAACTGCAAGGAGAAACAGATGTATCCACTATTATAATTGTAAACTTCAACACTCATCTATCAGTAATGGATAAAATCCAGAAGGCAGAAAATCAGCAAGGACATAGTTGAATTCAATAGCACCATCAATCAACTGTATACAAGAGACATCTATAGACTACTTCATCTAATAACAGCAAAATACAGATTCTTCTCAAGCTCACATGGAACATTTACCACGACAAGACACACTGTGAGCCATAAAATGCACCTTAACAGATTTAAAAGAGTAGAAATAATACAATGTCTGCTCTCAGACCACAGTAGAATTAAACTAAAAATCAATAACATAAATTTAGCAGGAAATACCCAAAATACTTAGAAATAAAACCACACAGTTCTAAATAACAAATGGGTCAGAAAAGAAATCTCAAGAGAAATGTACAAAAGAATTAAGATACAAGATTAGTAGTCTAAAGTTTTACTTCAAGAAACTAGAAAAAGAAGAGCAACTTAATTCTAAAGCAAGAAGAATGAAAGAAATTATAAACACTAGAGTAGAAATCAATGAAATGTAAAGCAGGAGACCAATAGAGAAAAATGAAACTAAATTCTGGTTCTTTGAAAAGATCAAGAAAAATCAATAAGCCTCTAGCCAGGCTAAGAAAAAAAAATAGAGAAGACACATATTACTGACATGAGCAATGAAAGAAGGCACATAACTACAGATCCCATGGACACTGAAAGAATAATAAAGGAATATTATAAACAACTTTATTCCCCAAAATTTGATAACCTAGATGTCAATTTAAGAAACTGATGTCCAGGCATGGTGACTCACGCCTGTAATCCCAGCACTTTGGGAGGCTGAGGCAGGTGGATCACCTGAGGTTAGGAGTTGGAGACCAGCCTGGCCAACATGGTGAAACCTCATCTCTACTAAACATACAAAAATTAGCCGGGTGTGGTGGTGGGCACCTGTAATCCCAGCTATTCAGGAGGCCGAGGCAGGAAAATTGCTTGAACCAGGGAGGCAGAGGTTGCAGTGAGCCGAGATTGCACCACTGCACTCCAGCCTGGGCGACAAGAGCAAAACTCCATCTCAAAGTAAAGAAAAAAAAAAGGAAAATGATAACAAATTCCTTAAAAGACAGAATTTGCTAAAACTCACATAAGAAAAACAGACAATCTGAAGAGGCCTATATGTATTAGACAAATTGAGTCAATAATTTATAATCTTTTAAAACAGAGATCACCAAGTCCAGGTGGGTTCACTGGTGAATTCTACCAAACATTCAGAAATAAACCATACCAATTCTCTACTATCTCTTCCAGAAGACAGAATCAGAGGGAATACTTCTTAACTCATTCCATGAGGGCAGCATTACCCCAATACTGAAACAGACAAAAACATTACAACAAAAGAAAACTACTGTGAGGATTAATTTTAGATGTCAACTTGAATGGATTAAGGAACACTGTAGAAACCTGGTAAAGCATTACTTTTGGATGTGCTTGTGATCAGCATGAGAAGGTGAGTGTGTGAGTCTAAGTGGATTAGGTAAAGATGAGCCACCCTCAATGTGAGCAGGCACCATCTAATAAGCCAAGAGCTAAGAGAGGGAAAAAAACAGAAAAAGCAAGTGTGTTGATTTATCTGCAGGAGCTGGGATATACCCATCCTCTCCTGCCCTGGCCTGTGGACTCCAGGACTTGCACTAGCAGCCCCCTGGGTTCTCAGGCCTTCGGCCTTGGATTTAGTTATGCCATTAACATTCCAGGGTCTCCAGCTTGCAGATGGCCTGTCATTGGACTTTTCAGCCTCCATAATTGTGTGAGCCAATTCCTCTAATAAATCTCTTTCGTATATCTCTCTCTATATATCCCTTTGGCACTGTCCCTATTACAGGAAGTCAGGGACCCCGAACATAGGGACCGGCTGGAGCCGTGGCAGAGGAACATAAATTGTGAAGATTTCATCTTTATATGGACATTTATCAGTTCTCAAATAATACTTTCATAATTTCTTATGCCTGTCTTTAATCTCTTAATCCTGTTATCTTCATAAGCTGAGGATATACGTCACCTCAGGACCACTGTGATAATTGTGTTAACTGTACAAATTGATTGTAAAACATGTGTGTTTGAACAATATGCAATCAGTGCACCTTGTGAAAGAACAGAATAATAGCAATTTTTATGGACTCCTGCAGAACCCTCAGGCTTACTAGGGTTGCGAAAACTCAGCCCTAGTAAATTTGTGGTCAGACAGGTTCTCTGTTCTCGAACACTGTTTTCTGTTGTTTAAGATGTTTATCAAGACAATATGTGCACCGCTGAACATAGACCCTTATCAGTGGTTCTGCTTTTGCCCTTTGCCTTGTTCCCACAGAAGCATGTGATCTTTGTTAGACCCTTATCAGTGGTTCTGCTTTTTGTCCTTTGAAGCATGTGATCTTTGTACCTACTCTCTGTTCTTACACCCCCTCCCCTTTTGAAACCATTAATAAAAACTTGCTGGTCTGAGACTCAGGCGGGTATCACAGTCCTACCAATATGTGATGTCACCCCTGGCGGCCCAGCTGTAAAATTCCTCTCTTTGTACAGTCTCTCTTTATTTCTCAGCCGGCCAACACTTATGGAAAATAGAACCTATGTTGAAATATTGGGGGTGGGTTCTCCCAATATCTCCCTAGAGAATTCTGACTAATACAACTACAGAGCAGTATCTCTCATGAATATAGATGCAATAATCTTTAGCAAAATCCTTGGGTTGGTGCAAAAGTCATTTGCCATTACTTTCAATGGCAAAAACCACAATGACTTTTGCACCAACAAATATTAGCAAATTGAATCTCATAATCCATAGAAGAAATTATACACCATGACTAAGTGAAATTTATCTCAGGTATGAAAGGTGGGTTCAATATTTGAAAATCAGTTTATGTAATCTATCACATTAACAGGCTAAATGAGAAAGATCACATGGCTCAGGAGGTGGAGGCGGCAGTGAGCTGTGTTCGCACCACTGCACTCCAGCTGGTGCGACACAGTGAGACCCTGTCTCAAAAAAAGAAAAGAAAAATCACATGATCATATCAATAGATGCAAAAAATAGATGTCAAATAGATGTATTTGACAAAATACAATACCCATTTGGAATGATAATAACTCTCAGTAAACTACAAATAGAGGGGAACTTCCTCAACTTGATTTTAAAAAACCACCTACAGCTAACATCATAGTTAGTGGTAAGAAACTAGAGCCTTTATACTAACATTAGGAACAAGGTAATGATGCCCCCTCTCACCACTGCTTTTCAACATCATACCGTAAGTCCTAGCTAATGCAAAAAGCAAAGAAAAGATACAGACTGGGCAAGAAGAAATAAAACTGCCTTTGTTCTCAGATGAAATTGTCATTGATGTAGAAAATTGGAATGAATTAATAACAAATCTCTGTAATAAGTTATTATACCATTGTTGTAGGATACGAGGTTCATATGCAAACATCAATTTATTTCTCATATATCAGTGAAGAACAGTGGACTTTTAAATTTAAAACATAATACTATTGGCTGCGCGCAGTAGCTCACGCCTGTAATCCCAGCACTTTGGGAGGCCGAGGCAGGTGGATCACAAGGTCAGGAGATCAAGACCATCCTGGCTTACACGGTGAAACCCCATCTCTATGAAAAATACAAAACATTAACCAGGTGTGGTGGTGGACATCTGTAGTCCCAGCTACTCAGGAGGGCTGAGGCAGCAGAATGGCGTGAACCCGGGAGGCGGAGCTTGCAGTGAGCCGAGATCACGCCATTGCACTCCAGCCTGGGCGACAGAGCGAGACTCCGTCCCACAAGTAAATAAATAAAACGATAACATTATTTATATTTGTACCCTACATATGAAATATTTAGGCATAAATTTTTTAAAAATGTGTAAGGCCTGCGTGAAAAAAACTACAAAACTCTGTTGAAAGAAATCAAAGCAGCACTAAATAAATGCAGAGACTCAATATTGTCAAGATGTCAGTTCTTGACAACAACTTGATCTATCGATTCAACACAATCCCAACTGAAATCCCAACAAGTTATTTTGTAGGTATCAACAAACTGATTCTAAACTGTATATGGAGCAGTGGCTTATGCCTGTAAGCTCAGCACTTTAAGAGGCAAGGCAGGAGGATCATGTGAGGCCAGGAATTTGAGACCACCAGCGTGGGCAAAATAGAGAGACCGTATTCTCTACAAAATTAAAAAAAAAAAATTAAGTTAGCTGTGCAAGGCAGTGTGTACCTGCAGTCCTGGCTACTCAGCAGACAGAAGTGGGAGGATCACTTGATCCCAGGAGTTCAAGGTTATAGTGAGCTATGATCACTCCACTGCATTCCAGCTTGGGTGACAGAGCAAGACCTGTCTCTAAAGAAATACATAAAAATAAATTGCATATGGAGAGGTAAAAAGACCAAGAATGGCCAACACAATATCGAAGAAGAATGAAGTCAGAACACACACTACCAACTTCAAGACATTATAAAACTGTAGTAATCCAGACAATATGATATTTTACCTATTGGCCAAAGAACAGACAAATTGATGGAACAGAATAGAGAATCCAGAAATAGACCCACATAAATACAGTCAACTGGTCTTATTTATTTATGTGTGTATTTATGTATTTACTTATTTTACAGATGAGGTCTCGCTGTGTTGCCTAGGCTGGACTCACATTCCTAGGCTGAAGCAATTCTTCCACCTCGGCCTCCTAAAGAAAACTATGGAACTCTACTGAGCAGCTGGGACTACAAGTGTGCACCACTGCACACCAGGCTGGAGTCATCTTTGACAAAGGAGCAAAGGCAATGTGATGGAGCAAAGACAGTCTTTTCAACAAATGGTGCTGGAACAAACGGACACCCACACGTAAAAAATAAATCTAGATAAAGATCTTATACCCTTTACAAGAAGTAACTCAAACAGATCATAGATCTAAATGTAAAGTACAAAACTATAAAACTCTTAGAAGATAACATGGGAGAATATCTAGATGACCTTGCATTGGGCAAAAAAGAAAGAATTGATACACTGGACTTCACTAAATGTAAAACTTTTGCTCTGCCAATGAAACTGTCAAGAAAAGAAGAAGATAAGCTACAGACTGAGAGAAAATATTTGCAAAAGATTTATCAGTTAAGGCCGGGCGTGGTGGCTCAAGCCTGTAATCCCAGCACTTTGGGAGGCCGAGACGGGTGGATCACGAGGTCAGGAGATCGAGACCATCCTGGCTAACACAGTGAAACCCCGTCTCTACTAAAAAATACAAAAAACTATCTGGGTGAGGTGGCGGGCGCCTGTAGTCCCAGCTACTCGGGAGGCTGAGGCAGGAGAATGGCGTGAACCCGGGAGGCAGAGCTTGCAGTGAGCTGAGATCCAGCCACTGCACTCCAGCCTGGGCGACAGAGCAAGACTCCATCTCAAAAAAAAAAAAAAAAGGTTTATCAGTTAAAGGAATGTTATCCAAAATATCAAAGAACTCTTAAAACTCAACAATAAGAAAGTAAACAACTTGATTATAAAATAGGCAAAAGGCCGAGTGTGGTGGTTCACGCCTGTAATCCCAGCACTTTGGGAGGCCAAGGCAGGCGGACCACGAGGTCAAGAGGTCGGAACCATCCTGGCCAACATGGTGAAACCTCGTCTCTACTAAAAATACAAAACATGAGCTGAGTGTGGTGGCTCGTGCCTGTAGTCCCACCTACTCGGGAGGCTGAGGCAGGAGAATCACTTGAACCCGGGAGGCAGAGGTTGCAGTGAGCCGAGATTGCACCACTGCACTCCAGCCTGGGTGACAGAGTTGGACTCAAAAAAAAAAAAAAAAAAAATTAATTAATTAATTAAATAAAATAGGCGAAAGATCTGTATAGACATCTCACCAAGGAAGATATACAAATGGCAATAAACTTATGAAAAGATGCTCAGCATCATATGTCCTTAGGGAATTGCAAATTAAAAAAATCAGACACCACTATGCACCTATTAGAATAGCCAAAATCCAAAACACTGACAAGACTAAATGCTTAGTTTGGTAGAAGGAAAAAACAAAACAATTTTGTTTTTGAGATGAAGTCTCGCTCTTGTCCCCCAGGCTGGAGTACAATGGTGCAATCTCGGCTCACTGCAACCTCCGCCTCCCGGGTTCAAGTGATTCTCCTGCCTCAGCCTCCCGAGTAGCTGGGATTACAGGCACCTGCCACCCCACCCGGCTAATTTTTGTATTTTTAGTAGAGACAGGGTTTCTCTATGTTGGTCAGACCTGTCTCGAACTCCTGACCTCAGGCCTCCCAAAATTGCTGGGATTACAGGTGTAAGCCACTGCTCCTGGCCCAAAACAATTTTTAAAAAGACTAAATGCTGTTGAGAATATAGAGCAACAGGAAGTCTGGTTCATCGCTGATGGGAACACAAAATGAGACAGCCACTTTGGGAGGCAGCTTGGCATTTTCTTACAAAATGAAAAATACTCTTATCATATGATTCAGCAATCATATTCTCTGTATTTACCCAAAGGAGTAGAAAACTTATGTCTCCACAAAAAACTGCACAGGAGTGTTTACAGCAGTGTTTTTCATAGTTACCAAAACTTGGAAACAATCAAGATATTCTTCAGTAGGTGAATGGATTTATAAAGTGTGGTACATTCAGACAATGGAATATTATTCAGTGCTAAAAAGAAATGAACTATCAAGCCATGAAAAGATACGGAGGAACCTTAGATGTACACTATTAAAGGAAAGAAACCAATCTGAAAAGGCTACATACTGTATGATTCCAATATGTAACATTTCCAGGGGTGGAAAAAGCAAAATTGCAGAGATAGTAAAATGATCAGTGGTTGCCAAGGGTTAAGGGAGAAAGAAGTGAATCCTAATGTAAACTATGGACTTAACGTTATAACAATGTGTCAATGCAGGTTCACTGATTATAACAAACACACCATTCTAGTCTGGGATATTGATAATAGGGAAGGCTATGCATGTATTGGGACAGGGAGTATATGTAAACTTTGTGCTCAATTTTACTGTGAGCCTAAAACTTCTCTTTTGTGGCATGGGAGTTAGAATTGTTAAAAAAATTGTTTATAATGTACCAGAGATGACAAAAGCGAAAAAAAGAAGATGAGGCATGGAAGACATACATAATGTTCCATGATATTTCTTTTTTTTTTTTTTTTTGAGACGGAGTCTTGCTCTGTCGCCCAGGCTGGAGTGCAGTGGCCGGATCTCAGCTCACTGCAAGCTCCGCCTCCCGGGTTCACGCCATTCTCCTGCCTCAGCCTCCCGTGTAGCTGGGACTACAGGCGCCCGCCACCGCGCCCGGCTAGTTTTTTTGTATTTTTTTAGTAGAGACGGGGTTTCACCATGTTAGCCAGGGTTGTCTCGATCTCCTGACCTCGTGATCCGCCTGTCTCGGCCTCCCAAAGTGCTGGGATTACAGGCTGGAGCCACCGCGCCCGGTCTGTTCCATGATATTTATTATTGGAATTTCAGAAGGGGAAAATACAGGCTGTGTGCAAAGGCTCATGCCTGTAATCCCAACACTTTGGAGGTCAAGATGAGAGAATCGCTTGAGGCCAGGAGTTCAAGATCAGCCTGGGCAATATAATCTCTACAAAAAGTAAAAAAGTATTAGCTGGGCATGGTGGTGTGCACCTGTGGTCCCAGGATCTCAAGAGGCTGAGGTGGTAGGATTTTGAGCCCAGGAGTTCAAGGCTGCATTGGGCTATGGGTGTGCCACTGTACTCCAGCTTGGGTGACAGAGCAAGACCTTGACTTAAAAAAAAAAAAAAAAAGAGAAAGAGGGAGAAAATACATAAAATGACACATGACACATTACACATGTTTGAAGGTAAAATAGGTGAGAATTTTACCAATAAAACACAGAAATCCATAGATTCAGGACAACCAAAAAGAAATCTACACACAACATAAAGAAACCAGAACACCAAATACTTTAAGAAGAAAAAAATCTTAGACGTAACCAGAGGGAAGAGAGATTACCTTTAAAGACACAGTGACTTGAAAATAGCAGACTTTTCAAGAGTAACAGTAGAAGTAAGAAAACAAAATCTTCAATGTGCTAAGAAAAAATAACTGTGAACCAGAATGGCCTTGTTCACACATAAACCTCCTACAAATAAACAGTAGAGGAAAAACTCACTCAAAAATGAGTAAATAAAAAGCTCAAGATCTTTTGAAAGATACCATAACAAAGGTTATACCCCCAAAAATTGCCACAATGCAAATAAAAAGTGTGACAAAACATTCTGCCATGAGTGAAAAAAAACACTGCTTATATTAAATAAAAGCACAAAATAGACCAAGACGAGAGAATTAAAAGATGAAAGGGAAAAAGGGGAGAAGGGGAGGAAAGGAGGGGAAGAGGAGAAGGTGAGGAGGGGAACAGGGAAGAAGGGAGTGGGGAATAGAAAGCGGGGAGACAGATGAAATATTATCTGGCAGAGCTTAGGAAAGAAACAGAAGAAAAAATTAAAACGTCAAGAAATTAGGGCAAAGACAGAAGCAGCAAAAGCAATCAGAAGATGCTGTAAATAAATAAGCAATATGAATGGAAATACAGAATTGAAAAGGAGTCCACAGGAAATGATAGACAGGGAGAACAGGTGAACGAGATCCATCTATGCATAATTGGAAAATACATAAAAGAAAAAAAAATAATATGTGGTGGACACACCCTAAGGTGACTCCTTGTATAATCCTCTTTTCTTGAGTGCAGGTGGAAATTGTGCTCTGTTCTAACCAACAGAATCTGACAAAGGTGAAGGGCTTTCACATATGTAGTTAAAATCCCAAGCCAGTTAATCTAGTTAATCAAAAGAGATGATCCTGCTGGGTCTGACTTAATCAGGTCTTTAAAAAAAGAACTGGGGTGCTGCAAGATTTCAGATATACTCTCTCCCCTGCTGACCTTGAAGAAGCAAGCCACCATGAATACAACTGCAAGGAAATTCATTCTTTCGACAATCAGTTGAATTTGGAAGAAAACTCAGCCTCAGATGAGACCATGAGGCCAGCTGACAACTTCACTGCAGCCTTGTGAGATGCTGACCAGAGGATCCAGTAAAACTATGCGCAGACTCCTGACACATAGAGACTTTGAGATAATAAATGGGTCTTGTTTTAAGCTGCTAAATAGGTCGTAGGGTAAATTTTTATACAACAATAGACAACATATAATGGAGCAAACAAAATATTTAAAGATGTAATTGAAGAAAATTCACCAGAAATAAAAGCATATTTCAATTTATAGACTGAAAAGAGATAGCAAAACTCAAGAAAGAAAGGAACAGAAGGTCAACATCAGCAGATGGCCTAGTAAAATTCCTGATCTTCAAAGATAAAGTAAGAATCATTTGGGAAGCTAAATAAAAAGATCAAGGGCATTTATTAGGGGCAAAAAATCAGGCTGTCCTCATACTTTACTACAATAACACCAATGCCAGTAAAAGCCTATAGAATCCTTCTGGAAAGTAAAACATAAGCCAGAAATTATATATTATGCCAACCTATGGTTGAAGTAAAGAAAAAAAGCCAGATAATAGGTACGAAAATGTAAGAACTCAGGGAATATTATTCTCATCGGCCTCATCAGCCTTTGAAAAAATGCATAGAGGGTAATCTTCGGCTAAGTAAGAGGTGAATGGAAAAACTGGCAAGAGCCCTGAATATAAAATAAACATAAGGATTATGTTTATAGAACACAGTGCAAATGTTATTAACTCTGGCAGTGTAGAGATTGTAAAACTAACAAAAGATAGTAAGAGTGAGGAAAAGAGTAATGGCATGCTCAAGAAAGCAAAAGGAAGGAAATAAAAATAAGACTGGAAATTAAATTAGAAAACAGAAAAATGAGAGAATGAATAAGTATGTCCAAGGAGTTGTTGTTTAGAGGAAAAAAAAGGTAAAGACAAATGATCAGCTAACCGAATTAAGAAAAAAAGAGACACAAATATACAAAATAAATAATAATAAAGAGAAATCTATAAATGCAGAAGAAATTTTCAAAATAAAGAATAATCACCTCATTCAATCCTATATTGATAAGCTTGAAAATTTAGATGGGTAATTTCCTAGAAAAAATATATATATTTGTTTTTTCTTTTTCTTTCTTTCTTTCTTTTTTTTTTGGAGGCAGTCTCACTCCATCACCCAGGCTGGAGTACAGTGGTGCAATCTCAGCTCATTGCAACCTCTGCCTCCTGGGTTCAAGCAATTCTTGTGCCTCAGCCTCCAAAGTAGATGGGATTGAAAAATATATTTTTATCAAAACTTCAGATAAAAGAAAAAAACTAAACCTTGCCAACAATCATAGAAGAAACAGTTATCAAACAATCATTCCCTCCCATCCTCCACCCTCAAAACAGGCCCAAATAGTTTCTAGAAGAATTCTTTCTAACCATAAAGGATAATCAAATAATCCTAATGCTACTCAATGTGTGCGAGAATATAGTAAAAGAAGGCATTTTTTCTTATGAAGTGATACAAATCTGATAATAAAACTGACAAAGGCAAGAGTCATATAGGACCCAGGATCCCTCTCTTTCTGGGCCTAACTTCTTGGCATGTAGCTTCCACCTTCAAAGTCATCTTGCGGTTCCAAAATGCCCTTCTGCAACTCCAGTTATCATGCTGTACAGGGGAAGAGTACAGAGGGTACTTGCCAGTTTCATCAGCTTTCCTAAAAGCCCTGCCCAGTGACTCCTATTTAAATTGCTTTGGCCCATGTGTGGACACGTGACCACTCCTAGCTACAAGGAAGGCTGGGCAATGTAAACCACATTATCACCCTGAATAAAATCAGGATTTTTTCAGGTAAAAATACAGGTGGCCCAGTTAAATTTAACTTTCAGATAAATAAGTATGTTAGAACATACTTATACTACAAAAAATTATGCATTGTTCATCTAAAGTTCAAATTCACCTGGGAGTCTTGGTGTCCTGTTTTTTTTTTTTTTTTCTAAATCTGACAACATTACCCATGAGGCATCAAGCAACCATAACGCTGACTTTTATAGTCATCACTTCTTTGTCTTTTAAAATAGCTTTATCACCCAGTGTGCATCCCTAGACACGGTAGTTTAGTCTTGCCCACTAAAAAAACTCTGTATCTTTTAAATCTCTTTTAATCTAAAGTTTCCTCTTCCACCCCTTCTAGTTCCTCAAAACTAATATAATAAACTAGATGGCTTCAAAAGAATGAAGTCCAGGGACTACTTGTCCTACCAACATCAAGACTTATTTTAAAAATAGAGAAATTAAGATAGTGTGGGATTGGTGTTAGGATAGGAAAAGAACAGAGTACAGAAATACATCATAAATGTGTGAGCATGACATTCCACAGAGGGGAAATTATGTGTCACTGGGATGAGAATGAACTATATTATGAATGGTGCTTGGACAACTGGATGTTATGGTAAATTGACTATAAAAAAGGCCAGCAACTGCTCCCCTCTCTGTATCCATGTTCCATTATCATGTAACTTTAATGCCTTTAACTCAGAGTCTGAGCCCAGTCACATAACTTGCTTTGGCTAATGAGATGTTAGCAAACACTGCACATAGAGGCTTGCACAATGAGGCTTATTCCCTTTTGCAACCTGCTGCCATCAAATGAAGAAGGCCAGCTAGTCTGCTGAGTGGTGAGAGCTTTGTGGCTCATTGGCAATATGCCTGCTACCCCAGTGGACAACCAGCTAACCTCCAGGGGCTGAGTGACTCAGCTCACTGGCAACTGACCACCAGACACACAAGTGAGCCCAGTAGAGCCCAGCCTCATAGGAATATATGTTAAATAAATGGTGGTTCTTTTAACCCACTAAGTTTTGGGGTGGTTAATTACACAGCAAATCTAATTGACATATATTATATGGATTCCTACTTCTCAACACACAAAAATCAATTCCAGGTAGAGACTTAAATATAAAAAATTAAACTTCACACTTTTTGATATCCAAAAAAATCCTCATAACCTCAGGTTAGAAAAGTTTTCTTTAGCAAGTTACAAAAACAAAAAAAAAAAATAAGGAAAAAGAATTGTCAAATGTGACTACAAAAAAACCCTTTATACCTCTACAATCACTATTAACAAAGTTAAAAGACAAATAATTAGCGTTCAGAATACATAAAGGGCATCTACAAATCAAAAAGCAAAAAATAATCAAATAAGGAAATGGGCAACAGATGTAAACAGTTAATTCACAGAAAAAGAAACACGCATGGCCAATATATATATACAAATATAACTTAACCTTATTAGTAGTCAGCGAAATGGAACTGAGAAGCCATTTCACATCTAAAAATGTTTAAAGCTCCACAATTGAGACTATGGAGAAAGGGTAGCTCTAATACACAGATCTTGGGAGTATAAATTGGTACAATACTTTGGAGATCAAATGATGATGACCTCCACCTTGATATATATGTAGAAACTCTCACACATGTTCACAAGAAGGAAACATGCAAGAATTTCAGAGCACACTGTTTTTACACCAAAAAAACTAAAAATGACCCAAATATCCATCATCTAAAGAATGGATAATGTGGGAATTATAAACACCAAATTCAAGACAGTGGTTACCTCTGCAGGACAGGAAAAGAGGTGTAATGGGGAAAGGATACCCAGGGGCTTCATTATATTTGTGATGTATTTCTTAAGCCAGCGGCTGGGTACATGGGTGTATATTAATCTCTGATCCTATTCATGTGTCTGAAAGATGTCATACATGTTAAATGTATTTTTTAAAAGTGTAAACAATAAATCACAGCTAAGCTCCAAAGAAGAACTCAAAGGTTATGATGCAAAAAGAAGTTTAAGGGCTTAAGTTCATCATGAAGATGTCCCCATTTCAACCCCCAAACCCTGGGAATCACTCAGAGATTCTTCCCTAGAGATAAGTCTTTGTTTTGCTGACATGGAGAATAGATTAAGCTCAAAACAAAGCAATAAAGTACAAATTAAAAAGTTAAAGGAAAGGGCTGTAATGAATGCTAATGGCAGAGGAAGCAAGTGAAAACAGAAAATATTTCAACACTAGTACCATATTTCATGGGTGATAGCTGCCCCCCCTACCCTGTGGGACACTCCCCCGAGTGTGGAGTTCCATCATACGGAGAAATATTATTATTTCTTTTCTTTTCTTTTTTTTTTTTTTTTTTGAGACGGAGTCTCGCTCTGTCACCAGGCTGGAGTGCAGTAGCGCAATCTCGGCTCACTGCAACCTCCAACTCCTGGGTTCAAGCGATTCTCCTGCCTCAGCTTCCCCAGTAGCTAGGATTACAGGCGCGCATCACCATACCCAGCTAATCTTTGTATTTTTAGTAGAAACAGGGTTTCACCATGTTGGCCAGGATGGTGTCAATCTCCTGACCTCATGATCTGCCCACCTTGGCCTCGCAAAGTGTTGAGATTACAGGCGTGAGCCACCACGCTGGCCTATATTATGATTTCTAAGCTATTTGAGATAAATCTCTTACACCCTCATAGCACAACATACAGTTGTCACTATTTTCTGATGCATTTTACACAAGTAAACGTCCTCATCAGTGATGTAATGACTGCTGCTGTCAAACTATCTCAAATGCTCTTAAAAAAAAACCAAACTCATAATGGATGAACACAAAACTAAAACAAGGGAACAACATTCCTTCTGTTTTCTTCCCACGGCACTCCCTGCTTCAGTCCTGGGTCTCCCTGGCATTAAAATGTAGAGTAAAGACACAGGGCTTGCCAGCTCAAGCCAAAGGCAGGAATCCAAGCTTTCTCTAGGTCACAGAGTACCTGGGGAAAACTCTCAGTGTCTGTCAACCGACATCAGGCACTGGGAGTTTCATTATCAAGCTTTTTTATTAGTGAGTTATTATTGATATCAATCCTCAGCTCAATAATAAAGTTGCTTTTCACTGGGTTTGTTTCAAGCCTATTGCTGAGCTTTGGTACTTTGAAGTCCACAAATTTAATAAGAAGCAAAGAAAATCAATTTAACCCACTTTATTCAAAGAACCTTTTCATTACATTATTTTACTTCCTATGTTGACATATTTCCTACAGCACATTTCCTGCTGTACAGTTTTTGCATTGCTATAAAAAATAGTGTTCTATATAGATTCCTTTTTTTGTTGTTTCTGCTTTTTTTGTTTTTGAGATATTCAGTTTCAGTTTCATCATCTTTATGTCAGGCAATTTCATTTTTAGCTTCTATAATGTATCACAAATGACCTTGATTCATTTCCTCATTTGATAAGTAAACATTTCACATTTTGATAACACGTTTGTGAGAATATTTAATCACAAGTTCAGCTAGTGTTATGCCTTAAAATAATCACAAGGATTTTTAGTGTCCTTGTTAGTGTATTGAAATTAAAATGCACTATCCCAATTTGGGGGCTTTAAGAGTTACTGCCTGTAGAAGCTGCAGTCTTTAGAGAATTAATTTTCTCCAGGCACTATATTTGCAACTCTTACTAAATTACCTGGTTGCCTGGATATCTCCTTGGCCCAGATAGAAGAAAACCAACAATTTGCTCTTTTTCATAATCTTAAATCCAGAACCCACAAATAGAGTAATTGGTATGCAGATTCTTTGATGACTAGCTCTGCTCTTTGGAGAGCATGTTATGAATATTTTAGCCTTTTCTTTTAAACAGGTTAGATTTATTCCTCCTTTGACTTCCTCCCACCAATCAGTAAATAAGCAAAAGCAAATAAAATTTCAGTAAAATATCCAACAAATAAAGTGTTATACCTATTGCCAATGAAAGTAATAAAGAATGTGGATAGTGTTTACAGAGTATGCACAGAGGGCCTCTGAGAAATTACAGAAGAATCCTGGGATTCTGTCAGGGGTATCCAATCTTTTGGATTCCCTGGGCCATACTGGAAGAAGAATAATCGTCTTGGGCCACACATAAAATACACTAACACGAATGATAGCTGATGAGCTAAAAAAAAAAAAAAAAAAAAAGGGTCGTTGCATACATCTCATAATGTTTTAAGACAGTTTATGAATTTGTGTTGGGCCGCATTCAAAGCTGTCCTGGGCCAAGGGTTGGACAAGCTGGCTGTAATTACAACTGGATTGCAAAGGAGTTGCTCCTTGGCCCCGTTAATCCAGGGAGCCAGAACTCAAATCACTTCCTTCTGCTGAATCATCAAGCCCAAGTTAACAATTGAACACTGCATTCTGAACTGAAAGGTGTAAAGGTGAAAGCAAGTTTAAACAATCCCAATGATTTTTCTTTGTTAAATGGCAGAATCCAGCCAGTTGAGTATTTATCCTTTTGCAAAACCAGTTAACTGAATTCCAGGTATTTGTTCCAATTCAGAGTTGTTTTCATTGCACTTCATACTGAGTGGTTCTGTCAGTGTTTCTTCTGACACAGAAGTAGGGCCAGTGAACTGACTATCTGCCATCGATACAGCTTGTTCTGCCAATGTCAAATCAGCCTTGAATCTGTCAATCCAAATTAATCAACAGTATTACTTTGGTGACAGGCAATTATATGTTTAATTAATAAGTCATGCTTCTGGCACGAATATAGAGCTAGGGTTCTCAACTCTGGGCTGCAAAGCAAAATCAGGTAGCAGCTTTTTAAAAATACAGGTGCCTAACTTGTCCTAAGATGCTGATTCAGGAGATCTGGGGTAGGGCCCAAGTAACTATTTGGAAAAAGCTTTCCAAGTGACTCTGATGCAACAGGGGCAGAGACTGTCACAGAAGGTACTGATATAAATAATACATGATGGAAGGGGGTGGGGTCCGTACTTCTCCAACAAGGACAGGAGGCATTGTGTCAAGGACTATTCAAAGTGCAAAGATGATTTCACATCTTTCTTCTTTTTTCTTTTTGAGATAGGATCTCGCTCTGTCACTCAGGCTGGAGTGCAGTGGTGCAATCTTGGTTTACTGCAACCTCTACCTCCCTGGCTCAAGTGATCCTCCCACCTCAGCCTCCTGAAGAGCTGGGATTACAGGTATGTGCCACCACACCCGGATAATTTTTGTATTTTAGTAGAGATGGGGTTTCACCATGTTGGCCAGGCTGGTCTCGAACTCCTGATCTCAAATGATCTGCCCAGCTTGGCCTCTCAAAGTGCTGGGATTACAGGCATGAGCTATTGTGCCCAGCCCATTTCACATCTTTCTGGAATGTCAATTTTACTTGACAGGTAAGCAGTTTAAAACGTCATTTTTATTTTGGGTAGCGATTTCATAGGTATGTATAGATATATATATAAAACTGTCAAAACTCATCTAACATTTAAGATCTGGGCATTGAATTTTATCCTTATTATAACTTAAAAAATGTCATTTTAAAGTTAAAATATGGATACATTCTAGATAGAATGCAAAATCTGCATTTTCTTTTTAGATATACTTTGAGACTTGAAAGAAGTCACCCTCTTAGATGGGTCCCTGATATAGTTTGGTTGTGTCCCCACTCAAATCTCATCTTGAATTATAGCTCCCATAATCCCCACATATGAGTGGTACCTGGTGGGAGGTAACTGAATCATGGGGGACGGTTTTTCCCATGCTGTTCTTGTGATCAAGTTGTGATGGTTTTATAAATGGGAGTTTCCCTGCACACACCCTTGCCTGTTGCCATGTAAGACGTGCCTTTGCTCCTCCTTCATTTTCCACCATGATTGTGACATCTCTCCAGCCATGTGGAACTGTGAATCTATTAAACCTCTTTTTCTTTATGAATTACCCAGTTTGGGATATTTCTTCATAGCAGTATGAAAATGGACTAACACAGAAAATTGGTAATGCAGAGAGTGGGGCACTGCTGTAAAGACAGCCGAAACTGTGGAAACAACTTTGGAACTGGGTAACTGGCAGAGGTTGGAACAGTTTGGAGGGCTCAGAAGACAGGAAAATGTGGGAAAGTCTGGAACTTCCTAGAGACTTGGAGAGCTCAGAAGACAGGAAAATGTGGGAAAGTTTGGAACCTCCTAGAGACTTATTGAATGGCTTTGACCAAAATGCTGATAGTGATATGGACAATAAAATTCATGCTGAGGTGGTTTCTGATGGAGATGAGGAACTTATTCAGAATTGGAGTAAAGGTTACTCTTGCTATGCAAAGAGACTAGTGGCATTTTGCCCCTGCCCTAGAGATCTGTGGAACTTTGAACTTGAGAGAGATGACTTAGGGTGTCTGGCAGAAGAAATTTCTAAATGGCAAAGTGTTCCAGAGGAAGCAGAGCATACAAATTTGAAAAATTTGCAGACTAATGATGCAGTAGAAAATAAAAACCCATTTTCTAGGGAGAAATTCAAGCTGGCAGCAGAAATTTGCATAAGTAATAAGGAGCCAACTATTAATCACCAAGACAATGGGGAAAATGTCTCTAAGGCATGTCAGAGACCTTCACAGCAGGCCCTCCCATCACAGGCCCAGAAACCTAGAAGGAAAAATGGTTTCATGGGTCAGGTCCAGGGTCCCCCTGCTGTGTGTAGCCTAGGAACTTGGTGTCCTGCATCCCAGCCATGCCAGCCATGGCTAAAAGGGGTCAATGTACAGCTCAGGCCTGGCTTCAGAGGGTGCAAACCTGAAGCCTTGGCAGCTTCCACATGGTGTTGAGCCTGCAGGTGCACAGAAGTCAAAAATTGAGGTTTGGGAACCTCTGCCTAGATTTCAGAGGATGTATGGAAATGCCTGGATGTCCAGGTAGAAGCTTGCTGCAGGGGTAGAGACCTCATAGAGAATCTCTGCTAGGGCAGTGTGGGAGGGAAATGTGGGGTGGGAGCCCCCATACAGAGTCCCTACTGCTGCACTGCCTAGTGGAACTGTGAGAAGGGGGCCACCATACTCCAGACCCCAGAATGGTAGATCCACTGACTGCTTGCATCATGTGCCTAGAGGTGCAGGCACTCAATATCAGTTTGTGAAAGCAGCTGCGAGCGGGAGTTGTAGCCTGTAAAGCCACAGGGGCAGAGCTGCTCAAGGCCGTGGGAGCCCAGCTCTTGCATCAGCATGATCTGGATGTGAGACACGAGGTCAAAGGAGATCATCATAGAGCTTTAATATTTGACTGCCCTGCTAGATTTTGGACTTGCATGGGGCCTTTAGCCCCTTTGTTTTGGCCAATTTCTCCCATTTGGAACAGGTATATTTACCCCACACCTGTACCCCATTGTATCTAGGAAGTAACTAGCTTGCTTTTGATTTTATAGGCTCATAGGCAGAAGGGACTTGCCTTGTCTCAGATGAGACTCTGGACTGTGGACTTTTGAGTTAATGCTGAAATGAGTTAAGACTTTGGGGGACTGTTGGGAAGGCATGATTGGTTTTGAAATGTGAGGATATGATATTTGGGAGGAACCGGGGCAGAATGGTTTGGCTGTGTCCTCACCCAAATCTCATCTTGAATTATAGCTCCCATAATCCCCACATGTGGTGAGAGGGACCCAGTGGCAAGTAACTGAATCATGGGGAGGGGGTTTTTCCCATGCTGTTCTTAGGATAGTAAGTCTCATGAGATCTGATGGTTTTATAAAGGGCAGTTCCCCTGCACATGCTCTCTTGCCTGCCACCATGTAAGACATGCCTTTGCTCCTCCTTCACCTTCTGCCATGATTTTGAGGCCTCCGCAGCCATTTGGAACTGTGAGACCATTAAATCTCTTTTTCTTTATAAATTACCCAGTTTGGGGTATTTCTTTATAGCAGTATGAAAATGAACTAACACAGTCCCCATATGCACGGAGGCAACCACTTCACTCTCCTCTGCTTGGGGTGGGGTTGAGGGGTTGAGAAAAAGAGGGGAAGAGCTTTTGAAAATACCCGGGACTAGAGTTTGAAAATGTCCGGGTTTAGAAATACTTTCACTTCCAGTGCTTCTCATTCATTTCACTACCCATGACCCACCCCCCTCTCATCTCTTTACTGTCCACTTATCACTGGTCTTTTTGCTTAAAATGACTCCAAATCCTCAAAAAATTAAAGTTCCACTGTTTATTATAATTGGGAATTTTATGTTTATTGTCATTGAGCAGAGGGTCTAATGACACTAAGGCAGTAGTTTCAGATATTGCACATTGCAAACGATTTTCACACAAAAATGTTTTAAAAGGCTACCGGGTGCAGGGCTGGTTGTAGGTAGGGACCCAACCTAGAATTATGAAACGCCATAGTTCCTAACTTTGGAAAGAGACGAGCGGAAAGTAATATGGATTAGTAGCAACGGCTGGAGAAAACAGTGCTCTCTACTACCTTCAAGGTGCCCTACTTCATCGCTTGGGACCCAACGGCTGAATAGTGGGTAGGAAACAGGATTCAGGGTCTCAAGCACGGTCTGGATCTACCGACTCTCACCGTCATTTTAACTCTCTCTGGGGTACACACCTGCTTCTGGATTTTAGTAACGTGTGTTACAATCATTTAAGGACTATAAAACCACAAGATTATGAGAGCGTAAACCACAAAGCGTGTAAGTAAATGTGCAGAAAACGCAACGCGCTAGCACAGCAGCAAGGAACAAAGCCAAGAACCCCAAACAGACAAGCTCGCCGCGCTTTCCGGCTCCCGGCAGCCTTTGCGCAGCCCTCCCGCAGCCCCCTGGTCGGCCGGGGGCGGGGTCTGGGCCGCACGCCGGCACCACGCCTATTCCACGCCGGCACCACGCCCATTCCGCGCCACGCCGCACCGCGCCCCCTCCGCACCTGCTCTTAGCGCGCCTTCCGCCCCGAATATGCGCATGCGCTACTCTCCCTTTACAGCCCCGAAAACGCTCCGGCTGGCCGACTCCAAGACAATGGCGAGAGGCCTCACAGCGCGGCTTCTTACTGCTTTGCATAGGCAGCAGTCTCCTGCTAGTCCCGCCTCCCTCTGGCACTCTGGCGCGCAAATGGAGGAGCCGGGAAGAGAGCGCAGTTCTGATTGGAGAACGCGCGTGTTTACATTCTCACCTCTCCCGGGGAGTGGACGAATTTAGACCGCCTCTTCCTTCCCGTTCTTTAAGAGAATTGGTTGCCCTCCTGTCCGTCAGAGGTGCAGTCCCACAGGGGGCGTGCCGCCTTTTTCGCGTTTGCCTCGCTGGGTGACTCCGCTTGTTTGTCGGCTGCATGAGTGCCTAGAGGTTTTCGGTGGAAGATGCCGGACAGTAACTTCGCAGAGCGCAGCGAGGAGCAGGTGTCTGGTGCTAAAGTCATCGCCCAGGCCCTGAAAACGCAAGTACGATGGACCTTCCTGGAAAGAAACGCTCCTACGGAAGCTGGCGGAGACCGCAATGTTGTCTCGGAGACGAGTAGAAATGGGCGATGGGAGTCGGGGGTTTTCTTTTTAGCGTCCGGGAGGGAGGGAAGGATGTGGCGATGTGGTGGGGCCGTGGGAGATTACTCTCTTGTTCTTCGTCCCTCAGGATGTGGAGTACGTATTTGGAATCGTAGGCATCCCAGTGACCGAAATTGCCATTGCTGCCCAGCAGCTAGGCATCAAGTACATCGGGATGAGGAATGAGCAAGCGGTGAGTATGGACGCAGGTGTCTGAATCCGTTACTGGGAATGATCAATAATAGCGGTAGGTATGCATTGCAAACACTCAGCGCTTACCACTCTTCTGCTGCTTTACACATATATCAATCACTGTTGAATATTAACTCTTGTTATACCTAGTTGACAGTTGAGAAAAGACACAGGTTAAGTAAAACTTGCCTTTGGTGACACAGCTGGGAGTAGCAGAGCCAGGATTTGAACCTACGTATTCTGGGTCTGAGTCCATGCTCTCACTACCATACTGTATGTCATGATTGGAAGAGACAGTTTATGAGTAAAGTCTGATTTCCTTATTAGGCTACAAGCTCCATTAGAGCGGGGATATTATTTCTTCACGACACGTCTGGTACCCCCAGTGCTTAGTGTGATGCCTGCATAAGCAAAGTGTTCAGAGGTTACCTGTGGGATAAATGAGTGAAGGCCAAGTCTTTGTTGTATGATCGGTTCGGGGCAGGGTGGAGGATATCACAAATGGTAAAGCCTTCATGGAAACTCAGATGTCTCAGATCCTAGCCTGACGCTCTTTCCACCACATCATGCTGCCACCTTTCTTAGAGGCTTACTTGGAAGCAGGATAAGGAAGGTACGACATTTTGTCAATCCACTTTTAAGTGCATCAATCCAACCTTGCCCTTCTCTCAGTAGTGCTGGCTTAAAAGATCAAGAATCCACTTCTGTGATATCACATACTGTCAGTCCAGCTGAGGCTAAGTATTCCTGCTCTACACTCCCACTGTTGCTTTCTAATTTAGATTCTTGCCTCCTCTTGCCCAAACAACTGCCTGGCCGCCCTAAATGGTGCCTTTTGCCATCATACGTGAGTGCATGGAGGGCAGAAGTTGTGGTTCATTTGTTATATCACCACAGTGCCTGGCTTGGTTGGTGCTTTCACATGGTGCGGATGCTTAATATTATGCATTATTTATTAATTGAATGACATTCTTTATCTACAAGGTTTGAGATTTGTATTTTTTATCTTAAAACTAGCAAGTCTTGAGTTTCTGTTGCTTCTACATTTTACTTGTCTTTGTTAGAACAACATTCTGTTCTTTCATCTGTGTGAAAAAATGAAGCTATTGACCTATGAATGGAACCTATATTTAACTCTTTTTGTAGAGATGACATATCTGCTACTGATTTCTTTATACAGCAAACATTTATTGACTAAATATTGTATACTAAGGATTGTGCTACATAACCTGTAGGGGAGAGGGATGTAAAGGAGGAGTGAGGTTTAGTCTTGATCTTCAAGTTGATCAGTCTTGGAAGGTTAGGGTAAGACTTACAGAAAAAAACTCATCTATTATAACTCTCACAACAGATGTAGTAGCACAGAAGGGATGACTGGTTCTCTTTGAGGACAGAGAAGATTGCCTGTAGAGGTAATGTTAGTTCATGTGGTTCCATCGAGGTAGGTAAAGGCATGGTGAGCTGTGAGACGGGTAGCTAGGTTGAGGTTATGTTGTGGAGAATCAAAAAAGAATTTGAACTTTTTTTTTTTTAAAACAATAGGCAATGGGGGAGACTAAAGGTTTTTCTAAACAGGTGGGAGATGTAATTAGGCTTGTATTTCAGAAAGATGATGCCAGGCATGGTTGTACATGCCAGTAATCCCAGCTACTTAGGAGGCTGAGGCAGGAGGATTACTCAAGTCCAGGAATTAGAGGCTGCCTGGGCAACATAGCATGACCTCTGTCTCTAAGTTTTATTTCAGCCCCTATAAGCTTAATTGAGGGTTCTTTAGGTCCCATGTGCTGTGTTGGGTGTTGGATACAGAGATGAATGATAGTTCCTGGCTTTAAGGGGCTTACAGCCAAGCTGTGGAGACAGACACAAACAATTGTGTTATAAGGTGGTAAGTGCTGTGATAGAGAAATGCCTAGGGTGCTATAAAGCCCAGGGAAGGAGTACCCAGGCTCAGCTTCCCACAGGAGATGATATCTGTGCTGTCCAGAAGGATAAGTAGTCATTAACCAGTTAGGAAGGAGGAGGCAGGCTCCTCTGGACATGATTCCTAGATTTTGGGCTTGCTTAATTGTGTGGATCTTACTGTCTGTGACTGAGACTGGGAATATAGAGGAAAGAGCCAGTTTGGAGGAGAAAGGTGATGTTCAGTTTTGAACACATGCATTTGAGATGTTGGTGGAACATCCCAGTAGATGTGTCCCTCAAGCAACCTGACTCTGTGGTAGTCAGAGGAAAACTTAAATGGTGCCTGAACTAAGGGTAGTGACAGAATGATTCAGAGGGAACATGAAAACAGGCTAAGGCATTCAGGAGCATGTTTGTGCTAAAGAGAAAGATGTAGTTGGGGGTAACTTGATTGTCTTTGATTAGATCCATAGAGTAATCAAGACATACTGACCAATTGGTCAGCAAGTAGGCAGATTGTCAGCAGGTTCATTGTTCTTGAGAGCTTACTGTGTGTGGGCACTATTCTGAGTGTTTTACACATATGAACTGATTTCATCCTCACAGCAGTGCTTTGAATTATTTTCATTTTATGGATGAGGAAACAGAGATGTAGAGCAACTTGCCAAAATTACACAGTAGAAAGTAGGGAAGCTGGGATTTAAATCAAAACAGATTGGCTCCAGAGTCAGCTCTCTAAGTACCATGTACACTGCTCTGCCTGTGAATGGAGGTAGTTTAGTAGAGGAACAGATCTTTTATGGTCATAAAACCGGTTACGGCCAGGCGCGGTGGCTCATGCCTGTAATCTCAGCACTTTGGAAGGCCAAGGTGGGCGGATCACCTGAGGTCAGGAGTTTGAGACCAGCCTGACCAACATGGAGAAACCCTGTTTCTACTAAAAATACAAAATTAGCTGGCTGTGGTGACGCATGTTTGTAATACCAGCTACTCGGGAAGCTGAGGCAGGAGAGTTGCTTGAACCTGGGAGGTGGAGGTTGCTGTGAGCCAATATTGCGCCATTGCACTCCAGCCTGGGCAACAAGAGCGAAACTGCGTCTCAAAAAAGAAAAACAAAACTGTTACCTCTCAACTTTTGACATTTCCTACCAGAGGAATATACTTTTTGTTACATGTTGTATGTTTTGCATTGCCTAGCAACATTTCTTACCTAGCTATCATAAGTGGGCAATTCTTTTGGGTGTCTAAATAAAGTGTTCTTATTGCAGCAGGTATGTACATGCCTGCATTTCTTAGGAGTTGTCTTATTCTTCTAATGTGAATTTGGCCTTATGTGCAAAAGGGAAGAGAGACAGGACCAGTAGAGAATAGCAACACAGGAAAAGAGCAACGCCTTTTGTGCAGGTTCTCAGTGGGTATATGATAGTAGAGACAGTTGAGATTGTGATCCATAAACATTTCCTTTCTGTTTTTTTTTTTTTACATTTATGTTCTTAATGTGGATTTCTTTAAGACAGTATACTACTTCATTTAAAGCTGAGTGAAGGCTAGGAAATACACAATCTATTGTTATTTCTAAAGAAATGAGAAGAAATAATACTGGGAGAAAAAATGATGTCACAAACTAAGAAGAAGAATTTGAGAGAGCACTCAGCATTTTCCCAGGTTATCTTGTGTGCATTTAATTTAGTGCCCCCTCTCTTCCTGATTATGAGCTGAAGTAGAGTTACAAGGTAAAAACTATCCATATGCAGGCCATAAAGGAAATCTCAATAAATTGCCAAGGATTGAAAGCTTGCAGTATGTGTGACCTGACCATGTGGAAGTAAAGTGGAACTCGGTAACAGATCACTGAGAAGAATCTCAAACATTTGGAAATTAAGCAACATAGTGTTTGGTATTGTGTAAATATTTGAAAAGATTAACAAGATGAATAAACTTCAAGATAGACTGATTGAGAATAAAAGAGAAAACAGATTACCAATGTCAGGAATAAAAAAGGAGATATCACTACAGATCCTAATTAGCCAGTAGGTTGAAGAAGAAATCACAATGGAAAGTAGAAAATATTTTGAATAGAATGATAATGAAAAGATGCAATCTCAAACTTGTAACCTATAACTAAAGCAGTTTTTAGAGGGAATCATTTTAAACAAATCTATTAGTAAAGAAAATTAAAAACCAGTGTTCTAAATTTGTATTTTAAGAAGCTGGAAAAAGAAAAGCAAATCAAATTCAAAATGACTGAAATAATAAATACGAGAACAGAAATCAATGAAATAGAAAACAATAGAGAAATACCAACAAAGGCACAAATATGTTCTTTGAAAAGATGGATAAATTTGATAAACGCCTCATGAGACCGATGAAGAATAAAAGAATGAAAACAAATTACCAATATCATTAATAAAATAGGACATTCCTGTTGATCCTGCAGATACTTAAGCAATCGTAAGAGGATGTTTCGAATAACACACATATGAACAAATTTCCTGAAAAACTGAAAATTAGATAACTTTAACCATTATTTGAAATTTTTGCATAGAACACTTATTGCTAAGATGGGAAGTGTTTTAATTCTGCCTTTGCCATTACATTTTTGTCTCTTAATTTAATAGTAAGTTGCTCTCATAAATGTACTATAAGGATCCCAATATGCTCAAGTCCCAGTGTTCTTTCTTCGTAGGCTTGTTATGCTGCCTCCGCGATTGGATATCTGACAGGCAGGTAAACTAAAATCTGTTTCACTTCAATTTAATATTTTGGGGTAGAGCTATTATGTCTTTCAGCTGAAGGGTGAGTTCATTTGGAAAGATTATAGAAGAATATATTAAATAACAAGATAAAAAAATTGAAAACTCCCTGAGGGCCACATCAAAAGAATAATGATACCAGAAGTGTTTTAGAGTGGAACACATTGCCATTTTGCAGAGTGAATCACTGGTGATCAGATAGTGAGTTGATGTGTGATACCTTGTGTTGGATCTCACAACTACACCCCAGCACACTTAATACAAAAATGCTTGGTTCAAAATGTGGCTGTTGGGACCTGGTCCATGCATGCTGATTTTTTAGTGTGTATCCATGTTACCTAACTACTACTCCCTTTTTATTATTAAAAATTAATACATTTGAAAAATGTTCATTTTGGAAAACTTGGAAAATATAGAAAGCATCAAGAAAAAATGAAAATCGACTGGGCACGGTGGCTCACACCTGTAATACCAGCACTTTGGGAGGTTGAGGCGGGTGGATCACCTGAGGTCAGGAGTTTGAGACCAGCCTGGCCAACATGGTGAAACCCTGTCTCTACTAAAAATACAAAAATCAGCCTCATGTGGTGGCACGCGCCTGTAATCCCAGCTACTCAGGAGGCTGAGGCAGGAGAATCGGCTTGAACCTGGGAGGCGGAGGTTGCAGTGAGCTGAGATTGCGCCACTGCGCTCCAGCCTGGGCGATAGAGCGAGACTCCGTCTCAAACAAAAAAAAAGGAGAACAAGATGAAGAGAATGAAAATCACCTATGATCTCACAACTGTTAAGAATTGGTCATTTTCTTCCGATTTTTTTCCCCTACAGTTGTATTTTTTAAGCAGAATTTGGACTCTCACGGTAATATGTATCATACTTTTTTCATTTCTATTACTTTTAATACACTTTCTAATTTCCAAAAATGAAACTAGTAATTTAGTTGCTAAGAAATGTAAACTAATAAGATCTCAAAGTCTAGACCTCACCAGAACAGTTTTTTTTCTGTGATAAGAAACTTGTGAATTTGAGCCTGAAGAAAATAGGCCATCAAGTAACACTATTGTCAGCATTTTCTGCCACTTTATTTACGTATGACAAATACTTTTAATCTTTTCGTTTAGCTTGGAAAGCATTTAAATTATAGTTATTAATTGATGCCTTAATGTAAAAAATGCTAGAACAATGATTAAGACAATGGTTAAAAGTTCATACTTTTTTTTTTTCTTTTTCTTTTTTTCTTTTGAGATGGAGTCTTACTCTGTCGCCCGGCTGGACAGTGCAGTGGTGCGCGATCTCAGCTCACTGCAACCTTTGCCTCCTGGATTCTAGCAATCCTCCTGCCTCAGCCTCCTGAGTAGCTGGGACTACAGGAGTGCGCCACCATGCCCAGCTAATTTTTGTATTTTAGTAGAGATGGGGTCTCACCATGGTGGCCAGGATGGTCTTTATCTCTTGACCTTGTGTTCCGCCGGCCTCGGCCTCCCAAAGTGCTGGGATTATAGGCGTGAGCCACCATGCCCGGTGTAGAAGTTTGTATTTAAAAATTTTTTGCTATTTGAATAAACTTCTGGAATTGCACTGGCAAGTATAGTAGCCACGAGCGATATGTACCTGTTTACATTTAAATTAATTAAAATTAAATAATATTTAAATCATAGTTTATCAGTTTGTAGTAGCCACATTTCAAGTGCTCAGCGACCATGTCAGTAGTGGCTACCGTATCATACTGCAAATGCAGAACATTTCTATTACTATACAAAGTTCTGTTGGATAGCACTGTTCTAGAAGTTTAGTTTACTTGGTGATAATTACTTATTTTCAAGTCTGTCTTGAACAGAAATTTTTAAGAAATTATTTTATAAATATAAAATGGCAAACTGAATTATATTAAGATACCTTTTCCCTGAGTGCTTTAAGCTTAGAAAGTCACACCGAAGGGTAAAACATTCAAGTTGAATATTTATTTGGAGTCTCACTCTCGCCCCCAGGCTGGCGTGCAGTTGCACCATCTCCGCTTGCTGCAACCTCCACCTCCCAGGTTCCAGCAATTCTCCTGCCTCAGCCTCCCAAGTAGCTGGGACTACAGGTGCACACTACCACACTCAGCTAGCTTTTATATTTTTTATAGAGACAGGGTTTCACCATATTTCCCAGGCTGGTCTTGAACTCCTGGGCTTAAGTGATCCATCCACCTCAGCCTCTCAACATGCTGGGATTATAGACATCAGCCACTGCCCTCAGCCTCAAGTTCAGTTTTAAAAGATTTTGGGGGCCGGGGCGTGATGGCTTATGCCTGTAATCCCAGCACTTTGGGAGGCTGAGGTGGGCGGATCACCTGAGGTCAGGAGTTTGAGACCAGCCTGACCAACATGGTGAAACCCCCATCTCTACTAAAAATACAAAAATTAGCCAGGCATAGTGGCAGGCGCCTGTAATCCCAGCTACTTGGGAGGCTGAGGCAGGAGAATCACTTGAATCCAGGAGGTGGAGGTTGCAGTGAGCTGAGATCGAGCCATTGCACTCCAGCCCGGGGGACAAGAACTAGACTTCGTCTCAAAAAAAAAAAAAAAAAAAAGATTTTGGGCAAAGCACTGCATTCAGAATTACTTTCCTATCAAAGATCAGTTGACGTTATATTATTTGTTAAGAAATGAAAAAAACCTGTTTTTCATACAAAAGTGAACTCAGCAGTCAAAAATTTGCTTTTGTAGGCCATTAACTTGATTTAGCCCAGATGTAGGATCAAAATAAGTGGTTAGTGATATAAGGTGTGAAAATGATAGGTACCTTATTTCTTCCAAGAAATCCGATAAATATAATCTTTCTTTTTTTGGGCCAGGCATGCTGGCTTATGCTTGTAATCCCAGCACTTTGGGAGGCCAAGACAGGCGGATCGCTTGAGCCCAGGAGTTCAAGAGCAGCCTGGGCAACATGGTGAAATCCTGTCTCTACCAAAAAAAAATACAAAAAATTAGCCAGGCGTGGTGGCATCTGCCTGTAGTCCCAGTTACTTGGGAGGCTGTGGTGGGAAGATTACCTGAGCCTAGGAGGTTGAGGCTGCAGTGAGCCCTGATCGTGCCACTGCACTCCAACCTGGGCGACAGAGTGAGATGCTATCTCAAAAAAAAAAAAAAAAGTGTGTGTGTATATATATATATATATATAAATTTTTTAAATTAAGAATATTCTAATAATTATTTTACCAGTTATACTATAGACCTGTAGGTCTTTCTTTTGAAGTCCAAGATTGCCGTGTTTCACACTAAAGTGTTATGAATCAGTTGTTACATTTGACTTGATTTTAGTAAAATAAATTCTGTTTTGCTTTTAGGCCAGGAGTCTGCCTTGTTGTTTCTGGCCCAGGTCTCATCCACGCCTTGGGTGGTATGGCAAATGCAAACCTGAACTGCTGGTAATCATGCTATTATTACTGAAAACATTTTCTGAAAAAGGTCACTGCAGGATTTTACTGAGTAGAGCTAATACTGATCTAGGGTAGAAAGACTTGGGGAAAAAACCCTTCAATTCTTAGAAACCGAAAGTAGAAAGTTACTGGGGAGGGAATGAGGAGGAGGAGGAGGGGGAATAGGGAGCTAGGTCAAAGGGTACAAAGTTTCAGTCAAGTAAAACAAAGCCTGGAGATCTAATGTACAACATGAAAGCTGTAGTTAATAATATTGTGTATTGTAAATTTGCAAAGAGAGTAAATTTTAGGTACTTTTACCAAAAAAAGTGACTATTTCTACAGTATCTTAGGAAAAAAGTACCATGAATGTGTTAATTTGCTTGACTGTAGTAATCATTTTACTATATGTGTGTCAAAACATCATATGGTATTCCTTAAATATATATAACTAACAAAAGAATATTAGGACAAAAGTTCAAAGCACCAGCAATTTATTTACTTAGAGACGAACACTTTTTCTTTTTTTTCTTTTTTGACGCGGAGTCTCACTCTGTCACCTAGGCTGGACTGCAGTGGTGCAATCTTGGCTCACCACAACCTCTGCCTCCCAGGTTCAAGTGATTCTCCTACCTCAGCCTCCCAAGTAGCTGGGATTACAGGCCCCCGCCACCACGCCCGGCTAATTTTTGTATTTTTAGTAGAGACGAGGTTTCATCATGCTGGCCAGGCTGGTCTCAAACTCCTGACCTCAGGTGATCCACCTGCTTCAGCCTCCCAAAGTGCTGGGATTACAGGCATGAGCCACCGCACCCAGCTGAGATAAACACTTTTAACATTTTAGAGTTTCCTAATATGTGTGTGTATGTGTGAATGTGTATGTAGTTCTATTTACTTTAAGTGAAGAATTGTTTTTCTAAAGATCCCAGCTCAGTGTGTAAAAATGTGGCCAATTTTTCACCTTGTTTTGCATAGGTAGGAAGATATTTAAAATTCTTATATTCATTTAGTTTGCTTTGTATATAAACTACTTAGTACTTATTCTCTGATCTTGCCCTTAACTCCATCTCTGGCACGTTACCAATGAGATCAGGTTGAAGGGGGTTAGGTTCTAATCAATTTGGAACATATTTAATCTTTCTAGTGGAAAGGACATTGTTTTCTTTCTTGCCCTGTGTTTCTTATAGTTTCTTCTTTACTTTCCTTTTGATCTTTCTCTTCTTAATCTGCTTAAAGGTGTTACATTTTTTAAGTACCTTAGGGTTTGCCATATCTTTTTTTTTCCACATTGAAGGGTAAGAATTTCATTGCTGAGGAATGTCACTTATTTTGTAATTTCCAAATATATTCACTTAGGAAAGTGTAAAATTTTTCTTCCCCTTGTCCCAAAAGTAATAAGAAAGGCATAAAAATTTATTTTATGTCAGTATACAGGGAAGTTTAGCATCAGCATCCAAAAGG
Organism: Papio anubis; assembly: GCF_008728515.1. Classification (NCBI taxonomy): domain Eukaryota; kingdom Metazoa; phylum Chordata; class Mammalia; order Primates; family Cercopithecidae; genus Papio; species Papio anubis. The sequence continues at coordinate 161,777,634 of NC_044977.1, read as the reverse complement.
GGAAGAAGGGAAGAAAAACTATACGTTTTGTCTTTTTCTGATATTGAGGAAAGTTCTGTCATATCAGGTTGCTTCCTAGCTATTTTTTAATCAACAGTTTCTTTTTTTTCTTTCTTTTCGTTCTTTCGTTCTTTCGACAGAGTCTTGCTCTGTCACCCAGGCTGGAGTGCAGTGGCACAATCTTGGCTCTCTGTAACCTCTACCTCCGAGGTTCAAGCAATTCTCCTACCTCAGCCTCCTGAGTGACTGGGATTACAGGTGCCTGCCACCATCCCCAGCTAATTTTTGTATTTTGTATAGAGCTAGGGTTTCACCATGTTGGCCAGGCTGGTCTTGAACTCCTGACTTCAAGTGATCCACCCGCCTCGGCCTCCTAGAGTGCTGGATTACAGGCATGAGCCACCTTGCCCAGCCTTAATCTACAGTTTCTAAGAGAAAAATATAATATTCTCTCCCTTTAACATTTATTATTTGTTATGAATTAGACATTCTGTTTAGTGTTTCACATGATGATCTCATTTGTAATTATCTTGTTAAAAAAATGACTGTTTCAGGCCCTTGCTTGTGATTGGTGGTTCCCCTGAAAGAAACCAAGAAACGATGGGAGCTTTCCAGGAGTTTCCTCAGGTATCCAACTTTAAGATGTTATTTTTTTTATTTTTAATTTTTGAAACAGGATCTTGCTTTGTTGCCCAGGCTGGAGTGTGATGGTGCGATCTCAGCTCACTGCAGTCTTGACCTCCTGACCTCAAGCAATCCTCCCACTTTGGCCTCCCAAGCAGCTGGGACTACAGATTCGCACCACCATGCCTGGCTAATTTTTGAAATTTTTGTAGAGACGAGGTTTCACCATGTTGCCCAGGCTGGTCTTGAACTCCTGAGCTCAAGCGATCTGCCCGCCTTAGCTTTCCAAAGTGCTGGGATTACAGGCATGAGCCACCGCACCTGGCCTGCAACTCTTAAGATTTTGATAACACGATACATACACACCATTAAGAGTTAGGGAGAAGATTAAAAAAACCCTCCTGTTTGCAAAATAAAATAAATAAATTAGAAGTACCTGAAGTAACTTAAAGGTAATTATCTTGAGCTACTATAAGACAACCTCAGGGTGGGTATTAAGGGTGAGCTTAGGCCCTGCTTAGAAACAAGCTTTTAAGAAATACACCTTTGTGACAGGATTTTAAGCTCTGAAAATAGGCTCTTAAAAGAGTCAAGAAGAGGTAGGAATAAAAATGATTTTGGACTATGCCTCCCAGACTTTAGGGAAATAAATGAGAGGAAAAATCTTACTCAAAACGATTGTCAGTAGACTCTGGGTAAGCATATTTTTGTTTTAGAAGGAGGAAAGAAGGCATTTCAAAATTAAAAGAAACCTGAAAGAATATATCAATAGAATGCTACAGTTTTAAGAATAAAGCTCTCACGCCTGTAATCCTAGCACTTTGGGAGGCCAAGGTGGGCAGATCATGAGGTCAGGAGATCAAGACCATCCTGGCTAACACGGTGAAACTCCATCTCTACTAAAAACACAAAAAAATTAGCCGGGCTTGGTGGTGGGCACCCGTAATCCCAGCTACTCGGGAGGCTGAGGCAGGAGAATGGCATGAACCTGGGAGGCAGAGCTTGCAGCGAGCCGAGATCGAGCCACTGCACTCCAGTCTGGGCGAAAGAGCGAGACTCTGTCTCAAATAAATAAATAAATAAATAAATAAATAAATAAATAAATAAATAAAAATAAAGCTAGACAAGGTGTTTCATAACTGTATTCCTAGCTACTCAGCTGCTAGGCTGAGGCGGGAGAATTGCTGGAGCCCAAATGTTTGAGACCAGTCTGTGTAACATATTCAGGTCTTGTCTCTTTCTTTTTTTTCTCTCTCTTTTTTGAGACAGGGTATGACTGTGTTGCCCAGTCTGGAGTGCAGTGGTGTGATCTTGGCCCACTGCAACCTCCTGGGCTTAAACCATCCTCCCACCTCAGCCTCCCGAGTGGCTGGGACTATAGATAGGCACACACCACCATGCCCAGATAATTTTTGTACTTTTTGCAGAGACAGTGTTTTGCCATGTTGCCCAGGCTGGTCTTGAACTACTGACCTCAAGTAACCCACCCACCTTGGCCTCCCAGAGTGCTGGGATTACAGGCATGAGCCACCACACCCATCCAAGAGACCTTGTCTTTTTTTTTTTTTTAAAAAAGGAACAGTTGTAGGAAACAAATAGATGAAAGTGAATGATTGACACTTAAGATGCAAATATATTTGAGCATTTACAGGGACAAAGTTAAAATCATTAGACAGCCGGGCACAGTGTCTCATCCCTGTAATCACAGCACTACTTTGGGAGGCCCAAGCGGATAGATCACTTGAGGTCAGGAATTTGACACCAGCCTGGCTAACATGTTGAAACCCTGTTTCTACTAAAAAATACAAAAATTAGCCGGGCTTGGTGGCAAGTGCCTGTAATCCCAGCTACTTGGGAGGCTGAGGCAGGAGTATCCCTTGAACCCAGGAGGCAGAGGTTGCAGTGAGCCGAGATTGCACCACTATACTCCAGTCTGGGTGACAAGAGCGACACTCTGTCTCAAAAATAAATACATAAATAAAATCATTAGACAAAGTCTCTTTGTAAATCAGGAATCATTGTTGAGAACTTCAAAACATAAACTTTCATATATGATAAACTAAAATACTGAACTGTAGTATAGGTTAATGCAGAAATTATATTTTTATACTCTTAGAAATGAATTGAAGTTTTATTTAGTTAGTGGTAGATGATAACAACAGTTATTTAAAAGATGCTGATGTGTTTGGAAAATAAGTAGAGCAGATAAGTTAATTAAAAGGAAATCTAAAGTTACTGTAGAAACTATATAGGTGAAAAAGAAAACAGGATAAATGTCCACTACATATTTTTTTCCTGAAATGGAAAATAATAGTTTATTAGATCAAATTTAAAAACAGAAGAGGAAGAATCCAAATATCGGTTTTTTGTGGAAGTCCTTAAAACTAAAGGACATGAACATAGACTGAAAATCATGGGGTGATCTTAATTTTGTCATGCCTGGGACTATCAGTTTTTCATAGATTTCATACTGAAATTGTAAAACTATTTCAAGAGAAACAGTTTCCATATAATGCCTCAAGATATATTAAGCAGTGAAAAATTATCATTACTGAATTCATATGTTCTAAACACCATAGCAAGAAGGCACATAAAAGGAACACTGGCAGAAATGTAAGAATAGATTATTATTATAACAAAATATAACAGATGAAGTTACATATTCTTATCTGTGAAATTGCTGGATCCAAAGATACGCTGATTTAAATTTTTTGTAGATTGTGTTAACTTCCTTTCCCATTTATAGTCTCACCAGCAGTTTGTAGAATTTTCCTGTGTTGTGTTAGATGGTGGGTATTATCAAACTTTTGCATCTTTGCCAAAAGATTTTGCATCTTTGGTATGATATGCTTCCTGAATCATACCAAGGCAAAACTTTGTGCTTTGAATAGGCTTTTAAGGGACAGTCTAGGTAATGCATTTTCTCCATCTTGCCTCTAAACATAAAAGAAACTAATTACTTAACATTTTGTCTTCTTTCAGGAGAGTAATATGATTGTGAGCTGAATTTTAAGTGATTTTCATTTTCCACGTAGGTTGAAGCTTGTAGATTATATACCAAGTTCTCTGCCCGTCCAAGCAGCATAGAAGCTGTTCCTTTTGTTATTGAAAAGGTATGGTATTTAGTAACAAGCTCTCCAAGTCAACTGATTTTTCTCAGTTGCTTATATTTAATGTTATTCTTATTCTCAGAAGAATGAGTGACAAATTGGAATATACTCAGGCAGTTAAAAATGGCATTGTTAGAAAACTATTTACATTTTAATGTTCACTGTCATTACATTTAATTATAGAGAGGTAAAATAAGTTATTTTTGGAAAAAGTTTCTCCTGTGTTTTAGTTTTTAAAATTACCTTTTTAATTATACGAAAGTAAAGAGAAAGGTTTATAATGAACCCCTGAGTACCTTTTCTCTTGTGCTTTTGCAAAAGATTATTTTTGAAAATTGGGACTAAACCAAAACCCTCTAAGACCCTCTGTTCGTTAATTAAACAGCATACAGGTTGATTATTCCTTACCTGAAATGCTTTTCAGAAGGGTTTCTGACTGCAGATTTTTTCAGATTTTAGAATATTTGCATATATATAATGAGACATCTTGGGGGTATGACCCAAGTCTAAATATGAAATTCATTTATGTTTTATATGTGCCTTATATACATAGTCTGATGATAACTTTATTTTTCCCTTGGGGACGCTGAATAAACTGTTTAGACACCTGCATTTTGACTGTGAGCTGTCACATGAGGTCAGATGTGGAATTCTCCACTTGTATCATCATGTTGGCACACACAAAGTTTCACATTTTGGAAGATTTTGGATTTTTGGATTACAGATAATCTGTATTATAAATTATAATCAGCATTTATACATGAAATTATGTTTGAGCTGTTTCAAAACCAGGAGTTACAGAAACCGTTTGATACATGTAACAACATCACAGTTTCTGAAAACACTGCCAGATTATTAAGATTAGGGAGCAGGTGAAAGTACATATTACAGTGCAAAAACTTGGCAGGCAGAGGCTGGTGAATAATTTCCAAAACTAAAGTGTAGTAGAACATGAATTTTAAAGCCCTAAATGAATACTTTCTTATCTGTCTCCCTTTTAAACAAAAAATCTTTAAAACTGTAGTCAATAGAAGACATTTCAATTGTGATCATCAGAAAGATGAAAATAGTGTTCATAATTACAGTTTTAAATTATCTTTGAGTAGAATATGATAAGACTGAGATTTTACAAATCTTTTCTTCTACTTGTAATGAACGTAGGCAGTGAGAAGCAGTATCTATGGTCGTCCAGGTGCTTGCTATGTTGACATACCAGCAGATTTTGTGAACCTTCAGGTGAATGTGAGTTCTATAAAGTGAGTAATAGTTATGCTGGAATTCTTTCTTCAATGTACATGTATTATCATAATGCCTACCTTTCTAGAAGAATTTACCCAGCAGTTTATAAGTTAATTTCCATTTGTCTTAACTTGATGATTTAGTAATTAAACTGAATCCTAGCCAAAGGGCTTAATTCTCTTAATTAAAATGATATTAGTAGGTATTTCTGGATTTAATTACTAAACCAAATACTTAGAACGTCCTGAACTCCTCGTTGAAATTATTCCTCCATTAACCATAAATATACATCCCTTGTTAATGTAGTATGGGTCCTTGAGAATCTTTGTAATGTAAGCCAAGAGGTTCGGTGATTATTAAAAATTATTAAGACTCAGGATAAAAAACATCTAGCTGTCTCTCTCTGTGGTTAACAAATATTCCAATATAGAGGTTTCTATGATTTCTCATATTCTCATATTTCTTAAATAAACACTAAGTGAAAAGAAGTACAAAAATCATTTTTCACTGATATCTAAGTCATCTCCTGATAAGGATAGGTACTTGGGGTTAAAGCATCATGGGTACCGTTTAGTGCATTTCTGCTGTTGTGGACCAAATGGATCTTTAGTGACTACAGAGAGACAATGGGTCTTACTGTTTACTCTGTGTACCAAAGAGTGATTTTTTTTGTTTTTTTTTTTGAGACCGAGTCTCTCCCTGTTGCCCAGGCTGGAGTGCAGTGGCACAGTCTCAGCTCACTGCAACCTCTGCCTCCCAGGTTCAAGCGATTCTTCTGCCTCAGCCTCCCAAGTAGCTGGGATTACAGGCGCCTGCCACCATGCTCGGCTAATTTTTGTATTTTTAGTAGAAACAGGGTTTCACCATGTTGGCCAGGCTGGTCTCGAACTCCTGACCTCATGATCTGCCAACCTTGGCCTCACAAAGTGCTGGGATTACAGGCATGAGCCACCGTGCCTGGCCAGGAGTGATTTTTATTTGAGAGAGCTGGATAAAAAAGACATCTGTTTATTCTGCCTAATAGCTGAACATGATAATCAAAATAATACTAAGGGGAGGAGGGCAAGCTCAGGTAAGTTAACTCTGTAAGCCTTCTTTTAAATTTTATACAGATTGTCCTTTTCTATTATATGTCTAAATATTTTGACAATATGTCTAAATTTTATACAGTATAATTTATATTAATTAGAATAAATGAAATGTCACAGGACTTGGTGTTCAGAAATACTTGACTGTGACAGTTTGAATATTTATTTTACTAATGCATATTGTGATACTAAAATATTAACACCCAGTGAGTGGAAATGTAGTGAGGCCAGGTGTGGTGGCTCACATCTGTAATCCCAGCACTTTGGGAGGCCGAGGTGGGTGGATCACCTGAGGTAGGAGTTTGAGACCAGCCTGGCCAACATGGTGAAACCCCATCTCTACGAAAAATGCAAAAATTAGCCAGGCTTGGTGACATGTGCCTGTAGTCCCAGCTACTCAGGAGGCTGAGGCAGGAGAATCACTTGAACTCGGGAAATGGAAGTTACAGTGAGCTAAGTTCGCACCACTGTACTCCAGCCTGGGTGACAGAGTAAGACTCTGTCTCCAAAAAAAAAAAAAAAAAAAAAGAAATGTGGTAAGGTGTTTAAAAGCATGGACTTTGGAGACAGAATGACTGGTTCAATCCAGTCTCTGCCATGTGCCATCTGGAGATCTTGGATAAGTTACTTTCTCTGAGTCCTTTTTTTCCCTCAGTCGTGAAGTGGAGATGATGTTAATACCTAACCTCATTGTTTTGACAGATAAATGAGAATAAATGGCACATAGCAAACATTAGATTTTATTATGTTTTTACTGTTAAGACAGCTGCTACTGCTACTGCAGTACAAAGCCATTAACTCAGATTTTCTGTCAATGAATTGACCATTTCACTGGCTATTAGATGATATCAGGGAATAACTCTTAATTTACCAGATGTGATAATGATGTGATAGTTGAATATAGAAGGTCCTTATTATTCACAGCTGCACGGAGAAATTTTTAAGGGTAAAGTGTCTTGATGCCTATTATTTACTTTAGAATAGTTCAGGAAAAATAAATGCATGTTTATGTGTGTATATATGAAACAAATGTGGTAAAATGATATTAAGTTGTTAGATCTATATGGGGGTATGTGGGGACTTATTGTACTATTTTTTCTACCTTTCTATATATTTGAAATTTTCACAATAAAAAGATCAGAGCTGGCCTCTTTTAATTAATAGGGCTTTTTTTTTCCAGGCACGTGGAGCGCTGCATGTCACCTCCTATTAGCATGGCAGAAACCTCTGCTGTGTGCACGGCAGCTTCTGTTATTAAGAATGCCAAACAGCCCCTTCTTATCATCGGGAAAGGTAACATGAATAGAACTCTAAATCTTGCTAGGTTTTTGAAAGTGCCAATTCTTTTTATAAACTTTTGTTGTTTATTAATGTCTGTTCTAATGTTTGAAATTGGAGTAAGAATTCTCATCATCCATTTAGCATTATTTGTTTTGAAATTATAGACATTAATGCCCAGAGATTTCACCCTTTTAGGGAAATACTACCTATTTAATTTCTTTGGTCTTATTAGTGAAATGTGTTTATTCTATTATAAAACATTTTGGAACACCAAGAAAAGTAGAAGTTCCTTCATCTAAGGTAGCTATTTTTAACATTTAGTACATTTCTATTCCTTTCGACATATATATTACGTACTGTGCTCACACTATATAGACAGTTTTGTATTCTACCTTATTCATTTAAGATTATAATATTTTTCATCTTAGAAGTATTTCCTAAATATATTTTTTAATGTGTCTTCATGTGTACATTAACACTTACTTTCCTGGCAAATATTTAAATCTTTGCCAATTACTATTTGTTTGTTTAGAGTAGCTGTGGCAAACATGTTTGTGCCTAAAGCTTTTTCTGTATTTAGGATTTAAGATTCCTAGAAAGAAAAGTTAGAGGGTATTAATATTTTTAAGAGTTTTGTACATATTGTCATATTGCTTTCTCCAGAGGTGGTGTACCAACCAACTTATACTCCTGTCAGCAACTGATTATAGTATCCATTTCGTGTTCTAGAACTGAGGCTGCTAGGATCACCTATGACCATGCTAATCAATTATCAACTGCTTAGGAATTAAATACGTAAAAACTAAAAATAGTTTGATAGTGTACGACAAAAAAATTGAGGTCAGAATTGAGTTGAACGTGTTATATGATGTATTAGCTCGGTGACTTTGGGAAACAACTGCTTTGAGTCTCAGATTACCTCACTTGTAAAATAGGGATATTAACTGCCTCAGTGGGATACAATTAAATAGCAAAATATGTGGAAAGCACTCAGTGGATGCTAGTTTTCATTCTTCTTTTAACAAACATTTGATGAGTGCTTATGATAAGGCAGGGATTACATAAAACATTCATGAGGGATACAGAGAAATAGTGGTTCCTACCTATTGGGGGGGGGGAGATAGACCTGGTAACAAGTAAGTGCGGTATACTTTTGTGCGATGTGTACAGAGAGGCTGAGGTGGGTTTTCAAGGAAAGCAGAAAATTTGCTTGTGTAGGTAATACGGAAGGACTATCCAGAAGAGGTGACACAACAGCTGTATCTTGAAAAAGCAGACAGTGGTTTACCAAGTGGATAGAGACCAAAGGCAAAGCAGGAAGAGAGAACTGAGTGTACAAAGACATTGAGACAGGAAGGAGAATACAAGAACACTTTCTGGATTAAAAAAAGGAACTGATTTTCATCATACATGTATAAGAAGGGATTTCAAGGTAGTTTTGTAGAATGGAGCATTATATTGAATCTGCAAGTGCATGATACTATTTACTAGGATTCAGTAGAGAATTATAAATACAGAATATGGAATAATATACTAGCCTTGAAAAAGTATAAAATAGCAAAAAAAATATAGTGGTCTTGATGACATTAGAAATGGAATATTTGAACAATAAGGTATTTTTCGTGCCATCAAGGGAGTAGGGTATAGGGTTATTCCCAGGCACACAACTGTGAAAACAAATGATAATGTGGGCCGAGCGGGGTGGCTCATGCCTGTAGTCCCAGCACTCTGGGAGGCTGAGGTGGGTGGATCCCCTGAGGTCAGGAGTTCGAGACCAGCCTGGCCAACATGGTGAAACCCCGTCTCTACTAAAAATACAAAAATTAGCCGGGCGTGGTGGCAGGCGCCTGTAATCCCAGCTACTTGGGAAGCTGAGGAAGGAGAATCGCTTGAACCCGGGAGGTGGAGGTTGCAGTGAGCTGAGATTGTGCCATTGCACTCCAGCCTGGATAACAAGAGTGAGACTTTGCCTCAAAAAAAAAAAAAAAAAAAGATAATGTGTCCCACTGGGGTTAGCTCTGTTACAATCACAGAATTATAGAGCCTGTAGAAAGATCTGCATATCTTTAGAAACTTAATGCACCTTAGAATTTCCATGCCTGGACTAGGAGACCTTGTGTAGAGGAGGTTTTTTGCTGGAGATGAGGACCAACATGTGAGGGTAGAGAGAGCTTTTCTCTTTCGGGGCAACATTCTTCGCAGGCCACCTGGGCCTCCCAATGAAGATAGTGTGTTCAGGGAATTGTAGAGTGGAGTGTGGTTCAGTAGGACCGTAGCATAGAATGGGTAAGTGACAGTAGCAAGAGCTGTGAGATGTGACTTTTGTTTTGAGATAGACATCCTTCAGAATAATTGAGAGTATTATTGGTGGAAGATTAGAACTCTTACTTTGGTAAGCATTTAAAAATAACAGCAATAAAAACTGTAGTCACAATTTGTTTTGAGTTTAAGCTCAGGTATAGGCAGAAGGAGAGTATTTGAGTATTGATCTACAAGCAATTTATTAGGAGGTCAAGGAAGGAGGATTGCTTGAGCCCATGAGTTCAAGACCAGCAGACTTGCCTGGGCAATATAGGGAGACCTCGCCTCTTCAGAAAATTTTAAAAGTAGCTGAGTGCGGTGGTGGTGTGTGCCTGTAGTCCCAGCAGCTCGGGAAGCTGAGGAGGGAAGATTACTTGAGCCAGGGGAGCAGAGGTTACAGTGAGCCAAAATTATGCCGCTGCACTCCAGCCTGGGTGATAGAGTAAGTCCCTGTCTCAAAAAATAAATAAATAAAAAGCAATTTCACATGAACTTTTTTTTTGAGACGGAGTCTTGCTCTGTCACCCAGGCTGGAGTGCAGTGGCCCGATCTCGGCTCACTGCAAGCTCCGCCTCCTGGGTTTACGCCATTCTCCTGCCTCAGCCTCCCGAGTAGCTGGGACTACAGGCGCCTGCCACCTCGCCCGGCTAGTTTTTTGTATTTTTAGTAGAGATGGGGTTTCACTGTGTTAGCCAGGATGGTCTCGATCTCCTGACCTCGTGATCCGCCCGCCTCGACCTCCCAAAGTGCTGGGATTACAGACTTAAGCCACCGCGCCCGGCCCACATGAACTTTTTTAAGGGTCACAGTGCCTAGAGCTTAACTGAATTGTCCAATGCATTTGTATTTCTTGTAGGTGCTGCTTATGCTCATGCAGAAGAGAGTATCCAGAAATTGGTGGAGCAATATAAACTGCCATTTTTGCCCACCCCTATGGGGAAGGGTGTTGTCCCTGACAACCATCCATACTGTGTAGGTGCAGCCAGATCCAGGTGTGTGGCGTTCCAGATTTTAAATACAATGGCTTGGTAGATTTTAGGCTAATTTAAATTATTTTGTGATCTTCATCTAGGATGGAGTTCTGAAAGAATCGTGGAATTTTAAGCATACCTGTTTATTTTTGGACTATCTTCTGGCTTTCCTGGTTTCATATGAGAAATCTGCAGTTATTCAAATTATTGTTGCTCTGTATGTAATAGGTTGTTTTTCCATGGCTGCTCCCGATATTTTCTTTTATCTTTCGTTTCCAGCAGTTTAATTATGATGTGTCTGTACATGGTTTATTTTAATTTAGCCTGTTTGGGATTCTCAAGTCTTGAATCTGAAAATTTGTTTCTTTCTCTAAATTTGTCTTTCTCTAGATTTGGAAAGTTTTCATCATTCTTTCTTCAAATATTGTTTTCTATGTCAACCTTCATCCATTTTGATATTGTCTGATATGTCCCTGAGTATCTATTCATTTCTTTTTAATTCTTTTATTTTATATTTTGTTTCTCTGCTCAGATCTTCTATTTTCACATTTCTTTCAAGAATATTTTTCTATACTTCATGATGGAGTAAGTTACAATAGTTTCTGCAGTCTTTGTTTATTAATTCCAACATCTGAGTCATCTCAGATTGGCATCTATTCATTATCTTTTATTTTGAGAGTTGATCACATTTTTCTGGCTCTTTTTGTACTGAGTAATTTTGGATTGTATCCTGGATTTTTGAATATTATATTTTGAGATTCTGGGTCATATTAAAATCCTCTGTAAAATGTTGATTTTTGTTGGTTTCTCTTAGCAATCAATCAACATGATTAGATTAGCTTGACTACAAATTGAAGTGTGAACTTGCCATAAGTAAGTAGTTCCAGGGTCACGTAAGTTTCAGAGCCTTTGCTGTGTTGTTTTCAGGCTGTCTGCACATGCTCAGCTCAGGGGTTAGCCCCAGACATGTACTGGTTCATACCCAAATTAGAGATTTATTTTCTCTCCTCTGTAGGCTCCCCACCCCCACTCTCCCATTCTCAGGTGCCCCTTTTCCTGGCTCTTGCTGCTCCCTTACAGTATCACATAACTAAAGCTGCCCTCTGAACAAGCTGCAGAAGAAAAAAAATAATAGGGATTGTCCCCATGCTGTTCAGACCACAGGGACCCTTTTTTCCAATCCCTCTTGCCTGAGAGATGACGTTTCTCTTGGAATTTCAGCTGCTTGGGAGCCACCACAGTGCAGCTCTGCAGTAGGGCTGCCCTCAGAGCAGAGCCGGGAGATAAAGAAAAAAAGAAGAAAAATCTGACCATTTTCCCCTAGACTGTCCAGCTTGCAGTGGCCCTTTTCCTGATCCTTTGGCCAAAAAAACAGTTTCTCTGCGAGTTTTCGCTGCTTGCAGTTCTGCAACTAGGGCTGTCTTTGAGTGAAAGCCAGGAGACAAAACACGGGGGAGAAATACCTTGGAAACTCACCCTCTGTGTGGGTTGCTTCTTCAGACTTACCCAATCTTGGCTGGCATTGGAAGCTTCCTCTTTTTAGATTTTTAAGACATGCTTTTTAATGTACTATAACTTTTTTCTTTTTAATTTCTTGAAATGTCTTTATCATGAAATATTCTAACTATACACACAGGAAGAGAGAATAATGTAACGAACACTTACATAACCACCACTCAGTGTCAACATAAAAAGTACAGACAGATGAATCTCTAAGTAAAAAAGGTTTCATTTGGGAATAATATATAATAAGTAGGATTGCATCAGTTATTAACATTATTTTATATTGCTTTAGGGTTTTTGGGTTTTTTGGAGAGGGGGTCTTTCTCTGTTGCCCAGACTGGAGTGCAGTGGCGCAATCACACCTGATTGCAACCTCTGCCTACTGGGCTAAAGCAATCCTCCCAGCTCAGCCTCCCAAGTATTAATAGCTGGAACTACAGGCGTGTGCCATTACAACCTGGCTAATTTTTGTATTTTTTGTACAAACGAGGTTTCACCATGTTGCCCATGCTGGTCTTGATCTCCTGGGCTCAAGGAATCCACCCATCTAAGCCTCCCAAAGCGCTGGGATTACAGGCATGAGCCACCATGCCTGGCCTAGGGTTGTTTTTTTTTTCTTTTTAGGAAGCAAAAAATTATGGATTCGTTTGCAGTCCCCTAAATATCTTTTTTGATCCCATTTTTTCCTTCCCTTTCCATAGTTTATTATTGTCACGTATTTGGTGTTCTTCATATTTTCATTCATGGGTTAAAATTAATTCTGAAGGTTTTTAATTTTTATTTTGTAGAGACAGGGCCTCACTGTGTTCCCCAGCCTGTACTCAGACCCCTAGGCTCAAGTGATCCTTCCACCTTGGCCTCCCAAAGTGCTGGGAATACAGGCGTGAACACTTGGCTTCTGAGGGCTTTGTAAATGTAATATTTGCTGCTAGATCTTTAATTGTTCCTCACTTAATGCTACTTTAATATATCATCTTTTTATTTATATTACTATATACAGTAACCAAGTTAATTCTTACACTGTTAATTTTTTTTATACTTAGGTTAAAATGAAGTTTATCTTCAATCTAGCCAGATTTTAAGAGGATAATATTAATGACATTGCCAGTGTAAAAAAGGTTGCAAGGGGCTATAAATAATCAAATCAATGATTTCAAGAGTTTTAGAGTATCAGTAAGCAAGTCTGTCCTGCTGATTGCAGTTATCTGTTTGTTAAATTGGGTCTCATAGGACTATTACAATATTGAAGATGATTTTTGAGTATGTGCTTAATTTTTTTTTTTTTTTTTTTTTTGAGACTGAGTCTGGCTCTGTCGCCCAGGCTGGAGTGCGGTGGCCGGATCTCAGCTCACTGCAAGCTCCGCCTCCCGGGTTCACGCCATTCTCCTGCCTCAGCCTCCCGAGTAGCTGGGACTACAAGCGCCCGCCACCGCGCCCGGCTAGTTTTTTTGTATTTTTTTTAGTAGAGACGGGGTTTCACCTTGTTAGCCAGGATTGTCTCGATCTCCTGACCTCGTGATCCGCCCGTCTCGGCCTCCCAAAGTGCTGGGATTACAGGCTTGAGCCACCGCGCCCGGCCTGTGCTTAATTTTTGAGTATACAATTTCTGCGAAAAATTGCATTTATCACCGAAGAAGACAAAAGCAGTAAATACAGATCCTGTATGGCAAAAGACAAGAAAAATGGGAACTAGATAAAAGACGCAGAAAAATGAGAAGTGAAAAGCAAAACAAAACCCACAGCGATGATGATAATAAACTCTCCTGGAAAAAGGCAGATATTCAGATTACATTAGTAATAACAGCAACTATATGTGTTATAAGAGCCACATCTGAAACATAATGATACAGCTTTAAAACAAGACTGGGCAAAGATAAGTGAAGTAAAGAAAAAGCAAGCAAGGGTGGTTGTGTTATGAAAGTAAAAATCGTTAAAAGATTAGAAGTTATATTGACAAAAGTATTAAAATAAATAAAACTTAGAAATCTAGTTGATACAATATTTTAGAAAGCAATTCTGGAATATGGATCAATAGTCTTAAAAATACTTCTTTCTAGGGACCAACGTGAAGAGTGCATTAAGACTTAAGTATGAAGATGTGCAACCCAGCACTATTAATAACAGAATATCCAGAAATTGAGAAAACATTAAATAAATTTTGGTATATGTGTTCAGCAAAATATGTAGACTTTAAAAGTTGTATTTAAGAACTTAATGACAAAGGAAAACTTTTTTTTTTTTTTTTGAGACATAGTCTCGCTCTGTCGCTAGGCTGGAGTGCAGTGGCGTGATCTCGGCTCACTGCAACCTCTGCCTCTTGGGTTAAAGCGATTCTTCTGCCTCAGCCTCCCAAGTAGCTGGGACTACAGGTGCACACCACCAAGCACGGCTAATTTTTGTATTTTTAGCATAGACTGGGTTTCACCATGTTGGCCAGGGTAGTCGCCATCTGTTGACCTCGTGATCTGCCTATCTTGGCCTCCCAAAGTGTTGGGATTGCAGGCGTGAGCCACTGCACCAGGCCAGGAAAACATTTATGTAAGCAAAAGTATATGAGACAGCCAGGCACAGTGGTTCATGCCTGTAATCCAAACAATTTGGGAGGCCAACGCGGGTGAATCGCTTGAGCCCAGGAGTTCGAGACCAGTCTACAAAAAATTAAAAATAGCCAGGTGCAGTGGCACGTGCCTGTAGTCCCAACTGCTCAGGAGGCTGAGGTAGGAGGATTGCTTAAGCCTGAGAGGTAGAGAATGCAGTGAGCCATGATTGCACCACTACATTTCAGCCCAGGCAAAAGAGAGAGACCGTGTCTCAAAACAAAACAAAAAAAAGTGTATGAGACAGTATTATAGTATATAAAGTCAACTATGTAAAAATATATTTGCATACAAAAAAAGAGTGGATGAAAATATGCCAGGATATTCATAATAGTTTATAAGTTGAAAGTATTATGGGGTGATTTTGTTTTTAGCCTTATACTTTTTCTGTTTTTTTCTGGATTGTCTACAGTGGACTTGTACTAATTTTTCTAATTATAAAAAAGTAATAAAAGTATAGATACAGCTTATGGTAATTTTTTAAACTTAATTTATATTTTAGATAACTATTTATATAGAATGGTTTTATAAATTATTTTAGCTTGAAAGATCAAATATACCCTAGAAGCTGATTCTGAAGTCTGATGTAAGCTCCAAACGATTTAGACTTTTCAAATACTTTAGAGATAAATTTTAGAATGATTCAAATAAGAAATATAGTTATACTTTTATATCAATTTTTTTAATAGGGCTTTGCAATTTGCTGATGTAATTGTGTTATTTGGTGCCAGACTAAATTGGATTTTACATTTTGGACTGCCTCCAAGATACCAGCCAGATGTGAAGTTTATCCAGGTACTTAGGAGGAACTTAAAATCAGAAATGTCTGTGTTCATTGTTCTCCCTATCAGGCATAATCAGCTCTGTTTTCTTCTTGATTTCTATTAAAAAAACTGTTCTCTTTTTACGTAAGTAGAATTTTATAAATTGTCTAACATAATTACAGGTACCAAAATAAGTTTCCTTTTCTAGCCTATGAAACATAATGGGCCGCTTTACTTCTAGCCAGAAAACCTTTCAAAATTAACTTTCAAACAGTTAAAAAAGCATAATTTGTCTTTTCTTCACAATTCAAGTATATTTAAAGGTAGAGAAAAGAGACTGTAGGATGGTAGACTAGAACAAAACATTCGGCCTTGTTAGGGAGTGAGGTTTTCTTTCAGATGCCAAAACTTTTACCTTTCCAATGGGAATTTCTAAATGACACTGTTTTATATGTCATTAAACAGTATCCGGAATGTATTCCGACCTGTCTTTGATGATTCTTCTATCGTTATGACCCACCTTATAAGCCAGTTTCTTTACTGATGTGGAAAATACTACCTGCATAGTGGCATGCAAACCTTTTTGCTCTACACTGATTGGCCCCATTTTGCTTGATTTTTGCTTGGTGGTTGTTTTTGAGACAGCATCTTGCTCTGTCACCCAGGCAGGAGTGCAGTGGCATGATAATGGCTCACTTCAACCTCAATCTCTCGAGCTCAAGTGATCCTCCCACCTCAGCTTCCTGACATGCTGGGACTATAGACGCGTGCAACAATGCCTGGCTAATTTATTTTTTTGTAAAGACACAGTCTCACCGTGTTGCCTAGGCTGGTCTCAAACTCCTGACCTTGAGCAATTCTTTACCTCAGTCTCCCAAAATGCTGGAGTACAGACTTGAGCCACTGTGCTTGGGTTATTTTAATGTTTGATGAGCCAGCTACAGTTGCCCTTTTCCCAGTCTACCTTTTGCTACTTAAGGAGTCAACGTCTAATTGCTCCTTTCCCAGCTGAACGCATTGAGAACTAAAACCGCAGACAAGCAAGACTGAGTTAACTGGAAGATACTGATACCTCTTGATTACCCCTCTTGATTATGGAATAAGATACATCCCCTTTGGGGTGGCTACATTATTCCTCTTTGCAGAAGCCATTTTCGTTTGTCCATGGCCATCCAGACATGGAACTTCTGAGTAAATGGAGAAGTAATCACGCCATGTTCTTGGAGTGATTCTCTAAATGTGATTCCCTGGGCCAGCTACATCAGCACCACCTGTGAAACCTGTTAGAAAAGCACATTTCTGGACCCTACCCCAGACTTATTAAAATAAAAAACTCTGAGGTAGACTCCTACAGTCTATGGTTTATCAAGCCCAGAATACACCAGGTGACTCTGATATATGCTCAAATTTGAGAACCCACACTCTAGATAGGAATTCCAAGTGTGATTCAATAAAACTTACTGATTAGATGCAAAACCATAATTGATCAGGTCAAATGCATTCGCTATGGGTATAATGAAGCAATACCAAAATTCCGTAGAGTAGATTTTTAAATGAGGCTCTCTATACTAGCTATGATACTAATATAGTTCTATGGACTTTTACTTTTTTTATTAAGGAACTTCGAAATATCAAATCTTCTTTATCATGTGTTCTATATACACAGTTCATTTATTCAGTCTTAATTGATTTCTGACATATTTTTCAGAATAAACATGGATTGTTCTTTAGCCTTGTCTCTTTTTTAGGTTGATATCTGTGCAGAAGAATTGGGTAATAATGTGAAGCCGGCTGTTACTTTACTAGGAGACATAAATGCTGTCACTAAGCAGGTGAGAACTTTTGTTTTAGTTTGTGTGGAATGCTCTTTAGGGAATAGTCAATTCTTGAAAATGTTTTAATCTTGATTCACTTGGTAACAGGTCTACTATTCATATCTGTTTTAAACAAAATGTGTGATCGAAAACTGTTCTTAAATACAACTTTGGAACTTGATAAGTCCAACTTCTGGTACATAGCTCATTTTTATGTAAGTTAAGCATTTTTGGAAGGTGATCGAAAATGTAACATCTTTCAGTAGGCAAACCGTAATTTACTAAATAGGATCCAGCTATCTGAAAAAGTATACCTTCCAAAGGAACTGAACTTACTGCCAAGAAATGGCTTAGCACTGGAAAAGTCTAACAGTATTTTTTTAGGTAAAAAAGAGCTTTTTACTCTTTAATCAGTGACTTTTCAGGTTCTTATTATTTGTACGTAGTTTGTACACTTCACTGTGACAGGAGATAAAATATAGACACATTTATCACTTGATTTTGGATGATACAATTTGGTATTGTTGTCACGATTACACAATATAGGATGTAATCCCGAATCACATATTAAATCGCTCTGGAGCAAATGGTCTGTATCATAGAAGTCCATGGTTATTTTTTGGTTTTCCTATAAGAGTTCTGTGGAAGGAGTGATTTTCCTTCTAGTGTCAAAGACCAAGGAGGGTCTCAGAGCCCCTGCTTGAGGTGTGGAGGAGGTAACAGCACTCCAGTCTGTCCTAAGGGCATTCCAGCATCTAGCAGAAACCCACACTGACCCAAACAGAAGCCTTCCATGTTATCCATTGATACTCTATCAGGTGTTTACTAACTAGAGGAAAAAAAGAGTCTGAGTAATATGAAGAGTAGTATGGCCATACTGTCTTCCTTAAGAAGATATTTCCATGTTAATATGATTTAAATTTATTTTTTTAAAGCAGACTGGGCACGGTGGCTCATCCCTGTAATCCCAGCACTTTGGGAGGCCAAGACAGGTAGATCACCTGAGGTTAGGAGTTTGAGACCAGCCTGGCCAACATGGTGAAACTCCGTCTCTACTGAAAATACAAAAATTAGTCGAGTGTGGTGGCAGGCACCTGTAGTCCCAGGAGGTTGAGGCAGAAGAATCGCTTGAACCTGGGAGGTGGAGGTTGCAGTGAGCTGAGACTACACCACTGTACTCCAGCCTCAGTGACAGAATGAGACTTCATTTCAAAAAAAAAAGGCAAAGAAAAAGTTTATATGGTTTTGTGTGTGTGTGTGTGTGTTTTTTTTTTTTAAGCTTTTAGAGGAGCTTGATAAAACACCATGGCAGTATCCTCCAGAGAGCAAGTGGTGGAAAACTCTGAGAGAAAAAATGAAGAGCAATGAAGCTGCATCCAAGGTAAAATGGGACCTACTGAAGCTCAAGAACAGGTCAGGCTCATGATTCAGTTACTTCTGCCGTAATGTGACATGTGCATTCCTAAAAATCACCTTGTTGTGCAAAATTGTGCAATAAAAACCCCAGGGCTCATGGAAAAAGGGGTGTAGTGGCACAATTCTCAAAAACTTTGTGTAACATAAAAATAAGATAAGAGCCTAATGTTTTAAACATGTTAAATGGTTAAGAAATATATGCCAATGAATATAGCATTTTACTTTGAAAAAGACCTGAAGTTTCTGAAAGGTTGTAGCTTGTGAGTTACTGTGAGCTGGTGGAAGGAAGGTGATCAGACGTCAGATGGAAAGTGATAATAGTAGAAGTGGATGGGTGTGTTTTCAGTTTGATGTTGGCATAGAACATCATATTTAAACACCTGTAATCTGAGTGCTTTAGGAGGCCAAGGCAGTAAGATCAGTTGAGGCCTGGAGTTTGAGACCAACCTGGGTATAGCAAGACCTTGTCTCTACAAAAAAAAAAAAAAAAAAAATTAGCCAGATGTGGTGGGACACACCTGTTGTCCTGTCTCCTCAGGAGGCTGATATTGGAGGATTGCTTGAGTCTAGGAGTTGAGGTGGCAGGGCAGTAGATCATGCCACTGCACTCAAGCCTGGGTGGCAGAGTGAGACCCTGTCTCTAAAGGAAAAATTAACTATTAAGTGATTTTTTTTTTTTGGGGGAATCCTTAAATTTTGGGATGTTTGAGATGTTTTTCTGCTTTTAAGATTTAAGTCCTTCAGGGCGTGCTATTATAATAGCTGTTTCATAAAAATTGAAATTTTGATCCAATGTATAGCCTTCTTTTCTATTTAACTTTTGTATCACTGCTGGAAATTTTTTTGCGGCTCTCTCATTTGCACTCTTGGCTTTGCCTGGTAGCTAAGGTTTTGGAAATTGTAGTGATGCTAGAAACCATCAAACTGTCTACTACTAGCACTGAAATGAGTCGGTGCTGTAGGATTTGGCAGTTTACAGTAAAGTCTGTGTGTGTGTATGTACATGCACCTGTGTGCATGTGTGTGTGTGCATGTGTGTGTGTATTGTGCTTTCCCTATGTGAGAAAGGTGATTTTTAAAAATTGTTTCGTGTATTCCTGTGTATCTTTGTTCAACTGGGTGCAGATTTCTGGTAGAATCATGCATAAGAAAATATAAAATTTGAGTTATGCTCACTTGGTTCCCTAATATATCAATTGTCTTAGAATAAATTCACGTTTTTGCATCAAGCATTATAGCAGAATTGATTATGCATGAATCTATCTTACATTGGAATTTTTTTTTTTTTTTGAGACGGAGTCTTGCTCTGTCACCAGGCTGGAGTGCAATGGCCTGATCTCAGTTCACTGCAACCTCCGCCTCCCGGGTTCAAGTGATTCTCCTGCCTCAGCCTCCCAAGTAGCTGGGATTACAGATACATACTACCATGCCCAGCTAGTTTTTGTATTTTTAGTATAGACGGGTTTCACCATGTTGGCCAGGATGGTCTCCATCTCTTGACCTCATGTTCCCCCTACCCAGCTTGCCAAAGTGCTGGAATTATAGGCATGAGCCACTGTGCCTGGCCTACATTGGAATTTTAATCAACGATTGTTTCTATCCGGAGCCAGTCTCATTTTTTTTTTTTTTTCTGAGATGGAGTTTCACTCTTGTTGCCCAGGCTAGAGTGGAGTGGCGTGATCTTAGCTCACTGCAACCTCTGCCTTCCAGTTTCAAGCGATTCTCCTGCTTCAGCCTCCTGAGTAGCTGGGATTACAGGTACCTGGCACCACGTCCGGCTAATTTTTTTTTGAGATGGAGTCTGGCTTTTGTTGCCCAGGCTGGAGTACAGTGGCGCGATCTTGGCTCACTGCAACCTCTGCCTCCTGGGTTCGTGTGATTCTCCGGCCTCAGCCTCCCAAGTAACTGGATTACAGGCATGCGCCACCATGCCTGGCTAATTTTGTATGTTTAGTAGAGGTGGAGCTTCTCCATGTTGGTCAGGCTAGTCTCAAACTCTCGACCTCAGGTGATCTGCCCACCTCAGCCTCCCAAAGTGCTGGGATTATAGGTGTGAGCCACCACACCCAGGCAATTTTTGTATTTTTTTTTTTTAGTAGAGACAGGGTTTCACCATGTTGGCCAGGATGGTCTTGAACTCCTAACATCGTGATCCACCCGCCTCAGCCTCCCAAAGTGCTGGGATTACAGGCGTGAGCCACTGCGCCCAGCCACCAGTCTCAATTTTATTTCCTGGGTCGTATCATGACTAATCTTTTCTTTCACATAGGAATGATATTGGTTTAAGATAGAAGGGACTTGCCTCTCTTCCTTGGTGCCAGAGTATAGGAGGGTCCCTCATTTATCATGGGTATAATGTCTAGCAGAACAAAGTAGCATAAGTGAAGAGGCAGTGCCGGGACCAGATGGGACTGTTGCTGCTAAAACTCTCTATGGCTTTCTCTCAGCCCTAAAAGGCATGTGGCTAAACAAAGGCATTTACTTTGCTGTTTTTCTCTCCATTCAGGGACTCTTTAGAATAGTGGGGGTAACGTATCTCCTTTACTCTCAAGTGTGTTGGGGGAAGAACTAGATTTTCAGATTGTGTTCTAAAATCGTGACATTTTAAGTTTAGGGTCATATTTCAGATGAAAATATTCTGAAATAAATTTTACTTTTTCTAAGGCACCATTTTCCTAAGAGTGCTCAAATAAGAATGTTTAGTTTTATATAACCCAGTGCTTCCCAGCTCTCTTTACTATAGGACTTCTCAGAGTCTTTAATACATTCCTGTGCATTGCAGATCTCCAAGAGGAGGGATATTCCCAAGCTTATTTAATTGTGTTCCAAACTGGGACTGTGGGACACATGTCCCCCAGGGCTGTTCACAGGTCAGCCAGCTTCTCAGAGTGGCCATTTTATAGCCATTTGGGAACCTTGTAGCTTTTGTAGTTGTTGCATATTTCCAAATAAGTTTGATAATAGCTTATTAACATTGGTTATTTTCATTGTATCCCAATTTAATTTGATTACATTCCCATCTACTTTTCAGGAACTAGCTTCCAAAAAATCTCTGCCTATGAATTATTACACAGTATTCTACCATGTTCAAGAGCAACTACCTAGAGACTGTTTTGTGGTAAGCGAAGGAGCAAATACTATGGACATTGGACGGACTGTGCTTCAGAACTACCTTCCTCGCCACAGGTAAGACTTCTAAAGAAGAAAGAAGTCGTAATTCATTATGATGTGTTTAATATGAAACTACAATAGTGCAGATTAAGAAGACATTTGAGAATTAATACATGTTCAGTATGTAAGGGCATATTTCATAAAAGTATTGTTAGGTGAGGTTTTGTAGAGTTTTTATGCTTGATGTGTTCTTGGTATCCTGTGATAATTATTTACTTAGTGTTACAGGAATATGTTTATAGTCTCCCAAGCAAACATGAGTGGCTTTTTTCTGTCCTTGACAAATTAGTTCCTAACAGTCTAAGGATTTTATATTGAAGAAAGAGAATGTTTTTATGGTTCTTTATTTTTCCATCAACCATGTAAATAGGACTACAAGGTTTGTGCCAACCCCATCCTCTATGACATGCCCCAGAGGGTTTCATTTTAGCTTTGTTCTCCAACAGGCTTGATGCTGGTACTTTCGGAACAATGGGAGTTGGTTTAGGATTTGCTATTGCAGCTGCCATGGTGGCTAAAGATAGAAGCCCTGGGCAACGGGTCATCTGTGTGGAAGGAGACAGTGCATTTGGGTTTTCTGGCATGGAGGTGGAAACCATCTGCAGGTAAAACATCATCCTGAATCAGAGCATTTGATTCTCTAGAATATGAAAAATGACAGTCATCTGACAAATACTTACCAGGTGTTCACCAGCTGCCCTGTGAATAGCACTGTGCTCTGTCCTGAGGATGCTAGTGGCAGTAACCCACGGTCTTTCTCTTCCAGAACAGTATCTTTCTGGCCTCCTCACTGTGTGGTAAAAACCTATAAAACTGTGGGGAGTGGTTTTGAGGTCACTGAGAAAAAAATGTTGGGGACTGAAAGAAGCTTGTTTCCTATGGGAAATAGCGAGTGTGGTGGTTAAGGGCATGGCTTCTGCCAGGTGCCTTGGCTCACACCTGTAATCCCAGCCCTTTGGGAAGCCAAGGCAGGCAGATCACTTTAGGTCAGGAGTTCAAGACCAGCCTGGCCAGCATGGTGAAACCCCATCTCTACTAAATATACAAAAAAAAAAAAAATTAGCCAGATGTGGTGAAGCATGCCTGTAATCCCAGCTATTCAGGAAGCTGAGGCAGAAGAATTGCTTGAACTGGGAGGTGGAGGTTGCAGTGAGCTGAAGTCGCACCACTGCACTCCAGCCTGGGCAACAGAGTGAGACCCCGTCTCAATGTGGGACAAATGGCCTGGATTTAAAAACTGGTTCTATCAAGTCAGAGCCATGTGACTTTAAGTCACTTAACCAAGGTTGGGCATGGTAGCTTACACCTGTAATCCCAACACTTTGGGTGGCCGAGGTGGGCAGATCACCTGAGGTCAAGAGTTAGAGACCAGTCTGGCCAACATGGTGAAACCCTGTCTGTACTAAAAATACAAAAAAGAGCCAGGTGTGGTGGTACATGCCTATAGTCCCAGCTATTTGGGAGGCTGAGGCAGGAGAATTGCTTGAACCTGCGAGGCATAGGTTGCAGTGAGCCAAGATCGCACCACTGTACTCCAGCCTGGGCGACAGAGCAAGACTCTGTCTCAAACAAACAAACAAAAAAGTCACTTAACCAAGCCTTAGTCTCATCTCTTCTAAAGTAGGAATAGTATCCTTTAGGCAGAAATTCCTTGAAAAAAAAAAAAGTAGGATTAGTCGTAGTTCCTACCTTAGAAAGATGATTATGAGGAACAAATGAGATAATCCAAGCAATTTTTTTTTTTCAAGATGGGGTCTCACTTTGTCACCCAGGCTGGAGTGGAATGGCGCAATTGCGGCTCACTGCAGCCTCAACCACTGAAGTTCAAGTGATCGTGCTTCCTTAGCCTTCTGAGTAGCTGGGATCACAGGCATGCACCACCATGCTCAGCTAATTTTTTGTATTTTTTTTTGTAGAGACAGGGTTTTGCCATGTTGGCCACACTGGTCTCGCATTTGTAAGCTCAAGCAATCCACCCACCTTGGCCTGCCTAAGTGCTAGAATTACAGGTGTGAGCCACCGTGCTTGGCCCCAGCTAAACTCTGAGGTGATGCTCAGTGAACATGAGCCATTTGGATCATGTGTGTAGTTATGAGAATTCATGGAGAAACTCATGAATTGTAGATCCTAACTATGGAAGGATGGGGGTTTTATTTTTCCAGCTATATTTAAACTGTAGTAAAACGATTCTATTCTTAGCCAGGGCTCTTATTAGGGCTTTTGTGACTCATGTTTTTGGGCTGGCAAAGCTTTGGTAGATGAAATGTTCAAGATTTGGGAAGGTATAGTTGTCCCTCCATATCCATGGGGGATTGGTTCCAGGACCTTCCTCAAATACCAAAATCCAAGGATGCTCAAGTGAGTCCCTGATATAAAATGGTACAGTATTTGCAAATAACCTATGCATATCACCCCGTATATTTTTAATGATCTCTAGATTACCTTCAAATGCTGAATACAATATAAATGCTATATAAAAAATTGTTGTGCTGTATTGCTTAGGGAATAATGACAAGAACAAAGTCTGTGTGTGTTGAGTACAGACCCAAATTTTTTTTCCAAATATTTTTGACCTGCAGTTGGTCAAATCCACGGATGCAGAACTCAGATAATGAGGTCTGACTATATGTGTTTGTTAGAGTGTCTTTATTGACAACAAAGTGATGTACATAAAAAAGATGACTTATGGGGAAGTCAGCCTTTTAGTGAATAATGATTCCTTTTGAGCATGGAGAGCAAATAATTACCATAGTCCTGTTATTTAATAGTATGCAGTTTAGTTTTGTTTTTACCACTTGCCCTTGGAAATTATGTTAGAAAATAAAACCTACATTCTTTTCAGTCAATAACATTTAATAAACCTTTTCTTTTTTGTCTTTGCTGTACTGTTTAGCACATTGTTAAATACGCCTTTTCTGTAACGATTACACCATGTAATGTGTTTCTGATTATGGGTGTGGTAGTTTGAGTGCAGATTGTGTGTGCTAGTCACTTGTGTATCTCTTACAGCATCTAGCAAGGGCTGGGTGTCTGTGGCGAGCTCAGTAAATAGAAAGGTACTTTTCAAACATTGTTCCTAGGAACCAACTAGAAGTGGTCCTTTAGAGAGTATTAAATAGGGAAGGTGTTCTTCGTATACCATTTAGACTTATGAAAACCTAGATTCAGAAAAGCTCAGTGATTTGTCTGAGGTTCATAGCTAATAGCTAAAGGACTATCAACTGTTTTTTTTTTTTTTTTCTGAGATGGAGTCACGCTCTGTCACCCAGGCTGGAGTGCAGTAGTGTGATCTCGGTTCACTGCAACCTCCACCTCCTGGGTTCAAGCGATTCTTCTGCCCCAGCCTCCCGAGTAGCTGGGACTACAGGCCCGTGCTACCATGCCCAGCTAATCTTTGTATTTTTAGTAGAGACGGGGTTTCACCATATTGGCCAGGCTCATCTTGAACTCCTGACCTTGTGATCTGCCTGCCTCAGCCTCCCAAAGTGCTGGGATTACAGGCATGAGCCACCATGCCCAGCCAGGACTAACAACTCTTAATCTTGCAATCTTTCTGCCTTTCCATGATGTTTCTGTTAATGATTTGATATTCTTTCTTAGGATAATAAATGCTTGACTTTTAGTCTTCCTCTAATATCACAAAAAGCTTATAGAAAACTATTCATTTTTAAGTTAAAATTTCAGCCCAAAGAAAAGAAATTACTTTAGAATGAAGAATGATTTCCTTCATATTTTACTCTCACTTTAGGTACAACTTGCCAATCATACTCTTGGTAGTGAATAACAATGGAATTTACCAAGGTTTTGATACCGATACTTGGAAAGAAATGTTAAAATTCCAAGATGCTGCTTCAGTGTAAGTAACCAAGACCAATGTCTATTTACTTCCTCTCACCCGTTTTAATCTCTTAAAAAGTCTTCTATATTGGCAATAGTGTGCCTACATGGTATGAGTATTGTCTGTTTTGATTGTCAGCCCTTCTAAAGAGCAGGAATCCTGTCTTAGTTCCTCTTTGCACAAATATCCATGATTAGGTGCTTCAATAAATAGTTTATAATCAGGGAACAGCTGAAGACTCAGATAAATGAGTGTGATGTCTGAGCCTTGTTAATGAAAAGGCTTATTGCAAAATGCTGCCAGGACTGGGAGCAATAGTAGGACCATGTAGAAACACCATGTAGAAATGTGGATGTGTACATATTATGTATGTTCCAGAGGCCTACCTTCCTTTTACCACTTAGCTAAATCTTGATCATCTGATGGCAGAGCCAAATCAAGACGGTATTGTAGCTGGCCGTGGAATGTGAGATAGATGTGAATTTGTGAGCCAGCCTTGGGGTGGAACAGGATATGGGCGTGTCTATTTATGCCTTGCCAACTTTATTGTTTTCTTGTTATTTGTTGTTTTGCAGTAATCTTTTTTTTTTTTTTTCATATTTTTCTTCTGGATTCATAATAGTTGGTAGTGTAGCCTGTACTATCTAGTATAGTAGCCACTAGGCATGTTGCAACTATTGCAATTTAGATTTAAATTACTTCAAATTAAATGAAGTTAAAAATTTAGTTCCTCAGTTTAGTCACGTTTCAAGTGCTCACAGCAACAGGTAGATAGTGGCTACTATTTTGGATCACACAGGTTTAAAACATTTCTATCATCACAGAAAGTTCTGTTGGACATTGCTTTATAGACAATTATAAACACAGGAAAAACTCAGTGTACTGGCATCTCAGCTTAAGTGTTGAAGTTAAAATTATGCCTTTCAGTTCAGCCTAAATTTTTTTAATGAAGTATTTCAGAGAATGACTTTTTGTTTTTTTTCTACAAGGTTTGAGATTTAAATTTCATTGACTCATGACCTTGTTTTTCAGGGTCCCTCCAATGTGTTTGCTGCCAAATTCACATTATGAGCAAGTCATGACTGCATTTGGAGGAAAAGGGTATTTTGTACAAACGCCAGAAGAACTCCAAAAGTCCCTGAGGCAGAGCCTAGCAGACACAGCTAAACCCTCTCTTATCAACATCATGATTGAGCCACAAGCCACACGGAAGACCCAGGTAAATACAGTTGCTAAGCAGAAAGCAAGAAATGCATCTGCTTCCCCTATCCCCCTCCAAAAAGCATCTGCCAAACAGAACACCCTCTGTCGTGCACAGAGGTCTTTCTAAACCTTTTCTGAGTTTGGCAGTTTCATTTATTTGTTCAGTGAATATTGGGATATGTGTTAGGTGCTACGAATAGCATGGCGAGCCAAACCAGGCTCAGTCCTCACCCTCATGGAGCTTTTATGGTCTGGTAGGGGAGAGGGACAGTCTGGTAACCTCACAACTGAACACACTACAACAGAGTGAAGCAATTGCTTGGAAGGAAAAGAACCCAGTTCTAAGCAAACATACCACAAAGGAATCGATTTATGTTGGGGTTACAGGGAAGGCTTCTCAGGGGAGATGATTCTTAAATGGAGATCAGAAGGATAAGCAGAGACTAACTCGGCAAAGGGGAGAGGGAAGAGATGTGCAAAAGGCTCTGTAGCAAGAGGAAAGAGAAAGCATGGCAAGTCTGAGGAAGAGGGAGATGCAACTGTAATACGAGGATTTGTGCAGGTACATTCAAAATTAGTTACTTTGACCTCTAAAGTGAAACTACAGTGTTGATTATAGCAGTAAAGTGAATGACAAAGTTCATAGCATGAACCTCTCCTATCCCAGATTAAGTTGCATTTCATACTTAATTTTCTACTGCCATCCTGGTTCTACCACTTGCCTCCTCTTGTAACCTGTCATCCATGCGAACACTTTGCGTATCAGCCACTGTTTTCAGCGCAGGTATTTTTTTCAAGTACTTTCTGTCTTGGTTCTTAAACATATGGGATCTCTTTCTTTTGTGAACAAAGCAGAGGATGAATGGGCAAACAGATACCTGGATAATCACTGAAATATAAATTAACTAATTTAGACACTAAAATATATAGAATTCTACTGAAATTCTATTTGTGTGAAAATAGATTTCAGCGACTTTGGCGTTTACTTCCTAGCAGAGAGAGGAGACACTCAAGAAGCCTAGTGATGAGGAAGATAAATGCCGAAAAAGTAGGCCAGTAAGCTGAAGGGCAGGGGGCATTAGCAGGGATTTCTGTGGAGCAAGCAGGCAGACTGTTTTAAGGGAGGGTCAACAACTTTCAGAATCTGTCTGTACTCCTGCGGGTTTGTGGATTGTCTTCTCTTTTTAAGTTCTATTTAAAATGATTTATGCCAGTCAGACACTCAATAGACAGGCTTTTTCATCTCATGCCACTTTATGGATTTGTAACGGGGTTTATACTTTCCAGTGACTGGGATGTTAGTTTGGTAACCAAAAACACCCTCCTCTGGGCATCAGGCCGTCAGAGCACTGGGGAAACTAAAGCCACTATAAGAAGCCTAATGAATACATATAATCTTGATGGCTGGGCCCAGTGGCTCATGCCTGTAATCCCAGCCCTTTGGGATGCCAAGGTGGGCGGATCACTTGAGGCTGGGAGTTTGAGACCTGCCTGGCCAACATGGTGTCTACTAAAAATGCAAAATACAAAAAATACAAAAATTAACTGGGCATGGTGGTGCATGTCTGTAATCCCGGCTACTCAGGAGGCAGAGGCACGAGAATCGCTTGAACCCAGGAGGTGGAGGTTGCAGTGAGCTAAGATTGTGCCACTGCACTCCAACCTGGGTGACAGTGAGACTCTGTCTCAAAATCATCATCATCATAATCTTGAGACCTATGTTAATCACAGAAAAGCCCTAACAAATTCTCTGCCAGTGAGTTCGCGCTTCTGTTGATTTGCTTCCAATGATCTGTTCTACAATTTCTCTATGAATTTTGTTTGGATATTGCCGGAGAAATATAAGTTCTCGTCTTCCTCTTTTATAATTCTATGAGGATTATCTTTATATTTCTTACATTTATCACTTTGAAATTATTTATTTTCATTCCAGTGGAATTTACATACATTATACTTTCCAAACTGTTGATTTTTGTCTGTCTGTCCCTCTGCCATTTGTCATTGATTCTCAGTGTAGGCTGGCCACTTTCTGCCTCAATATGGGAATGCCTGTATCTGTGTCTGTGTCCAGGCCGTATGTGTAGGATGGTGTTAGTTCTGGAAGAGGCTTCCGTGCACAGTTCTTCCTACTTTTGTTCTCAGACCCAGGAGCTCAGCCCTCTGTGGGCCTCCTTTATCTCCCTTCTCCTTCTGAGTGTACTTGTGGTTCTTTTAGACTATAGTTTTTGTGCTCTGATTACTGTTAATGGAAGAGGACCCAGAATGCCATTTTAGATTGTTTTATAGGACACAGCAGGAAGATTCACTAGTAGGTTTTAAGTCCTTTTTGGGAAAAGCACCAGAACAAAGACAAACCTCATTTTGCCACCATTGTGTAGGACTTTTAGGTTTTAGAACAAGTGAAACAATGAGGATATAATTTGAGACAATCATTTCTTTTTACTGAATGTTTGTTGTCTTCTTTTTCTAGGATTTTCATTGGCTGACCCGCTCTAATATGTAAATAAAGACGCCAGTTGGTGGTCTTGAGTTTTCTCTTTCTTGCAAGATGAAATTTTATTTTCCACAGCAAAATTACTCTACTGTTAAAATTGTGCAAAATAAAATAAACATTTTAAAATGACATTTTACAGTAAAGGAATTGATTAAAAACAGAAAAAGTTAGAAAAAGTAACAGAAGAAGTTATTTTGCCACAAAACTACTTACAGATGAATGGAGAGCTTTTATTAAATAATAGCGTTGTAACTGCCTAAATGTTGATTTACATATCAATATTCTTTTACTGCCATAGTGTGCATGTTTGTTCCCCAGAACCTCATGTAGAAATTTGATCTCCAGTGGTGGAGGTAGGGCCTAATGGGAGGTGTTTGGGTCATGGGGATGGATCCCGCATGAAAGGTTTGGTGAGTTCTCAGGGTAATGAGCTCTCCCTCTATTAGTTACCACTAGAGCTGGTTGTTAAAAGGAACCTAGCAGCCAGGCACAGTGACTCACGCCTATAATACCAGAATTTTGGGAAGTTGAGGCGGGCAGATCACCTGAAGTCGGGAGTTCGAGACCAGCCTGACCAACATGGAGAAACCCCATCTCTACTAAAAATACAAAATTAGCTGGGCATGGTGGTGCATGCCTGTAGTCCCAGCCACTCAGGAGGCTGAGGCAGGAGAATCACTTGAACCCAAGAGGTGGAGGTTGCGGTGAGCTGAGATTGTACCACTGCACTCCAGCCTGGGCAACAAGAGCGAAACTCTGTCTCAAAAAAAAAAAAAAAAAAAAAGGAAAGGAACCCAGCACCTTCCCTGCAGGGAACCTATCACCTTCCCCACCTCTCTCCTGCTTCCTCTCTCCTCATGTGGACTCTGCACACACTGGCTCCCCTTCACTTCTGCCATGAATGGAGGCAACCTGAGCCCTCACCAGATGCCCAGTCTTGAACCTTCCAGCTATCAGAACTGTGAGCTAAATAGACTGCTTTGTAAAACAAGTTACTTAGCTTTAGTAAATATTCCTTTATAGCAACACTAAACAGACTAAGGCAGTTACCTATCTTTTAAGAACTGAAGAAAAAAGCTGTAAGAATTATCTAATGTAGAGACATGTTCAATTAGTTGAGATACATAGGCTCTTTCTGCTTCCTATTTTATTTTTTGACTACTCAGTACCAAAGTGTCCCCAGTGTTTAGTGGGGCTTGTCCTATATTTTATGAATTTGGTTTTTTGTTTTTTTTTTCTGGAAATAATTTATTG
Organism: Papio anubis; assembly: GCF_008728515.1. Classification (NCBI taxonomy): domain Eukaryota; kingdom Metazoa; phylum Chordata; class Mammalia; order Primates; family Cercopithecidae; genus Papio; species Papio anubis. Next base: position 161,746,966 of record NC_044977.1, on the reverse strand, counting down.
AGCCAAAGGCAAAGTCACACCACACCCAAACTAATAATTTCAGGATATATTTGGACTAGCGACCTAAGTTCAAGCATACCACATTTAGACCAATGAAGTTAACAATATATAAAGAACTCAGACCGGAGGCAGTGGCTCACACCTGTAATCCTAGCACTTTGGGAGGCCAAGGCGGGTGGATCACTTGAGATCAGGAGTTCAAGACTAGCCTGGCCAACATGGTGAAACCCCATCTCTACTAAAAATTAAAAAATTAGCCCGGCGTGGTGGCACACTCCTGTAATCCCAGCTACTCAGGGAGCTGAGGCTCGAGAATCACTTGAACCCGGGAGGCAGAGGCTGCAATGAACCAAGATCCCGCCACTGCTCTTGAGCCTGGGCAACAGACTTAGTGTGACTCCCTCTCAAAAAATAAATAAATAAAATAAAAAGAACTCTTATATATAAGAAAAGTATTAAGGTGCCAGTAGAAAAATGGGCAGAGGGCATGAATGTACAATTCATAGAAAAAATATAAATGCTCAATGAAAGTATGAATATAAATAAATACGAATATGTAAGTTATATTGAAAATCCCTTTTTTTCCCTCTGGCCTATCCACCTGGCAAAGAATTTTCTAAATTAATCTGAATTGTGGTGAAGTGGAAGTGAAAATGAGACCCCCACGCTGCTGATGGAAGTTGAAGTTGGTACGTTTCCACAGAGTAATTCTAGCATTGCTTGTATTTGGAATCTTAAAAATGTTCATACCCTGTAAGTTTTGACCCCATGAAGTTTTTTTTTTTTTTTTTTTTTTTTTTCTCAGGACAGGGTATTGCTCTGTTGCTCAGGCTAGAGTGCAATGACGTGATCACAGCTCACTGCATCTTTGACCTCCTTGGGCTCAAGTGATCCTCCCACCTCAGTCTCCCAAGTAGCTGGCACTACAAGTGCATGCCACCATGCCCGACTAATTTTTTTATTCTGTTTTTGTAGAGACAGGGTCTCAATATGTTGCCTAGGTTGGTCTTAAACTCGTGGGCTTACGCTATCCTCTTGCCCCTGCCTCCCAGAATGCTGGGAGTACAGTCATGAGCCACCGTGCCAGGCCCCAGTGATCTTATTTAGGGAATATATCCTAAAGAAATAATAAAATATTTGGTCAAATATTTATATGAAAGGCCATTTTGCATAGTTTTATTTAGGAACATCCCCAACATTTAATAGTAGGACATTGGTTACATAAATGATGATCTATCATCATAAAATAAAAATTGTGTTATTTATTGATTGAGAAATAATCACAATACAACATGTGAAAAGAGCAGCAAGCTACAAAATGAAATGGAGTGAAGTAAGGAAATACCCATACTCATGCATACATGCTTGCTTACAGAACAGAGATGGGCACAAAATTAACTAAAACTGTAATACAACTTGGTAGATGGAATTGTAGGCAGTTTTTATTTCTTTAATTTTTTCCTTTATATGATTTTATAAATATGTAATTTTTATTATCAGAAGCAGGCATTATTTTAAAAGAATATTTGAAATTGAAAAGCATCACTTATTTTCAGGGTCATTCATATTTTTTATCTGCAGTTTTACATACATTGAAGCATAAGACTTTATATCAAAATTCAGCTTGTTTGCACCACCCAGATCAGACTTGTCTACACTGGTTAGTTTCGGCACAAGTGACCACCATGAAGTGGTAGACTTCAGTTTTAGGGGTGAACCCAGAAGATACTGTGATTGGGCCCCTGACGGACTCATAGAAGCAGCCCCATTTTGCAGGTATTCTTATGTCCTGCACAGGAGGAAGACACTATGAAAAGGAGCATTCAGACTGGATAGCTCATGTAACCTCACCAGCCTCCTGCCACTCTGCCTCTGGACACACCGCTGGCAGCCAAATGCAATATAAGATTTTGCCATTAGGTGGTGTAGAGGGGTTGATTAATATTTATAAATTGAACTGTGTAAATCTGTTACTAAATACTAGATAAAATTCGGGGAAAATGCCCCTTTCCTAATCATATTCTCTCAGAGAAAAAAAAAAAATTCAGACAGGTTATTAGACTGTCCAGCAGAGGTCAGTCTAAATGTATAAAGACCACATTAGTCCAGGGCACTGATGGACAGAATCCATTGACTATTTAGTAAAAATGATCTTGAAATTAGTCTCCTCACAGCAGATTTTCCTTGGATAAGATACTGAAAATACCCCTCTAAAATGGATCTATTGGTTGATAGATACTTGATAGAATATTTTGCAGCCCCTAGTTTAATAATGAATTTCTTATGTGAGCCTAGTATACGTATTAATAATACCCAATTGCCTCACAAAAACTGAGCTTCAAAAGATTATGGCAGTTTTCTTAATTAAGGAAAACCTAGAATCTAGGGTTGAGGAGATCAATGGGAAATGAGTTTTTTTATTATTTTTTTGAGACGGGGTATTCCTCTGTTGCCCAGACTGGAATACAGTGGCATAGTCATAGCTTACTGCAGCCTTGAACTCCTGGGCTCAAGTAATTCTCCCACCTCACCCTCCCAAGTAGCTAGGACTACAGGTACATGCCACAACACCTGGCTAATTTTTTTAATTGTTTTGGAGAGATGTGTCTGTTGGCGAGGCTGGTCTCAAACTCTTGGGCTCAAGCGGTCCTCCCACTTCAACCTCCCAAAGTGAAATGGTTTCTTAGGTTACTTTCTCTGCTAATAGTCTTTCCAAAAATCTTTCATATTTCGTGGGGTTATTTGGGGATTCAAAAAGCCACCCAGAAGCTCCTAGCCCAATGCCTGTCATATAAAAGGCGCTCAGTAAGTGCCACTGTGTTTTAGGAAGGTGAGAATTTAGAGAAGAGAACACCAGCTGGAGTCTCAGCTTAGCAGTGAATGTAAAAGTATACATAGTGGTTTCCCTTTTCTCAAGTAAGTGGGTCTTCAAGTAAATTAGACATTTCCTGGAAATCAGGGGTTGTGTATTTCCACTTCTCTATATAGCCATAGTGCTCTGTAAGAGTTCACTGACTACTAGTTGAGTGGGAACTCATGATGGTTAACAATAGCTCAGTGGAGATGTTCTACAGTTATTTCATACATGCTACTTTGAAGTAGCTCAGCTTTTTTGTGAAGTGAGTGTGTATGCCATAGGGAAAAAAAGTCTCAAATCCATTGCAAGAAAATGATAGGACTTTTGGACACTGAAGGAAAAAGAAAATGAAAAGGAAAATTATATTGAATCCCAAAACATTTTTGTTCCTGTATTATTTTCAAGACAGCTAGGCAGTGGGGAAGCAGTGCATGTGAATGAAGAAGTAGCCCATGACTCTGAAATAATGCAAATGTAAAATGATTACCGTAGAACATCATATGACTGTTTTAAGAAAGTAGGAAACCAGTTACTTTTGTGACTGGTTGGGAATTGTGACTGAGAAACCCCGAGAAAACTAACTACTGACTATTACAGAGAGTAAAATACAGACGAAGTGTGAATTATCTGGTGTGTGTTTGGTTGCATTTGCTGCTGCTAATGTGAATAAATGGAATAATGTGGAAAGGAGAAATTGACAATCCTGTAAACTTTACTTTTGGAAGAGGTGGAGATAAAAGCATATGCCTTGGATTCTGATCTGACTGGCAGGATTGCCTCTGGCTTTCACTAGATATCTTGATTCTTCCCTCCCTTCCAGGACCCTCTCTTTCAGAAGGGGGCTAGCTGGCCAGTGAACCCTTGACACATTCAGGTTGTGTGGTCACTCTTTCCGTTAGGGAGCTATGAAAGGAACACATAGAAACTCCTGGATCTCCTGTTTCAAAGTTTGAGGGGACCACTTTACATTTTGATTTAGGGCCTAGAAATACCTGCAGAGATGGCAAGATCCATGATTTTCCTTCTATGCAGTGGTTGCTGGAGCCTGCTCTGTGGAGTGGCTAATCTACAGCCATGTAGTTCACTGCCAAGGCTCACTTCCCTGGTCCCTCCATATTTCCAGGAATTGCCTCCCCATTGCATGGTCAAGTTGGGCTCAAGAAGTCAGACCTGGTTTCGCCTTAGCCCCAACTGTGCTTGTGCTGTTTCTGCTGTGATGCTCTGTACTTACCCACCCACTTTTGCCATGTGAAATTGGCTATATGCTTCAAGGCCCAGCTCAACAGTCCCCTCTTCCGTGAAGCCTTCCTTTCTCTGGATGCTCCTGCAGCACCTGGGGTGCACCACTGTCACAAACGCACAGTGTTCATGGTGAGCTAAATTCCCATCTCCCTCACCATCTTGTCTTGGGAAGGAAGTAATCCAGGAAGGGTTTATATCACAAAAGCTATAGCAGACAATGTTCAACAAGGATGCAGGGTGGATAGATGAGCTACCAGGGATCAGAAGCCCACCCTGATACCTAGGTATTAAGTAAGCCCAGTAGTTCTTAGAGCAATGCTGGGGATGGGGGCTGGTGGGCGTGAGGCCCTGAAATGACTGAAGTTTTATTTCCACCTGGCGAAATGAAGGTCAAAATTAAAATTAGGTAGAATTACTGAAAATAAATATTTCTTTCACACTGTTGTGGACTGAGATTTATACTCACTACATTCATCAAACCATTTAATGGTTCGTAGTGCCATCCCTGGCTCCCTACCCTCCATCAGCCACTCCATCTGTCCCCTCTCCCCACCACCCTACATTACTCGTGCGTTTCAGAATTTTTATGGCTATTTTATTTATTTATTTATTTATTTATTTTGAGACCAAGTTTCCCTCTGTCACCCAGGCTGGAGTGCAATGGCATAATCTCGGCTCACTGCAACCTCCTCCTCCCAGGTTCAAGCGTTTCTCCTGCCTCAGCCTCCCTAGTAGCTGAGATTATAGGCACCCGCAACCACGCCCAGCTAATTTTTGTATTTTTAGTAGAGACGGGGTGTCACTATGTTGGTCAGGCCAGTCTCGAACTCCTGACCTCTGTGATCCACCCGCCTTGGCTTCCCAAAGTGCTGTGATTACAGGCGTGAGCCACCGCGCCTGGCGCTTATTTTCACTTGATTGTTTTTCCATATTAACTTTAGTAGCAAAAAAATCTGATATTTTAATTAGAGTGTGTTTTAAAATAGAGTGTGTTAACAGAAAATCTTAACATTCAGTAAGGCCAACATATCAGGAGACTGTTGCCATTGAAAAAATAGTTGTTACTCAGAGTTCCCAAGAAGAGGTCTCAGGTAGAAAGAGAATGAGAACTAGTGGGCTAAAGCCCTATCGTGATGACTACAGGAAGAAAGAAGTGAGGCAGGGTAAACACGTTTAGGATTGGTTTGTTTGAACAGTGTTGATATGCTCAGGGATGGTGTAGAGGCTGTCCCTAGCTGTCTGGATATGGGGTGATTGGGCAGGGAGATGGTCTCCCAGAATGTGAGAGCACCATAAAGAGGGCCATGAAGAAAGAAGCTGGGGTTATGAGCTCTGGATTGGTTGGCTTGTGTATGAAAGGAGAGTTGTTTGACCTCTCCACGGTCAGTAAGGCTCAAGCAGGTGAATCGTTTACTATAACTGGGAATTGTCTAACCCTGTGCTGGGCAGTTCTTTAAGGACCATTGAGGCCCAGTTGTCAGTGGGATTTTAAAGTTTTCATTATATTGATCTTACACAATTTTTGTTAAATTTGTCTCTAGATATTAATCTGTTTTGTTGCTATTTAGTGGCATTGGCAAGTACTTCCAAAACAATGCTAAATGGCATTGGTGGGCATGCACCACTTTCCTTCTAGGTGTTTTAGAATCAGCATGTCATTTATCTACTTTCCTCCTTCAGGAAGAGTAAAAGATGACAAGAAAGCCTCCCTATTAGGAGTTAGTGAGGCTGCAGAGTTTGAATGTCTTTCCCAAATATACATGACAAGGTCAAAAAAGAATACCTACTACCATTTCCAAGTTGGGGCTTGTGGTCACCTGCAATGACAAGTGACTTATTGGCAATTAATCCTCAGTCAGGGCTAGTTGAAATGCTAGTCAATTATTTGTTGCCTAAACCACCTTCCTTTATAGCATCGAGACCAATGACAAAGGCAAACGTATTGAGAAAGCTGCTTCTCTGTAGTCTTCACCTTCAAAATCTCAGACCAGAAAAGAGGGAGGAGGTGGCACAAAATGACTGAATAGGAGCTTCCACCAATTGTCCTCCTTGCAGAAACACCAAGTTTAACTATCCACACGAGAAAGCACCTTCATAAGAACCAAAAATAAGGTGAGAAATCACAGTACCTATTTTTAACTTCCTATCACTGAAAGAGGCACTGAAGAGAGTAGGAAAGATAGTCTTGAATTGCTGATGCCACCCCTCCCCCATGCCCCAGCAGTGGTTGTGTGGCATGGAGAGAATCTGCATTTAGGGGAGGAAGAGTGCGGTAATTGTGGGACTTTGTATTGGAACTTAGTGCTGCTGTGTCACAGCAGAAAGCATCATGAGGAAGAATTCAGCTGGTGTCCATGGAGGGAGCATTTAGACCAGTCCTAGCCAGAAGGGCCAAAGTGCTTTGGGGTCCTAGATAAACTTGAAAGGCAGTCTAAACCAGAAGGGCTTCAATTCCTGGGCAAGTCTTGATGCTGTGCTGGGCTTGGAGCCAGTAGACTTCAGGGGCACACAGTCCAGTGAGACATCAGCCAGGGTGGCCAAAGGAGTGCTTATACTACCCCTTCCCCTGCCCCGGGCAGCACAGCTCATAGCTCTAGGAGAGACTCATTCCTTCTGTCTAAGGAGAGGGAAGAGTAAAGAGGACTTTGTCTTGCAACTTGGATACCAGCTCAGCCACAGTGGGGTAGGGCACCCATTCTAGGCCCTAGGTCCTTGATGACATTTCTAGACATACCTGAGCCAGAAGGGAACCCACTGCCTTGAAGGAAAGGACCCAATCCTGGCAGGATTCATCACCTGCTGACGAAAGAGCCCTTGGGCCCTGAATAATCAGCAGTAGGAGCCAGGTGGTACATGTCATGGGCCTTGGGTGAGACTCAGATGTGCTGGCTTCTGGTATGATCCAGCACATTCCCAGCTATGGTGGCTATGGGGGGAGATTCCTTCTTGAGAAAAGGAGAGGAAAAAGTAAAGGTGACTTTGTCTTGTAGTTTAGGTACCAATTCAGCCACAGTGAATAGAGCACCAAGCAGGCTCTTGGAGTTCCCAGTATCAGGCCTTGGCTCTTGGATGGCAATCCTGGTCCTGCCCTGGGCTAGAGGGCAGCCCAGTGACCTGGAGGGAGAGTCCCAGGCCTAGCAGCGTTCATCACAAGCTGACTGAAGAGGACTTCAACCCTGGGTGAAGATTGACAGTGGCCAGGCAGTAGTTGCTGTGTGCCTGGGGTGGTGGTGACAATGAAGAGACTCCTCTCCATGTGGAAATGGGAGGGAAGAGTGGGAAGGACTTTGTCTTGTGACTTGGGTGCCAGCTCAGCCTCAGTAAAATAGTGAACCAGGTAAATTCCAAAGTTTCTGACTCTAGATCCTGTTCCCGGATGGCATCTCTGTACCTAGTCAAGGCAGAGGGGAACTCACTGCCCTAAAGGGAAGGACACAAGCCTGGCTGACTTTGTCCAGCTGATTGTAGAGCCCTAGAGCCTTGAGTGAACATATACAGTAGCCAGGTAGTGGTTACCGTGGGCCTTGGGCAAGACCCAGTGCAGTGCTGGCTTCAGGTCTGAGCCAGTGCAGTCCCAGTGGTGGTGGCCATAGGTGTGCTTGTGTCATCTCTCCCCCAGCACCAGGCAGCTCAGCACAGAAAGATTACGTTTGTTTGGGAGAAAGTAAGGTAAGAGAACAAGAGTCTAGGCCTGGCAATTCAGAGAATTCTTCTGGATCTTATCCAAGAGCACCAAGGTCTTGGGATTACACAGCATTACTGGGCGTGGGGTACCCCCTAATGCAGATATGGCTGCAGCAGCCAAAAATTTGGATCACAACACCCAATTTCCTTCAAATGCCTGGAAAGCCTTCCCAAGAAAGATAGGTACAAACAAGCCCAGACTGTGAAGACTACAATAAATAACTGTATTAGTTCATTTTCATGCTGCTAGTAAAGACATACTGGAGACTGGGAAGAAAAAGAGGTTTAATTGGACTTACAGCTCCACATGGCCAGGGAGGCCTCAGAATCGTGGGAGGCAAAAGGCACTTCTTACATGGTGGCGACAAGAGAAAATGAGGAAGAAACAAAAACGGAAACCCCTGATAAACCCATCAGATCTCCTGAGACTTACTATCACGAGAATAACACAGGAAAGACTGGCCCCCATGATTAAATCACCTCCTCCTGGGGTCCCCCCCAAAACGTGGAAATTCTGGGAGATACAATTCAAGTTGAGATTTGGAGGGGGGACACAACTAAACCATATCATTCTGCCCCTGGCCCCTCCAAATCTCATGTCCTCACATTTCAAAACCATGCCTTCCCAAGAGTCCCCCAAAGTCTTAACTCGTTTCAGCATTAACCCAAAAGTCCACAGTCCAAAGTCTCATCTGAGACAAGGCAAGTCCCTTCTGCCTATGAACCTGTAAAATCCAAAGCAAGCTGGGTACTTCCTAGATACAATGAGGGTAGAGGCATTGGGTAAATACAGCCATTCCAAATGGGATAAATTGGCCAAAACAAAGGGGCTACAGGGCCTATGCAAGTCCTAAATCCAGTGGGGCCATCAAATTTTAAAGCTCCAAAATGATCTTCTTTGACTCCAGGTTTCACACCCAGGTCACACTGATGCAAGAGGTGAGTTCCCATGGTCTTGGGCAGCTCTGCTCCTGTGGCTTTGCAGGGTACAGCCTCCCTCCTGGTCGTTTTCATGGGCTGGTGTTCAGTGTCTGCGGCTTTTCCAGGTACATGGTGCAAGCTGTCAGTGGATCTACTGTTCTGGGGTCTGCAGGATGGTGGCCCTCTTCTCACAGCTCCACTAGGCAGTGCCCCAGTAGGGACTCTGTGTGGGGGCTCTGACCACACATTTCCCTTCCGCACTGCCCTAGCGGAGGTTCTCCATGAGGGCCCCGCCCCTGCAGCAAATTTTTGCCCGGGCATCCAGGCATTTCCGTACATCTTCTGAAATCTAGGCAGAGGTTCCCAAACCTCAGTTCTCGACTTATGTGCACCCACAGGCTCAACACCATGTGGAAGCTGCCTAGGCTTGAGGCTTCCACCCTCTGAAGCCACAGCCTGAGCTGTATGTTGGCCCCTTTAATCCATGGCTGGAGCCGCTGGGGCACAGGGCACAAAGTCCCTAGGTTGCATGCAGCACAGGGATCCTGGACCTGGCCCACGAAACCACTTTTTCCTCCTTGGCCCTTCAGGCATGTGATGGGAGGGGCTGCTGCGAAGTCCTCTGACATTGCCTGGAGACACTTTCCCCATGGTCTTGGGGATTAACGTTAGGCTTCTTCCAAATTGTGCAAATTTCTGCAGTTGACTTGATTTCTTTTTCCCCAGAAAATGGGGTTTTCTTTTCTATTGCACAGCCAGGCTGCACATTTTCCAAACTTTTATGCTCTGCTTCCCTTATAAAAGTGAATGGCTTTAACAGCACCCAAGTCACCTCTTGAATGCTTTGTTGCTTAGAAATTTCTTCTGCCAGGTACCCTAAATCATCTCTCTCAAATTCAAAGTTCCACAAATCTCTAGGGCAGGGGCAAAATGTTGCCACTCTCTTTTTTAAAACTTAACAAGAGTCACCTTTGCTCCAACAAGTTAATCCTCTCCATCTGAGACCACCTCAACCTGAATTTTATTGTCCATATCGCTGTCAGCATTTTGGACAAAGCTATTCTACAAGTCTCTAGGAAGTTCCAGACTTTACCGCATTTTATTGTCTTCTGAGCCCTTCAAACTATTCCAATCTCTGCCTGTTACCCAGTTCCAAAGTCACTTTCGCATATTCGGGTATCTTTTCAGCAACGCCCCACTCTACTGGTACGAAGTTACTGTATTAGTTCATTTTCATGCTGCTTGTAAAGACATACCCGAGTCTGGGAAGAAGAACAGGTTTAATTGGACTTACAGTTCCACATGGTGGGGGAGGCCTCAGAATCATGGTGGGAGGTGAAAAGGCACTTCTTACATGGTGGCAGCAAGAGAAAATGAGGAAGAAGAAAAAGCAGAAACCCCTGATAAACCCATCAGATCTTGTGAGACTTATTCACTATCACGAGAATAGCATGGGAAAGACCAGCCCCCATGATTCAATTACCTTGCCCTGGGTCCCTCCCACAACATGTGGGAATTCTGGGAGATACAATTCAAGTTGAGATTTGGGTGGGGATACAGCCAAACCATATCAGTACCTAATTCTTCAATGTGAATGCCCTGATGAACATCCACAAGCATCAAGACCATCCAGGAAAACATGACTAATGCACTAGGGACCAATCCCAAAGAGAGAGAGATATGTGACCTTTCAGACAGAATTCAAAATAGCTGTTTTGAGGAAAGTCAAAGAAATTCAAGATAACACAGAGAAGGAATTCAGAATCTTTTCAGATAAATTTAGCAAAGAGATTGAAATGATTAAATAGAATCAAGCAGAAATTCTGGATTTGAAAAATGCTGTTGACATGCTGAAGGATGTATCAGTCTCTTAATAGCAGAGTTGATGAAGAAGAAGAAAGTAAGCTTGAAGACAAGCTATTTGAAAATATATGGTCAGAGGAGACAAAAAATAAATAAAGAATGAAGCGTGCCTACAAAATCTAGAAAATAGCATCAAAAGTGCAAATCTAAGAGTTGTTGGCCTTAAAGTCCAGGCGTGGGTGGCTCACGTCTGTAATCCCAGCACTTCAGGAGGCTGACGCAGGTGGATGATGAGGTCAGGAGATCGAGACCATCCTGGCTAACACAGTGAAACCCTGTCTCTACAAAAAAAAAAAAAAAAAAAAAAAAAGTTATTGGCCCTAAAGAGGAGGTAGAGAGAGAGATGAGGGTAGAAATTTTATTCAAGAGGATAATAGCAGAGAGCTTCCCAAACCTAGAGAAAGATATTAATATTCAAATACAAGACGGTTATAGAATACCAAGCAGATTTAACCTAAGGAAGGCTACCTCAAGGCATTTAATAATTAAACTCCCAAACATCAAGGATAAGGAAATCATCCTAAAAGCAAGAGAGAAGAAACAGTATACAATGCTGCTCCAATATGTCTGGCAGCAGACTTTTCAGTGGAAACCTTACAGGCCAGGAAAAAGAGTGACATGATACATTTAAAGTGCAGAAGGAAAAAACTTTTACTATAGAATAATATAACCATCATAAATTTCCTTCAACTATGAAGAAGAAATACTTTCCCAAACAAAAGCTGAGGGGATTCGTCAACACCAGACCTGTCCTACAAGAAATGCTAAAGGGAGTTCTTCAGTCTGAAAGAAAAAGACTTTAATGAGCAATAAGAAATTATCTGAAGCTAGCCAGGCGCAGTGGCTCACGCTTGTAATCCCAGCACTTTGGTAGGCTGAGGCAGGCAGATCACGAGTTCAGGAGATTGAGACAATCCTGGCTAACATGGTGAAACCCCGTCTCTACTAAAAATAACAAAAAAAATTAGCTGGGCGTGGTGGCAGGCCTCTGTAGTCCTAGCTACTTGGGAGGCTGAGGCAGGAGAATGGCGTGAACCCAGGAGACGGAGCTTGCAGTGAGCCAAGATTTGCACCACTGCACTCCAACCTGGGTGACAAAGCGAGACTCCATCTCTCAAAAAAAATAAATAAATAAATAAAATAAATTATCTGAAGCTGCAAAATTCACTGTTAATAATAAATACACAGAAAAACACAGAATATTATAACACTGTAGTTGTGGTGTGCGAACTCATATCTTAAGGAGAAAGACTAAACGATGGACAAGTCAAAAATAGCCAGGCACAGTGGCTCTTTCCTGTAACCCCAGCACTTTGGGAGGCCAAGGTAGACAGGTCGCTTGAGCCCAAGGGTTCAAGACCATTCTGGGCAACATAGTGAAACCCTGTCACTACAAAAAAGTACAAAAAGATTAGTCGGATGTAGTGGCATGTGCCTGCAGTTTCAGCTACTCAGGAGGCTGAGGTGGGAGTCACCTGAGCCCTGGAGGTTGAGGCTACAGCCAGCCTGGGTGTTGAGTGAGACCCTACCTCAAAACAAAACAGTAACTGCAACAACTTTTCAAGACAGAGAGAGTAAAATAAGTTATAAATTAAAACAACAAAAAATGAAAACTAGGGAGAAGAAGTTAAAGTGTAGAGATTTTTTATTTTTATTTCCCACACTACACTCATGTAAGAAGTGTAGCATTTTAATTAGTTTTCTCTTTGCTTGTTTATACAAGTGTTAAGTTGTCATCAGTTTAAAGAAATGGATTATAAGATATTATTTGCAAGCTTCATGGTCACCTCAAATCAAAAAACATACAATAGATAACACAAACAATAAAAAGCAAGAAATTAAAACGTACCACCAGAGAAAATCACCTTCACTAAAAGGAAGACAGGAAGGAAGGAAAGAAGGAAGAGAAAATCACAAAACAACCAGAAAATAAGTCATTACTTATCAATAATAAATTGAATGTAAATGGACTAAACTTTCCAATAAAAAAGTGTAGAGTGGTTGAATGGATTAAAACAAACAAAAAAAGACCCAATGATCTGTTGCCTACGAGAAACACACTTAACCTATAAAGACACTGATAGACAAAATAAAGGGATGGAAAGAGATATTCCATGCAAATGGAAATCAAAAAAGAGCAGGAGTAGCTATACCTATATCAGACAAAATAGAGTTCAAGACAAAAACTGTAAAAAGATACCAGATTATTATATAATTATAGAGGAATCAATTCAGCAAGAGGATATAAGTATATATGCACCCAATACTGGAGCACCCAGATATATAAAGCAAATATTATTAGAGTTAAAGAGAGAGATAGACCCCAATATAATAATAGTGGGAGACTTCAACACCCCACTTTCAGCATTGGACAGATCATCCAGACAGAAAACAAAGTAACATTGGACTTAATCTGCACTACAGACCAAATGGACCTAATAGATACTTACAAAACATTTCATGCAATGGCTGCAGAATACACATTCTTCTCCTCAGCACATAGATTATTCTCAAGCATAGACCATATATATGTTAGGCCACAAAACAAGTCTTAAAACATTAAAAAAAACTGAAATAATATCAGGTGTCTTCCCTGATCTCAGTGGAACAAAACTAGAAATCAATAATGAGGAATTTTGGAAACTATACAAACACATGGAAATTAAACAATATGTGCCTGAGTAACCAATGGGTCAATGAGGAAATAAAGAAGGAAACTGCAAAAATTATTGAAACACAGCTAATGTGATAATGGAAACACAGCACACCAAAACCTACCGAATACAGCAAAAGCAGTGCCAAGAGGGAAGTTTATAGCTATAAGTGCCTACATCAAAAAAGTAGAAAAACTGGCTGGGCGCAGTGGCTCACACCTGTAATCCCAGCACTCTGGGAGGCTAAAGTGGGCAGATCACCTGGCCAACACGATGAAACCCTGTCTCTACTAAAAATACACAAAGAAAAAAAAAAAAAAAAGCTGGGTGTGGTGACACGTGCTGTAATCCCAACTGCTCGGGAGGCTGAGGCAGGAGAATCGCTTAAACCCAGGAGATGGAGGTTGCAGTGAGCCAATATTGCACCACTGTACTCTAGCCTGGGTGACAGAGCAAGACTCCATCTCAAAAAAAAAAAAAAAAAAAAGAAAGAAAAAGGAGAAAATAGAAAAACTTAAAATAAACAACCTAACAATTCATCTTAAAGATTTAGCAAAGCAAGAGCAAACCAAACTTAAGATTAGAAGAAATAATAAATATCAGAGCAGAAATAAAATGTAATTGAAATAAAACAATGCAAAAGATCAACAAGACAGTTTTTTAAAAGATAAAATCCTTTCACCAGATTAAAAAAGAAGAGCAGACCCAAATAAATCAGAGATGAAAAAGGAGACATTACAACTGATAGCACAGAAATTCAAGGGATCATTAGAGGCTACTATGAGCAACTATATGACAAGAAATTGGAAAACCCAGAAGAAATGGATAAATTCCTAGGCACATACAACCTACCAAGATTGAACCATAAGTAATACCCCACGAGCACAGGCAACCAAAGCAAAAATAGACAAATGGAGACACATCAAGTTAAAAAGCTTCTGCACAGCAAAGGAAACAAAGTGAAGAGACAACCCACAGACTGGGAGAAAATATTTGCAAACTACCCATCAGAATATATAAGGAGCTCAAACAGCTCTATAGGGAAAAAAATCTAATACAATTAAAAAGTGGGCAAGAGATCTGAACAGACATTTCTCAAAATAAGTCATACAAAAGGGAAACAGGTATATGAAAAGGTGCTCAATATCATGGTCATCAGAGAAATGCATATGAAAACTGCAATATGTTATCTCACCCCAGTTAAAATGGCTTTTATTCAAAAGATAGGCAATAACAAATGCTGGAGAGGATGTGGAGAAAAGGAAACCCTTGTACACTGTTGGTGGAATATAAATTAGTACAGCCATACTATGGAGAGCAGTTTGGAGGTTCCTCAAAAAACTGAAAATAGAGGGCCGGGCACGGTGGCTCATGCCTATAATCTCAGCACTTTGGGAGGCTGAGGAGGGGAGATCGCTTTAGCTCAGGCATTTGAGACCAGCTGGGAAATATGGCAAAACCCTGTCTCTACAAAAATACAAAAAAAAAAAAAAAAAAAAATTAGCCAGGCATGGTGGTACACGCCTGTAGTCCCAACTACTCAGGAGACTAAGGATGAGGTATTGCTTGAGCCCAAGAGGTCGAGGCTACGGTGAGCCGAGACTGTGCCACTGCTCTCCTGCCTAGGTGACAGAGCAAGACCCTGTCTCAAAAAAAAAAAAAAAAAAAAGAAAACCACTAAAAATAGAGCTACAATATGATCCAGCAACCCACTCCTAGGCTTATACCCAAAAGAAAGGAAATCAGTATATTGAAGTGGTATCTGCACTCCCATGTTTATTGTAGCACTGTTCACAGTAGCCAAGTTCTGGGAACAACCTAAGTGTCCATCAGCAGATGGATGGATAAAGAAAATGTGGTACATATGCACAATGGAGTACTATTCAGTCATAAAAAGAATGAGAACCTGTCATTTGCAATAACATGGATGGAATTGGAGGTCATTATGTTAAGGGAAATAAGCCAGGCACAGAAAGGCAAACTTCACATGTTCTCACTTATTGGTGGGAGCTAAAAATTAAAACAATCGAACTCATGGACATAGAGAGTAGAAGGATGGTTACCAGAGGCTGGCAACAGTAGTCAGGAGGGGGGCAGTGGAGATGGTTAATGGGTACAAAAAAATAAAAAGAATGAGTAAGACCTAGTATTTGATAGCACAACAAGATGACTGTAGTCAACAATTGTACATTTTACAGTAACCGGAAGAGTATACTTTGATTGTTTGTAACAAAAAGGATAAATGTGTGAGGTGATGGATGCCCCATTTACCCTGATGTGATTATTATGCATTGTATGCCTGTATCAAAATATCTCATGTGCTCCATAAATTTAGACACCTATGTGCCTACAATTTTTAAAAAAATTTCAGACCAGCTTCCCCTTGATGAGTCAGCTGATGACCTTTTCTCTTCCCGCACTGTGACCTTCCCCACTGTGATGTGTGTTTGCTTGGGGGCACCATTAGGGAGGGGCATTTCTGTCATCCAGGTCCTCTGCAAAGTAGATGCCAAGGTGGGATTAAATACATGAGGGGCTTTATTAAGGGAAATGCCTCTGTGAGAGAAAACAGAAGAGCTGGAAAAGGCTGAGAGGCATCAGGCTGCAATGCAGGTCACACCCCAGTGAGGAGAGAGGGTAGCAAGGATGGGCAGAAGCATCCTGGCTCGGTGCCATCTGAGGAGAATTTGGCAAGGCTTCTATCAGAGGGGTCCCATGCCTCCCAGGAACAGGCCCACCTTCGTATTTCTACTGGAGATTGGAGAGGAGCAGCACAATGCCTAGGAAATGTGGCCTCAGCATAAATGTGGGTGACAGATTTCAGAGAGTGGCAGCTGGTGCTCTTGGTCAGTCATGCTCCTGTGGTTGGAGACAGATTCTCGTGGCTGCACAGGTACTTTCTGGAGGTCTCTTTGCTGCTGCCTTTAGACTGTTAGAACTGAAAAATTGGGAGGTGAAGTTTGCTTAGCAGCACTTAAAATCTAAGGATCTGACCCAAGTCCATCTGCATTTCTCCCTCTTCCACGGACAGATGGTATGTCAGAAAGTGTTGAGTGTGATAAGCCGGAGTTTCTATTCTGGCTCTGCTTTGGGTTATACAACCTCTCTGAACCTCAGTTTCCTCATCTCTATAATGTGGGTTCCGGAATGCCTAACTCTATAGAGCTAAGACCATATGCTGTTTATAGAAATGCTTAATATGAAACCTGGCACCAAATAGCTCCTTGAAAAACATAAGCCCCTCTTCCTTTGTTCCCTCTTTATGCCTCTAGTCCCCAACCCTCATAGAGTACAGGATGAGGAGAAAGCTAGCTTTGCTCCGTCGTGGAATCCTCTGTTAGGCAAGTCCCTTCATCCATATGGTTACCATGTGCCATTGACACCTTGTCTGTTGCCCACTGGAGAACTGGCTGCAGCTGGCATTTAATTCAGCCACCTTCCTTCCACATCTCAGCACAGAGCTGGGTTGTCAGTGTCAGTGCAGGAAAGAGCACATTCATTTCGACCCAACTGAATTAGCCAGGCCAGTCGGCAGCCAGGAAGTCATGTGCTGCTTTCCCGAACCAAATAGAAATTATTTTTAGATTATTCACTGTTTGGTATTGTCCATACCACAGCTCCCTCCTATTACAGCACATCAGAGAAAATTGGCTGCAGCCAATTAATGGATATTTAGCAAACCATTTGCCAGTCCTGGGCCTCTGTGTTCTCATTTGTGAGAAGAGTGGTTGAAATTGACCCACAGTTCTCAACCCTGGCGGCACATTGAAATCACCTGGGGAGCTTTAAAAAAAATCCTGATTCCCAAGTCACACCTCAGATCAATTACCTCAGAATCTCTAGAGTGGGCCCCAGGCATCAGTATTTTTTAAAGCTCTCCAGGTGATTCCATTGTGCAGCCCAGTTTGAGAACCAGCGAAGGAGGATTTCAAAGCTTCCTTCCATCTCGAATTCCAGGGATGATGATCTTGAAAAGGGTATAGTCTACTTCTAATTTAACTCATTGAAATAGGAGTTACAAGAATGAGTATTCCAGCAATGTTATAATTTTATATTCTCAGGTTCCTTGTTCTTAATCATGTTTCTGTTTGGCATCTTGGTCACTCAGTGTTTAGATCCATAAATAATACTTTTTTCTATATACATTTGTTTACTTCATGTGTCTGCCATTCTTTGTTTTCACTTATGTTTGTTGCAGGTGTACATTTCACAGAATTGGTAAACTTTTCTTTATTACTCTGTAATAGAAATTAGCTCCTCAACTCCATTCCCACTTAGTATTTAAGTGTACAGCTCAGTGAATTTTTCATAGGTATGTGCCCATGTAACCACCACCCAGATCAAGGTATAGGGCACTGCCAGCAATCCAGAAGGCTCCCTCATGTCCTCTCCAGCCAACCCATCCATCCCCTGAACTATTACTCTTCTGACTTCTATCACTAGGGGTTAAAACTCAAGTCTCTTTTGAGTAAGTGTTTAATTTAGTCTCATTCCTCTCCCTTGTTTTCTTCTTCTTTGGGGACGACCTAATTTTCAGGGGTCTTATTACCATCCTGCCATCAGGGTAGAGTTCTTCTTCAAGAATGACTGATTCAGCAATCCATGTATACGCAACAAACTATCCCAAACCAGAGGGACTAAATCCAAGAAATTATTCTCTCACATTTTGTGGGTTGACTGGATTCAGTGGTTCTGCTTATCCTGCTTGAGCCATGTTATGCAGCTGTGGGCAGATGGCAGCTAAAGCCGGGTCCTCTTGAGGACGGCAGTGGGCTGGAAGGCGTGAGTTGCTTGCCTTCTTCACTTTGAGAAAATGAAAATGAGCTTGGGCTAAGAATGTAAAAAAAAATAAATAAATCTGCCTAAATAGGCATCAGGCTGGAATAACAGATGCAGATTAACATGGTTTGAATCTGTGTCTTCACCAAATCTCATGTTGAATTGTAATCCCCCCTGTTGGAGGTGGTGGGAGGTGATTGGCTCATGGGGGCGGGGTTCTCTTAAATGGGTTAGCACCATCCCCTTGGTGCTGTTCTCATGATGGTGAGTGAGTGAATTATTGTGAGATCTGGTTGTTTAAAAGTGTGTGGTGCCCCACTCTCTCTTCCTCCTGCTCCGGCCATGTAAGACATGTCTACTTCCCCTTCACCTTCTGCCATAATAGGTTTCCTTAGGCCTTCCCGGAAGCCAAGAAGATGGCAGCATCTACGCTTCCTCTATAGCCTGCAGAACCGTCAGCCAACTGAACCTCTTTTCTTTATATATGACCCAGTCTCAGGTATTTCTTTATAGCAGTGTGAGAGTGGACTAATACATGGATAAAGCCAGATGGGAAGTTAACAGGAGGAAATTTTTATTCAGAGGCACACTGCAGCTATAAGTGGCTAACACCTGCCTTTCTTATTCAGTGAGAAGCTTTGTTTTCTAAAATCATAGATCATTAGAAACTTTTATAAGTGCAAATGACATACTCCACTTTTGCCTGGCGGAGCTCAGTCGCTTTGGAACAGAGAAACAGTTTTAATTTGCAACTCAGATGCAGAGGGTTTTCTGGACACAGCATTCTACATCTACCACAGCTTTCTAATATATGAGGAAGCAGTAGGACCCTGGCATCTCCTTCATAGTCCACACCTGATGTTGAAACCTTTACACAGAGCCTGCTTTACTTTGAGACCATCAACACTCAAATTTAATACGAAAAATCAGTGAATCGTGTAGTCTAAAATGATGACTTACGTGAATTTATGGTCTGTGGAATATGGCATCTCAATTTGTTAAAATGACAGACATTAAAAGACTTGGAATGTTGTATATGGCTTTGCATCTGTTGGCACTTCCAGGGCCAGTATTGTCTTATTACTTGACTCCCAGTAGATGTCCATTGCTTCAGTGTGTACCCGGGCTAGTATACTAAGGTTCCCTCATGCCCCTCATCCCTCACCTTCTGGTCTATACCCACCTCATCCTTCTTTTATTATTTTTTTTTGTCGAGATTGGGTCTCGCTCTGTTGCCTAGGCTGGAGTGCAGTGGCACGATCTCAGCTCACTGCAACCTCCACCTCCCAGGCTCAAGTGACCCACATCAGCCTCCTTAGTAGCTGGAACTACAGGCATGTGCCACCATGCACAGACAATTTTTGTATTTTTTGTAGACACTGGGTTTCACCGTGTTGTCCAGGCTGGTCTCAAACTCCTGGTCTCAAGTGATCCCCCTGCCTCGGTCTCTCAGATTTCTGAGATTACAGGCGTGAGCCACGGTGGCTGCCCCCCACTCATTTTTCTTGAGTCCCCTTCTCATCTATATAAGGTATATATATTCTTCAAACGCTTTGTGTGAAAATTGTTTGACTCTTAATGTCACTTTTGAGTTTCGTTGATGACTTCAATTTATAGAACAATTTTTCAGTTCAAAAACAAGCAGAAAAAGATTGACTTCATTTAAATTCCACCTTTCCCCCAAATCCTGTACTAACTCCACATTACGTTTGTTTGGCAAGCTGCCCCACAGTTCCTCTGGGCTGCTGTCTGCCTCATTGCAGTGGTGAATAAACCTGATTTTGTCAGACTTCTGATTTGTTTCTGACAGCCTTAAACTGATTGGTCCAGGACAACTGTGGCCCCTTGGTACTCCTCCACGTGGTCTCTCTCCAGTAGGGTACCTGATTTTTCTCATGAGGGCAAAAGTAAAAGCTGCCAGGCCTGAAACTGGCACAGTGTCACTTCTGCTGCATTCTAATGGATACAACAAATGATAGGACCAAGCCAGGTTCAGTGTGCGAGGGGACTACACAGGAATGTGACCACTGGGAGGTGTGGTTGACTGGGGGCCATCTTTGGAGACCAGCTACTATAATTGTCCCCTCTCTTCATGGAGTTCCCATCCTGAGGCTCCGCTTCTAATTTGCTAATGGATCTACTCTTTGCAAACAGGACTCTTCCAGTTTGCCATCTGCTCAGCCCCTTCCACATCCTTATGGGGACATGGGAAGTTTCTGGCAACCTTCTTCATACTATGCTGGGATGTACAGATCTCTGCAGGTCTCAGGCCCGTCTGCCTGGACTTCTCCCTCAGACACTGGGATGCTGCCACTGGATGCCATGTTGGGCATGGGCTTCTCCTTGGGTTCCACACCTGGAGAGTCAGGCAATGGTCTCTTCTGCTCAGGGGTTCCCCAGACTTGGCTGACCCATCCGCTCCCTGAGATGACCCAAGGAATGGAGGACTTTGGGAAAATAAGAAGAAAACATGGAAGAGAAAATGGCTAATGTTCTATTTTAGGTAACTATCAATGTTGATTACTGGTATAGTTTTGATCTAGATTTGAGGGAATAATGATAAGTTTACATAACTCTTAGGGGCATTCATACACATAATTTTATTTCATTCTTCACAGAAACCTTTTGGAGGGAGTGGTATTATCCCCAGGTCAGGAAAGAGGCCCAGGGAAATTAAGTGGCTTTTTCAAGGTCGCGTATCATGTGGTTTTATCTTGAAGAGTGCAATTTTAAAAGACAAAAGATTCAAAAGAGAATAAATGGGGCTGTGGTTTTAAATTGAGAACTTTTGAATTTTTCCATTTTGATCTTCTTGTAAAATTCTGGGCTTAATATTTAGGTGACAAAACTCAGGATGATCCAAAGAACAAGCAATGGCAAAGTACAAGGAGGAGCGGTGATAAAGTGGTAAAGAAATAGATCATAACTCCTCTATGTCATTCAGCTTCTACTGAGTCACCGTTGTGTGCCATGCACTTTGCTAACCTTGTGTATAGCAATATGTGAGCCTCTAGATTGCTCATCTGAGAAGACACTAGACACAGTTCCCACAGAACAGCTAACGGGGCGACCAGACAAACTATTGGCTGAGATTTGATTCAGTGAGATTGATAAATAAGAGAAAGCAGGGGAGATGGTGCTCCTCAAATTGCAGGAGATGTGAGGTAGGCTTCTCCAGGGACGCACGCTTCAGGGCGCTGAGCAGTGACCACCTAGGGGAGACATCTAGCCCCTAAGCAACAATAACATGTGGCAGTGTGCCTGGCGATGTGCATCTGAATCTGCTCCTCAAAGTCATGGCAACATGGAACTCAACACAACAGGAGGGGGTTTTGATGAGTCCCAGCCAGTGTGGGAAAGTGCTCACCAAAGACTTTGGTATTGGTATTGGGGTCTTAATTTTGAAAATTTCTTCCCAATGGATATTTTAATATATCTTCATCCTGCCATCAAGTCATTATGTAATAAACACTTTACATTCATTTTTTAAAAGACTTTATTTTTTAAAGAGCAATTTTAGGTTCACAGCAAAATTGAGAGGAAGGTATGGAGACATCTCATACACCTCTGGTTTCCACACAGGCATAGCCTTGCCCACTATCAACAGCATTCATTATTTATTATTATTATTATTATTATTGAGACAGAGTCTTGCTCTGTTGCCCAGGCTGGAGTACAGTAGCACGATCAACTCACTGCAGCCTCCACCTCCCGGGTTCAAGTGATTCTTTTGCCTAACCCTCCTGAGTAGCTGGGACTACAGGTGTGCACCACCACACCCATCTGATTTTTGTATTTTTAGTAGAGATGGGGTTTTGCCATTTGGCCAGGCTGGTCTTGAACTCCTGGCCTCAAACGATCCACCCTCCTCAGCCTCCCAAAGTGTTGGGATTACAGGAATAAGCCACCGTGCCTGGCCAGCATTCATTCTTTTTAAAAGCCAGATTCCATTTTTAATAGAAATAGATTATTAGCTGGCTGGAGAGAGAGGTTATTAATAAAAAAAAAAAAGTTATATGCTGGTGTAGTTTTCTTTTTCCTTTTCTTGCAAATATGTTTAAAATTGTACATCAGGAATATAAACCATTTCAACTTTCTTTGACAATTTGACTCAACTGGAACAAATAGGGTTGAGAATGATGCCGGGCGCAGTGGCTCATCCCTGTAATCCCAGCACTTTGGGAGGCCGAGGCGGGAGGATCACGAGGTCAGAAGATCGAGACCACCCTGGCTAACACGGTGAAACCCCGTCTCTACTAAAAATACAAAAAAAATTAGCCGGGTGTGCTGGCGGGCGCCAGTAGTCCCAGCTACTCGGGAGGCTGTGGCAGGAGAATGGCGTGAACCCAGGAGGCGGAGCTTGCAGTGAGCCGAGATTGCGCCTCTGCACTCCAGTCTGGGTGACAGAGCGAGACTCTGTCCCCCCTCCCAAAAAGAAAAAAGAAAAGTAAAACAAATTGGCTATTTATGGAGCCAATTACTAATATAAATGGAAATGCTTTTAGAACATGCTCTTTCCAGAAATTTCCCAGACTGACTGAAATAGAGCAGAATAAAAATAGAAAATTACTTTAGAAGGTCATTTGCACATTAGATGCTACCATTTGTTAGCTGCTTTGAGTTTGTGAAGTTCCTAAGTCAAGTACTTTGCAGATTCAAACTGATACAGAAGGGGAGAAATGTAATGGAAAGTTGGAACATGTAAGAAAGTCCAAAAAAAAGTAATGAGATTTGCTTTTAAGTTGGCCTCAATTCAAAATGTGTTTTTGAATTTGCAAACCACAGGGCCTCCTCCAAGGCCTCAATTCTCAAAATTTGTGTACCAATAAAATGAAAGGCAGTTATAAACAAAAATCTAAAAGAAAAAAATAGGTTATATATGCTTTTTGGGTGGATATATTTAATGGAAGGAGAAGAACATAGGAAGGAGATAAGAGACCAGAAGAACATAGCCACAAAACATAATTTTCCAGAGAAGTTGTAAGTTTGTCCAAATTACCCTGCTGAAAATGGCCACCTGGATAAGTGTGCCCCAATAATTCAATCACTGTGGGTGCATTCATTTCGCTCAATTGATCCTTATGCCAGTGGTTCTCACAGTGTGGCCCATGGACGAGCAGCAGGAGCATCATAAAACATAAGAAATGGAAATCCGTACCCAACTCCCAAGACTTTCTGAGTCAGAAAATCTTTGTTTTAACACATTCTCTGGGTGACCTGATGCATGCTAAGATTCGACCTCTCGGCTTACCCACAGGGTGATATGTTTTTAGTTGTAGGTATCTAAGAAGAAAAATTGGCCCATTTTCCTTCTATCCAGGTGTACATGGATATTTGGCCTCATTCCTGTGGCACAGGATGTCAAAAGGATAGGGAAGTGGAGTTTGGGTATAAGTTTGTTCTGGGCCACGATGGCATACAAATGGGAGGCAGGTGTGCTGGGCTCAGGATAAAGGCTGTGTGCCCTTGCAGATTCGAGGAGATGGCAGAGAGGATGCTAGGATTCATTTGCATAACAAACCAGGGAGCCTTACGAGAAGGAAGTCACTCTAAGAAAGGAGATCCTTGGTGTGCACAAGTTTGACTCAAGAAAAGCAGATGAGTGGGAGAAAGTGATGGTTTTGAAATATGTCTACAGATTCGTTGGTACTCCTTCCTTCAAGTGGTGAAGCTTAATTCTCTCCTTGAGTGTGGCCTGAATTTAGTGACTTGGCTCTAGTGGTAGTGTGTCACTTCTGGGAGTAGGTCATCAAAAGGTATGGAGGCATTTTCCTTTATATTGCTCTTGGATCACTTGCTCTTGAGGAAGCCACTTGACATATCCTGAAGATGCTCATGAAGCCCTATGGAGAAGTATAGGTTTCTGAAATCTTCCAGCCCCAGCTAACTCTTCAGGTAACTGCAGAGACTGAGCTCATTGCATCCTCCTGCAGCCTGACTCATATTGCCTGTCTCCACCCTCTGCTGTCTCTCCCACCCACACTTGCATTGGAACCCTCAGTTTCAGTCTGTATTACATTTTAACATGCTTTTTAAAGAGCACTTTGTAAGAGGTTTGGGATTTTTTGTGGGACAAATGGTAAAAATCAAGTGAGATGTAAGATTGTATTCAAAGGGGATAACTCAATTAGGAGAGTGCTTTGACTTGACCCTTGTATTGTGGCAAAAGTTGGAAGATCTGAACTTTTGGTGCTTTGAAGAAGTGTTAGGGATATAAGATACCAAAGAGACAAGAAATAGTAAGTACTGATAACTAGTTTATTGAAAGTTTGGGGCTCTTAAAAGAGCACTATCACTTCTCCCTTTCCCAGATTTTGGGTTATAGTTTAAGCAGGAATCATAGCTTTCGCTGTTAGTTTCAGCTATTAACCAGATATCTCATTTTCAAGCTTTAGAAAGTCCAGTCTTGTCTATATCAAAACTTCTCATTCAATTCAAATAGCAAGGGAGGTCTCTACCTAAAGAGAGGTACTGGCCATCTCTATGTGCCTGATACTAGGTAGCCTACAACCTGATCTGTTTCCTGTGGCTGGCACAGTGATGCTCCCCACCAGCACAGGGGTAGGGAAGATGTCCTAATGCATCTGCTCCATAGAGGCCTTCTTTCTCCTTAGGGTAGGGCTGGGCTAAAGGGAGCCATGAGCACTCCTCCCTCTTCCCCTCTCTTCCCCAGGGCTCCATCAGCAAGTTGCCATGTGTATTCAAGAGGCCAAACATTCCCATATGTAGGCTAAGGGGGAAACTTTCCACATGACCATTCCTTTGATTCTCACAAACCCAGGAACCCCAGTTTGCAAATGAGGAAGCAAAAACTCAGACAGGTTTAACAACTTGCCCATGATCATATAGCTGGGAAATAAATGGACTTAAATTCAGGTCCTTCTGACCCCAGAGATGTGTGCTTTCTTCCATAGCTGAAACCAATTGAGCTGGGTGTTACAGGCTGAAATGTGTCTTCTCCAAATTCATATGTTGAAGCCCTAACCTCTAGTACTTCAGATATGACTGTATCTGGAGATTGGGTCTTTAAGAAGTGGTTGGGATAGGCTGGGCACGGTGGCTCACTCCTGTAATCCCAGCACTTTGGGAGGCCGAGGCAAGCAGATCGTGAGGTCAGGAGTTCGAGACCAGCCTGACCAATATGGTAAAACCCTGTCTCTGCTAAAAATACAAAGAAAAATTGCCAGGAGTGGTGGTGCATGCCTATAATCCCAGCTACTCAGGAGGCTGAGGCAAGAGAATCACTTGAACCTGGGAGGTGGAGGTTGCAGTGAGCCGAGATAATGCCACTGCACTCCAGCCTGGGCGACAGAATGAAACTCCGTCTCAAAAAAAAAAAAATAAATAAGTGGTTAGGGTAAAATGAGGTAATGAGAGTGGGCCCCAATCCAATCCAATTGGTGTACTTATAAGAGGAGGCAATTTGGACACGTGAGACACCAGGGGTGTGTACACAGAGGTAAGACCATGTGAGGACACAGCAAGAATGTGACCATCTGCCAGTCAAGGAGAGAAGTCAGAGAAGAAACCAACTCTGTCTGCATGTTGATCTTGGACTTCTGGCCCCCTGAACTGTGAAAAATAAATTTTCTGTCGTTTAAGCCGCCCAGCAGGGGGTGCTTTTTATTATGGCAGCCCTAGCAAACTTATACACTTGACTAATGCATTTTCCAGGCAGTGTGTGGAGAATCACAGGCTGAGAATCACAAGCTGTCACTGAGGTTATGTCATCATGTCAGCATCTTCCCATCTGAAGACTATTTTTTTCAAGGATCAATGACCTGGCACTTCCTGAAGCCAGAGCTGAGGAGAGCTGGTTCTTATGTCCCAGGCTAGGTGGCATCCCTGATATGGGAGATGTCTGGCATATCATGGAGAGAGACTGGAGGAGGCAGGTGGGCATCAAGGCACTCACCCCGCTGCCAGCTCAGAGGGCCCTGGAACCTCACATTCCTGGGCCAGACTTGTGCAAGGTGCCTTCCATGTGTCATCCCATTTAAAGCAAAGGCCCGTGGGTTCTCTTGGCAAGAGGCCATCTGTTCTGAGACTTTATAAAGGGAAGCTTGATCCAGGCTGAATTACTTTTTTTTTTTTTTTTTTTTTTTGAGATGTAGTCTCGCTCTGTCACCCAGTCTGGAGTACAGTGGATCTCTGCTTGCTGCAACCTCCACTTCCCAGGCTCAAGCAATTCTCCTGCCTTAGCCTCCCGAGTAGCTGGGATTACAGGCGTCCATCACCATGCCCAGCTAATTTCTGTATTTTTAGTACAGATGGGATTTCACCATGTTGGCCAGGCTGGTTTCAAACTCCTGATCTCAAATGATCTGCCTGCCTCCGCCTCCCAAAGTGCTGGGATTATAGGCATGAGCCACCGCGTTTGGCCTGAATTACTTTTAAGGTTCTAGATATATGCAGTGTAGTTTGTCTATCTTGCATGTATCATGCAAATCAACTCATTAATTAATTCAACATTATCGAATGCCCACTGTGAATCAGATTTGGCACCTGGAGGAATAAAAAGATAAAGCAGCGACGGCCTTGTGCTCAAGAATTAATAATCTACTTAGAGAAATAAATCACATGCCTAAATAGTTATGGCTGTAGACCAAACATTTGTCTCCTCCCCAAATTCATATGTTGAAACTTAATCCCCAAGTGATGGTATTAGGAGATAGTACCTTTGGGACGTGATTATGTCATGAGTTTAGAGCCTTTATGAATAGGATGAGTGCCTTTAAAATAGAAGTCTCAGAGAGACCCCTTGTCCCTTCTGCCATGTTGAGGATACAGTGAGAAGACTGCCATCTATGAACCAGGAAATGAGCTCTCTGCAGACACCAAATCTGCCACTACCTTGATCTTGGACTTCCCAGAGCTGTGATAAATAAATCTCTGTTGTTTATAAGCCACCCAGGAAAATATATTCTGTTATAGCATCCCAAACAGACCAAGACAATTATATTGCAAGGTTGAAAGAACCGACTAGAGCTTCATTTACATTTACACGTATACATACACACAAACCTCAGTATTCATATTTTGGAATAGTTTAGATCACTCTTGCCACATGGCAAGGCATTCTATAAGGTTTTTTGTTTGTTTGTTTTTTTGAGATGAAGTCTCACTCTGTTGCCCAGTCTGGAGGGCAGTGGCATGATCTCAGTTCACTGCAAATTCCACCTCCCAGGTTCAAGCGATTCTCTGGCCTCAGCCTCCCAAGTAGCTGGGGTTACAGGCATGTGCCACCACACCCGGCTAATTTATATTATTGTTAGAGACGGGATTTCGCCATGTTGGCCAGGCTGGTCTTGAACTCTTGACCTCAGGTGATCCGCCCACATTTGCCTCCCAACATACTGGGATTACAGTCGTGAGCCACTGTGCCTGGCCTTTATAAGGTATTTTACATGCTGTATGTCTAATCCATACTGTTGAAGAGTAGACCCCTTTCCCCACATTTCTACCTGGGCTACCGCCATCTAAATCCATGCTCCTATGCCCTACAAGAAAAAAAGGAGTTATCAATTTGATCAGAACCAAGGATACTCTGTGGGTCATTTTACTCATGGGTGGGTGTCACCCTACTGTAATTATCAGCACCGTGGCACGGGCTACCTTTGTCCCATGCTTATGGTCAGGAGTCCTCCTAGCAGCTGCTTACTCAGATCTGGACTCTGTGTGCCACCTCTCTCCTTCCTATCCCTGGAGGGGAGGCAGACAAGAGCCCAAAGAGAAGCTGGCCATCTTAGATTCCATGGGGAGGAAGCAGGTAATTCTTTGTGGTCTCCAGGCTTAACCCACATTCCCCAACTTTAGCAGAACCTGTTTGGTTGTTACCACAATTATTAAGGTGACCTCCCATTTCCATTTGGCTGCTAAGGCTTACATGGAGCTTCCCTAGTTAGGGGTCCTGAAGGAAGGAGAGAGGAGAACTGAGTCCTGAGATCTGGATAGTCGTTGTCCAAGGAGCCTCAGCAGTAATCTCTGACACTATTGAAACCCCAGAAGGATTTTTCAGAGGAACTCTGAAGAGTTTCCTAGCTATTAAGTGGCAGAGCCAGGAATCAAACCAGGTACTGTCCGCTTTAAACCATTTTGCTCTTGCCCTCAAGCACACTGCCCTACGAGTGCCAAGGAAGAAAAGCAGAGCATGAACTAGGGAAGTTTCCAGAGGGAACACATTCCTCCTGGCAAAGGCTTTGTTGAGGGGGAAACATTTAAATTTGGGAGTTGGGAGGATTTGGACATGAAGGGATGGGGCAGGAGGCTTTCCAGGTGGAGGAAATGCAGGGATCCTGGAATAGCATGTCAGGCCAGGGAAAACACAGGGCAAACTGTCCTTGCTGGCAGTTCCCAGCAGGAGCAGGAGCTGGAGTGCAATGAGCCCAAATAAAATGTTCCCCCACTGTCCAGCCATCCAAATTTGGAAGTGGCCTTCTGCTATGCTGAGCCACCAGAATCTGCCAGCAGTCTATCATCCCAGCATAGCTCATTCTATTTCTCTTCAAGGGCTCCCAGCCAAGAGGCCCTGCTGCTGGCTCCCAAAGGGACATGATCGTGCCCACACTGTGCCCTGGGATGGGGCAGTTCACTCACCTACCTCCCCATTTCCCTACTGTGTCTGGTCCTGGAGCTGGGTAGTGAGGTGTAAAGAATACAGGCTTTGAGGTATGTGGGCTGGCTTTGCATTCTAGCTGTGTGACCTTGAGCAGATTACCTAAGTTACCTTTGTCAACCTCTATCCCTAGAGATAGTAATACCTACCTCATAGAGTTAACTCAAAAGCCTAGAGGCTTTCAAGAAATCACATCTGTAGGAACATCATAGGTATTTAATGATTGGTGGTTGTAGTTGGCATTTTCATCCCTGAAGGTCAGAAATGACTCTTCCATGAATTCTTGCCAGAGAACTACAATTAAAATTCATCTCTTACCTTCCTCATCGACTCTGGCACTCCTCCTTCCAAATTCCTGTAACTCAGATGGCAGTGAAGCCTCCCAGATCACCAATGACCCCAGTTCCATAGCTCTGATCACACTAAGTCCCCTCCAGATTTCCACAGCGTCTCGGGAAAGACTTTTCTGCCCGTCCCATCCCTACTTTGTCCTACACTAGCCTAGAAGCCAAGCCTGGCTCCTGCACCTGTGTCTGTGAGAAGGCCGCTCACTGCAAGCCCTTTCTGTGTTCTGGTAACTTTAATAAAGGCCTGGAGGCTGGGGAGAAGGAGGCATCAGGTTGGGGTGAGTGTGACCTGGAAAACAATAGAGGTGCAGAGAGTTGGGAGGGGAAGGAGCCAGAGTTCAGAGAAGGAAAACACACACCACCTCTCAAGGAAAAGTAGCAACATTCCATCAGGAGAAGACAGTGGAGGGTGGGGTATTTGGTGGCGCTGCAGACTTTGGAAAATACAATCTGCTACACTACCTTAAATATCTATCCAATCTGATCATTACTCACCACCTCCATTGTCACTTCTTGGAAAACCAACCATCATCTCCACCTTCAGTGTCCTCCTATTAGGTCTCCTACTTCCCCCTACAATCTACTGTGGTGAAGCCAGAGGTGATCCTGTTACAACACAAATCAGAGCTGCCACTCTTCTGTTCAAAACCCTCCACTGACTTCCATCTTAAAACAAAGTCCAAACTCCGTGCGTGGTCTACAAATGCCACATGACCTGGCCCCAGCGGCTTCTTGGATCCTATTTCCTTCACTCTCCCTCTTGCTTACTCTGCTCCAGCCACATGTAACTCCATTCTGCTCCTCCTGGAAAAACCAAGCTTGTTGGTGCCTTAGGATGTTTGCATCTGATGCCTTAGAGTGCTTTCCTCCCAGATATCTGCATGGCTCATTTTCTCAGGTCTCTGCTCCGATGTCACCTCCTCAGGGAGGCTCTCCCTGATCAATTATTTCCCTCCATTATTCTGTGTTACACTAAACACCAGTGTGCTTCTGTCTTCAGACCTCCTCAGAATGTAACTTCCCAAGGGCAAGGACTTTTGTACATTCTGTGCATGCTGAGTCTCCAACTTGTAGATCTTGGCCTGTGTTGTGATAAGAACACAGTAAATATTTATTGAATGAAAAAATAATGGGCCAGGCGCGGTGGCTCACACCTGTAATCCCAGCACTTTGGGAGGCCAAGGCAGGTGGATCACATGAGGCCAGGAGTTCAACACCAGCCTGGCCAACATGGTGAAACTCCATCTCTACTAAATACACAAAAAAATTTGCCGGGCGTGGTGGTGCACATTTGTAATCCCAGCTACTCGGGAGGTGAGGCACGAGAATCGCTTGAACATGAGAGGCGGAGGTTGCGGTGAGTCAAGATAGTATCACTGCACTCCAACCTGGGTGGCAGAGTGAGACTCTGTCTCCAAAAATAGATAGATAGATAGATAAATAAATAAATAACGGGAAAAAAAGAAAAATAATGAATGAATGAATTCTCTGACCTCTCTCTTACCTTCCTGAATCATTGCTTTTCTGTTTCTGTTTTCTCCAGTTTAACCTTGTTCATACTTCCTGAGGACACTCTTGTGGTTTTAAGACATCACGGTTACATTTGGTAACTCTTTATATAATGAAACAGATTGCCACATAATCCATGATAACTGGGTGGAAAATGTTTAATCTCTCTTGTGCTTAAAAAAAAAAAAATCACCCGTTCCTCATATGTTTACATTTGGCCTTGGAGATAACCCTTTCCCTGTGGCTGAGTATTTTTAAAGCACTTTAAGGCCTTAAGTAGATTAAATCCAGAACATACTGAGACCTCAGGTTTGTGCAACTTGTACTACAACCTGCAGGATGGGAAGAACCTCCTTGTCACAGGGATTGTAAAGCTTCACTGGAGCAGCGTGGGTGCCTATGGATGTTCTGGTCCATCTCTGAGGAGATTATTTCCTCCATATCCAGCCTCAGCTAGTAGGTGACTCTGCAATACTCCCAGCAGTGCCTGATAATTGCACACATTGGCTAAGATCTCTCTTCTCATAACTGGGATGCAGGATGCATAATTATATGCAATAAGAGCGGTTCCCTTTCTTACCCTTTACTTCTCAGTCTTGGTCAGCATTAGCCTATTGTTGTTAAAGGTTTTGCCAGACATAGCCACATGCCCTCGATCTCCACCTTTAGCTGGGCAGAGACAAGATCCAAGCTTTGAAAAGGGCTTTGGGCCAAATGAAGTTGTTAGTTGGGCCTTCCTCCCCACCCCATCCAATCTCCTCAAATTGCAAGAGGAACCATCTCTCCAGGAGGCAAGGTGGGGGGTGGGGGAGTGGGACTGAGGAAGGGGCCGGTGATGGGCTGAGGTGCTGGGGAGGTGATGGGATTGTGGGTGGTAATATTATTTCAATAAGTATATAAAAATAAAAATTTGCAATTAACTTGTGTTAAGTACGAACAGTATACTAGGAATATGTATTTGAACTGGCTAGAAGAGTTTGTAGTGAATGTCACCTAAGTTTCCCAGGGTTCACCTTAGGGGAAATCTGGGACAAGCTCCACCTGACAGAGTGAGGCAGATTTGTTTTGCCCTTTGGTGGCTTACTAAATATTATGAGCTTATATATTCCTATCATTATTGAAATAAATAACAGTAGAATTTATTTGTTCAGGATTCAGGATGTTTTTCCTTCCTGCAGGCTTTAGTTGAAGAACCGTCAATCCTCCGGTTGTCATAAAACATTTTGGGGTCTCACCGGAAGTCCCTGACCTTCCCTGACTTCCTATCTCCCTACCAAGAATGTGGTTTTGCATCCTCAGAGTTGAGTGATTCTTGGACTCAACAGCCTTTCTGAGTCTGGTTTCAGGTAAAGACAAGGTTGATTGGTGCTCCATGGAGAACATGTCTAGCCCTAAAGGCTAGAGCACTGGTGACATCTGATTCGATGTGTCATTCAGCAGCCTGCATGGCTCATATCTAGTCTTGCTAGTCATTGTTCCAGCCAGCCAATGACCTGAACCTCTGCTGCCATCTCCAGAACTTCACATAAGCCTCAGTTTTCTCATTTGTAAAATGGGAATTATAATTCTAGTATTGCTGCCTCACTTATGAGTATCAAATGAAAAAGAAGATAAGGATTTTATACAAAATAAGGCCCTATATAAAAAGTGTTTATCATACCAGTAACGTGTTTAGTGTACAACATATAGATAAGAGAAAAGTGGGGAGCTAAATAATAAGAATTAAATAAAAATGGGTTTGAGGGTCAAGTATGTTTGGGGTAAAAGCAAAGTCAATGCATTTCTTTACTGCAGGACTCCTCAGTGTTTTTGATATGCCAATATATGTTGTAAGTTTCCAACAGTGACATAAAACAGGCAGGGTTTCCTAATGTCCATGAACTCCTCTACTTTTCAAAAACCGCACATCTCAGAATGAGCACACCTCCCAGCATGGTATGAAAAACACTGTATTGGATAAGATTACTGTCACTAGTGTTGTGATTGCACTCCAGATGGCTCAAGGCCAGCCTACTATCTGTGCCCTGAAAGTGAGGAAAACCAAGATCCTGGCCCTGGAGATGTAACTATGGGCGAGATGCCTGGATAAGTCTAATGGGTCTTATCAGATTCGTTAGCTCTTCTGGCCCTCTGACGAAGCTATGCTTTGCATTTCCAGGCCCCATCAGTTCTGGCTTTGATTTAAGCCCGAGTTGCCAGGGAACAGTGAGCTGTGAGGAGGGGCTTTCCTGGGCCTTCTCAGTTGCCCAGGCTTGCCTGGCTATGACCTCTGCATAACTGAAGTGTCATCCATTCTGGGCCAGAGAGACCAGGCTCAGAGCTCTGTTCCTCTGCCAGGACCAATCAATAACTCTGTCTGCTCTTCACAACACGTCTGTGAAAGACTTGTTGGACCTCAGGCATGCAGGATTGGCGCCTTTTTCCTTTCTGCTATTTTTTTTACTCCTAAGGCTGCCATAACTTGATTTTGTAAAAATAGAATTTTGTTTTTCAATTACAAATTAAATAAAGCTCATTGTAAAAATTTTAATACAAATATGTATAAGCTTGAAAAGGGAATTCTCCTTTTATCTTCCCTCATCCCATATACTGTGGGATGTACATCATTCTAGATCTTTCTCTATGCACATATAAAAACTGATAAACAGATTTGCTTGTTTGTTCAGAAATTTGGTCAGATATACTGCCACTTTCCTATTTCACTCGACAATGTTCCACTGACAGTCTTCCATTTCAGTGCACACATGTGACATTTTTCTTACTTTTTAAAGTCAAGTTTACTGATGGAAAATGTACATATAATAAAACTCACCCTTTTTGAGAGTATGGTTTGATGAATTTTGACAAAATATACAACCACTCTAATCAACATAAAGAATATTTTCATCACTGCTAGTTCTCTTGGGCCCCCTTCTCTTCTCACAACTATAACCCTTGGCACCATGGATCTGTTCTCCAGCTCCATAGTTTTGCCTTTTCCAGAATGTCCTACTAATGGAATTATACAGTATGTAGCCTGTTGTGTCTGGCATCCTTCACTTAGCATAATGCACTTGAGATTCTTCCATGTTACTTATTTTATTCCATTTTATTGCTGAGTAGTTTTGCATTGTTTGTACACATGCAGTTTGTTTATCCATTCACTGGTTGTTGGCCATTTGGGTTGTTTCTAGTTTTAGCTATTACCAATGAAGTGGTTATGAACTTTCATGTACAGTCTTTCTGTGGACATGTGTTTCATTTCTCTTGGATAAATACTGAAGACTAGAATTGTTGGATGTATAATAAGTATATATTTGACTTTTTAAGAAACTGACTTTTTTTTCCAAAGTGGTTACACCATTTTGTATTCCCACTAGCAATGTTTGAGAATTCCAGTTGCTCCATATCCTCACCAACACTTGGTATTGTCGGTCTTTTAAATTTTAGCTATTCTAGTAGGTGTGTAGTGGCATGTCACTGTGGTCTTAATTTGCATTTCCCTAATGACTAAAGATGTTGGGAATCTTTACAAATGTTTGTCATTAATGTATCTTCTTTGGTGAAATATATATTTGCATCTTTCTCCTTCCTTCCTTCCTTTCTTCCTTCCTTCCTTCCTTCCCTCCCTTTTTTGAGACAGAGTCTCACTCTGTTGCCCAGGCTGGAGTGGCGCAGTAATGGCTCACCGTAGCCTTCATCTCCTGGGCTCAGGTGATCCCTCATCTTCAGCCTCCCAGGTAGCTAGGACTACAGGCGTGCACCACCACATCCAGCTAGTTATTTATTTATTTATTTATTTATTCATAGATATGGGGTTTTGCCATGTTGTCCAGACTGTGTCCATTTCTTTATTTCATTTCTTTCTTTTTTTTTTTTTTGAAACAGAGTCTCGCTGTGTCACCCAGGGTGGAGGGCTGTGGTGGGATCCCAGCTCACTGCAACCTCTGCTTCCCACATTCAAGCGATTCTTGTGCCTCAGCTTCCTGAGTACCTAGGATTACTGGTGTGTGCCACCACACCCAGCTAATTTTTGTATTTTGTGTTGAGATGGGGTTTCACCATGTTGGCCAGACTGGTTTCAAACTCCTGACCTCAAGTGATCCACCCACCCTGGCTTCCCAAGGTGCTGAGATTACAGGTGTGAGCCATGTCTGGCCTGCCATTTCTTTTAATTGAGTTTTTTATCTTATTATTATTGAGCTGTGAAAGTTTTAATATATTCTAGCTACAAATCATTTATCATGTATGTGTTTGACAAATATTATGTCCTAGTTTTTGACTTGGCTTTCTAATTTAGTATTATATTTTGAAGCGCAGAAGCATTAAAGTTTTTATAAAGTCCAATTTAACCTTTTTAAATTTAAGATTTGTATCTGCATCTTATCTAAGAAATCTCTGCCTAACCCAGGGTCATTAAGATTTTCTCCTGTTTTCTGCCAGAAGTTTAATATTTTAGCATGTACAATTAGGTCTATGGTCTATTTTAAAATAATTTTTATGCATGGGGCAAGGTAAGGGTTAGGCTTTGTTTTTATTTGTTTGTTTTGCATATGGGAGTCAGATTTTCCCGGCACCATTTGTTGCAAAGACTTCCTTATTCTTTCTAGTCACTGCATAACATTTTGAATGAATGTCCCATGATTTATTCCACCAATGTTTTATTAATGGACAGTTAGGCTGTTCCCAACTTGAGGTAACAATGCATATCCTTGCACCTAAACCACTGTGCAGTTGAATTAGTATTTCTGAGAACTTGTGGGTCAGATGGCATGTGCATTTTAAGTTTGATGGGGACAACAGATTGTTTTCCAGTATACACCAGGTCGGCCTACAAGGTCTGAGAGGGAAGACTCTGACTTTGAATGGCTTTATTGGTGTGAGCTTTTCTCAAATCTCAAATAGTTTTCTTTTGGACAAATCTAATAGTCTATGTTATTAGATTCTGGAAGCATCAGAGCCCTTCCAGGAGGATTTGAAGAAAGATGATAATTTCTGTCTTGGTCAGTTAGGGTAATCTTATAAGAAATAGGCTCATAAAATATACCTGAGGAAATGGAAATTTACTAAAAATTGTTTAATAAGTATTGGGGCCTTATAAATAACTCTGTGATGGGGCCTCCCCAAAGGATAGAGGCTCCTGTAGTAACTTTAGATCAGCAGTGACTCATTCTCCAGTGATTTGAATTATAAATTTAGCCTCTCTGTCTGCAAGTCCTAACTCAGGGTGGCCGTCCATAGTCCCTCTCACACTCTCGCCATACTCACCAAAGCCCTCCATTGTACCAGGCCCAGGTCAGCCAACTGTATGTGCAGAGGCTCCAAGGGGTGCTGGGGAAATGCAAGTTGTGCAGGAAGCTGGAGCGTAAAGTTATGCTACTTTTGTACATTCTTCTCTTTTCATTCTATCCAGTGGTGTGATTTGATCAAAGTAACTTACATTGTTGAGGATCTGTTAGGTGACAAGGACTGTCCTGGGGGCCTTAAGAGTACACAGAGCTGTGGGATAGTCCCCTATCTTAAGGGATGTTAATGCCAGCTAAATAGCAACACAAGGTGATGTTCAAAAACAATAGCACCAGGTGTCACTGGTAAGACATATTGACAGAATTCATTCCAAGAATATGGTGAGTGGTGAACTCTTTGTGCTGAGAGAAGGAGGAAGTCATACTGGCTTTGCAGAGGAGGAATCTGAGCTAGATAGTGAAAGTTCATATTCTGACACCAAGTCACTCAAGAGATACCTTCCTCCCGGGTAGACTGTACCTTCTCCAAGCCACCAGAAGCTGGCTGCTGGGGCTCCAAGAGTTAACAAGAGTGAGCCTGAGAATGTCCTGATTGGGTTTGGCCAACAGTCACAGCTTCTTCTGGTAAAAATTTTGGGAGCAGCTAAATGGGGGTACCCTCTCTTTAATGTGTCCTATAAATTTTGAATGTAGTTCAAGTATATTTTTCATGCTTTCAAAAGCTTTCCTTATCAACTCTGTGTCAGTTAGCTATTGCTACATAACAAGTCATCATAAAACTTGTTGGTTTCAAACAATAGCCGTTTTAACTCATAACTCTGTAATGTGGGTTGGACAGTTCGTTAGAGGGTCTCACTTGGGGTCACTCCTGTGGCTGGCATCATCTGAAGGACAGGGCTAGATGTTCCAAAATGGCCTCACTCACCTGTTGATGCTGCATCTGGGATAGTCAGAACAGCTGGAGGCTGGCTGCTTCCCCCTCCATGTGGCCCCTTCAGTAGTCCAGACTTTTTAAAGTGGCAGCTGATTTTCAAGAAAAGGCAAAAAGCAGGAGCTGCCAGGCCTTTTAAGGCCTAGGCCGGGACATGGCACAGTGTTCCTTTGGCCACATTCTATTGGTCAAAGTAAGTCACAGAGCCACCTCAGATTTAAGGGAGGGGAACTAACCCTGCTTTTTGCTGGGAAGAGTGGCATGCACATACTGGGATGGGAGGATTTTTGGAGGCCATCTTTGCACCCAGGCTACCATGGCTCCCTGGGTCTCCTTTGTGCTGTCTCTATATGCAAGTTCTAATCCGTGTAGGATTCAATCCCGTTACCTTACTTAACTTTCCAACAAACCTGTAAAGGGAACATTGTCTCCATTTTATGGATGAGAAAACTGAGGCTTAGGGAGGTGAGCTTGTCCACTGCCACTCAGAGCTGAGAGTCAAGCCTAAATGTGGTGGTACAGCTGTAAAGTATCACTTTATACCATGCCCTGACCCAACTCCACCTTCCCCACAATGAGCACGGGGGCAGGATGCCCACCCCAGCGTCCAGTAGCTACCAGACTGTTTCTGAGTTAACTCCTATGAGGCATGTAATATGTAAATTAAAGCAAAATGAACAACTCTGTGAATTATTGTTTTGGTTTAGTAATCTAATCATCTCTATAACAGGCTTTTATAAACTCATAAAAGGTATTAAGAGTGTGATAATTTTTATTTGAAGAATTTTGTCTAGCCAAAGATTAAGTTAATGATGTTATTTTTCTGAATATAGTTTGATAAAAATCATTCACTTTTCTATCCTTTTACTGTTTTCTTTTATTTTGCCTTGCATTGAATCAAAAGGTTGCAGCTTTTGGAGAGAGAAACACTTTTTCACAGAGAAAGCTGTTTGAAAATATAAACTACTTCCTCCTTTTTATTGGATGATTAAAGAAAAAAAATAAATGTCAACTTTACATTTGTTACACAGTGGGTAAAAATGTCCCAGGCTGACAGCGGAGGGGTTTTTCTTCATGAAGTTGGGTTTGAATCAGGAGAGTTGTTTCTGCCCAGTTCCAAGCAGGTAGATGGTGGCGCATAACCAATTAGGAACCTCTCTGCCCTTGAGGACGGCCTCCAGTGAACATCTGAGACTTGGCTGCCTTCTCATCACCTCTTCACTAGCCACTTACCTCAGTCTCCAGAAAAGAAAATTTTGACATCTTAATTTTAATGTGGGCATTTGATATGGTGCTTGAGATAAATATAACTCTGTGTAGTATGGAGACGGTTTAATGGGAAATGGTTGGCATTCTTTCTTGGTAAAGGCATGGGGGACAGGAGAGGTGGGGGAGGGAGAGAAAGGGAGGGGGTGAGGAGGAGGGAGAGAGAGAGAAAGAGGGAAAGACACACACACACACACACACAGCAGTGAGGAAGAGAAAAGCAGAGATAAGCAAGGCTCCGCAGCAGCCTCCTTTCTAACTTGACACTCACCAGACCCTGGCCAGCATGGTTGTCCTGAATCCAATGACTTTGGGAATTTATCTTCAGCTTTTCTTCCTGTCTATGGTGTCTCAGCCGACTTTCATCAACAGCGTCCTCCCAATCTCAGCAGGTAAACGATGGCCACAACTTTCCTCTCTTCCATCTGTCAGGGGATGTGGGAGGAAGGAAGATTGTTTTGCAATGTGTCCTGATGTTTTTGCCATTCAACTCCCGGTGGAGGGAGGTTGGAAGGGAGACGGCTGCCCCAGCAGCTTCCTGACACCCGAGCTAGTCTCGGAAGCCCTTTCTGTCCTTGTTCCAACCGGCTCCTACCTGGCTGCTCAAAGCAGAGACGCTTTGAAAAATGGTTTCTGCCTCCCCTACTTCTCCCCATTTGCTGCATGATTTCATCTTGGTCAGGAATTTGGGAGAGCTTCAAAGAGACAGAGGAGTGCAAGTGATAGAGAAGTGGGTCTCAGATGTTTCTATAAATACATCTCTGACCTCTTCTTCGAAGGGGGCTTGCCTCACAGGGGCTGTTGTGGAGTAAACAAACCTCTTTCCAGATCCAGGCAGCATCCATGGCCACAATAGTCCCTCAAAGGGAAAATGCAGGTGGCAGGGGACAGTGGGGTCGGGGGTGGACAGCGGGGGGCAGTTGCAGCCTCAGGACTAGGTTTTCCCTTTCTTCAGCCCTGTCTTCCTGGGTGCGACTTCCCTTCAGCCTCAGACACGGCAGCTGGAGGTCCTGAGAGAAGCGAGCTTTCTCTCAGGAGAAAGTGAGAGAGAGAAAGGAGAAGTGGAGAGGGTTCCACAGAGACAGCCAGGTCTGGAGCAGAGTGTGTCTCCCGGGTATGAGGCTGGGAGATTTGGGGAAGGGGCTGTTCTGCCAGCCTGCAACCTTTTCTGAGGTCACCAGGCTGTTGCCCTTGTCCTGTCTGGCCCAGAGCAGGGGAAGTATTGGATTACTAGGATGGCCTATTTAAACCTTTCTGAGGAAACTCAGATGTTTCCGGAGGCTTGAAGGAGGCAGGCAGACCCTCACAGCCCCCCTCAATTCACCTCAGTGGCTCCCGACTCTCCCCAGCGAAGTTTTAGTTATGCCCTCCAACATGAGTCTCATAAATACTTCAACTGAGATAGAAATTTCACGTCACTGCCTTTGCTGGAAACACAGGGAGGGCCAGAAATGCCAGGCTCTGGGAGAGGGCACATCTCTGAATCCAGCTCCCAACTGCTGTCCATTGATAAAAACAGCTCATCAGCAAGTTGT
Source organism: Papio anubis (assembly GCF_008728515.1). Taxonomy (NCBI): domain Eukaryota; kingdom Metazoa; phylum Chordata; class Mammalia; order Primates; family Cercopithecidae; genus Papio; species Papio anubis. The sequence goes on along the minus strand of NC_044977.1, from coordinate 161,707,538 downwards.
GTAGCCAACGTTTGTGGGCCGTGAGGGAGTGACTCAGAGACTGGTGTGGGGCTAATTATAAAAGTGTGAGAAACAGAAGGAGGCGGGGGCGGATTTGCGGAGAATTCAGGAGGGTGGGCAGGCAAGGTGGCATGGTGGTGTCACCGTGGGTGTGTGCCCACATACCCCTGCAAATTCAAGTTAAGAGCATCAAGCCTCTTCTAGGAGTGAGTAGTCATTATTCCCCAGTTGAAGGGAGAAGCTTGAGAGTTAATTTGGCCTAATTTGGTGGTTCTTAATCATGTTTGGGTCATAGATTCCTTTGATAATCTGCTGAAGGTTAGGAGTTAAGGAAACTCAGTTTTCTGGTTCCAGCCCTGCCTCTGATGAGCTCTCTGACTTCTGAGAGACAGTGGCCTTACACTATAAGCACCGTGTGGGCAGGGCATGTGTCTCTCTTGTACTTTACTGTTTTCCCAGGGTCAGAACAGTGCCTGGCACATAGTAATCAATAAATATTTGATGAATGAATAAATAAAAGCGTCTCATCTACAAACTGGGATTTACCAACATTTTGCATTACTTAATGTAAATAGCACCAAAGTGGTTAAGGAGTTCAGAAAACTAGACAGAAAAGAACCTCTGGTTTTCTTTTGAACTCTTTGTCTTGGAGAGCGCCCTGGCACAGCATAGCTATCTCTTAGGTAAGGTTTTTGCAGACTGTACCAATCAGGGCAACAGCAGAATAAAGAAGCAACTCAGATGGTTCAGATAAAAAGATTTGAATGAAGAGATAACTTTGAGAGGTGTGGGTGGGGTTAAGGGAACCAACAAGGAATGCTGAGGCACCTAGAAATTAGCAACTGCAATACGCCTTTACCACCCTGTGCTTGAAGAGGCAAGAGGGGAAAACAGGAAAATGGATCCCAGGGAGATTTGGAGCTTTGGAGGAGAGGCCATCAAGCAGGAGCATTGGTCATGGAGGGACCTAAAGCAGGGAGAAAGTGAAGGAGAAATACACCATCTTTTCTCTCCTCCCATCCAAGCACCTATTGGCAGCGCCTCTCATTGGCCATCCCAACTTGAAGGCAGAGGGCAGAGCATGGAGATCAGGGACCAGAACACTGAGGGCAGAGAGCCAGGGGGAGGGATGGGATGGAGAACAACCAGTGTGCACATCCACAGACACTTCTGGCTGGGAATGTGGTCATTAGACATTTGGTAAAACAATGGAATAGACCTAGGGGGAATCACTAAGGTAACCAGCTCAGTATCACAAAGATATGTTTTCTCTGGTGGTCACTTGGCTTTGTCCCCCTAATTTAGTCACCGTGACTTTATGAAAGCACAGTTCAGAAATAAACTCAAGCTTAAAAAGAATGGAAACTGTTCCTTGAAAAGATAACTTTAATCCTTTGAAAATACTTTCCAGCAGTTTGATATAAAATATTCTATATTCAGAAGCTTATAGACTCGTATTCTTCTATAGATAGGCTGTGTACACACAGAAAATAAGGGCAACCAGGAAAATCTTTTCATTCTATGCATATAACTTAGTGAGTGCCTACTGTGTGCCTGGCACTCTAGTGTGTGCTTCAGGGGACACAGAGGCAAGTAGGATGTGGCTTCTGCTCTGGGGGATTCCATGATCACCTGCTTTTGAAACACAGGTGGCATGTGGTAAATGCCCCGGAAAGGGGTTGCGATGGAGGAAGAGCTGTCACGGGCCTGTAGGCCAGTACTTACCATCATAGATAATCCACTCCTTCACTGTCTTCAGGAAAGACTATTCCAGCAGTGCCATGCACAGCACCAGCTCTCTGGATCTGAGGTTCATTACCTGGCAACCTCCACCGCTGGGTCCCAGAGGAGAACCAGGAATGGAGCAAGAAACATCAGAGGCCAGAACTGATAATAGAAATGCCAGCGCTAAAGCACATAATGTTTGATACACACAAAACTATTTCAGGCCTTTACTCTACGCCTATTAACTCTTACTTTGGACACCACTCTAATAGACATAGATAGTACGTGACTTGAAAGGTGGTGAATTCCATGTAGCATATTAAATTGGGGATGGAGGAGTTGCTGCTGAAAATAGACACAATGACAGATGATAAGAATGATTGCAAGAAAAACAATAGAGAATTAGGAAATGGGTCTGAGATTTCAAAAAGAATAATAGGTCAGACGCGGTGGCTCACGCCTGTAATCCCAGCACTTTGGGAGGCCAAGGTGGGTGGATCATCTGAGGTCAGGAGTTTGAGACCAGCCTGACCAACATGGAGAAACCCCATCTCTACTAAAAATACAAATTTAGCCGGGCGTAGTGGCGCATGCCTGTAATCCCAGCTACTCAGGAGGCTGAGGCAGGAGAATTGCTTGAACCTGGGAGGCAGAGGTCACAGTGAGCCGAGATCGCGCCACTGCACTCCAGCCTGGGCAACAAGAGCAAAACTTCTTTTCAAAAAATGAACAAACAAACCAACCAAAAATAGTAGACTAGAACTAACTCTAGAGACTCTGCTCTATCTATAACCCCTGAAGGCATCATTGACTACAGCACATTAACTGGTTTTCATTATGATGAGCATGAATGATGACTGGATTGTGCCTGCTTTATCTTGCTTAAGAAGGTAGATAAATGTCATTTATATATTAGAGTGATTTCTATTGACATGGCAATTATTAAAAATGCCAAAAGCCCCACGTTTGGTGTATTGCCTTAACCATTGGTGGGTAATAAACCACCGTGACACTTGGTAGATTAAAACAACAATCATTTATTGTTGAAGTTCCTGTGTTTGTGGGTAAACTAAGGGTCAGCTAATCTAGCCTGGGTTTGGCTGGCCCTGGCTGGACTCACTTCTGGGTTTGTGGATTGACTTGGCTCCAGTATCCACCCACAGCTGTAGCTTAGTAGTAGTACAATTTCCAGAATGTGGAGGCACAGACACAAAGACAATAGTATTTACAGGAGGGCAGGCCTTCCACACAGTTTAATTTGTATAATTCTCACAGCACTCCTGAATGGGGGCAGCACCACTTCCCCTTTCAGATGAGGAAATGGCAGCTCAGAAAGGTTGAGTGACTTGCCCAGGGTCATGCAGCTGGTATGTGGGAGAGCTGGAGACTGGAATCTGCTTGTTTACTCTAGGTTCAGGGCTTTCACCAATATGGACCAAATCTGCTTATGGTTTTGGATAAATAGTGATATTGGCTTTTAAAGTCCTGTAGGCTACCCTCCTATCCTCTGGAAACTCTCCTCTGGATTCTTTTTTGTTTGTTTTTTTGAGACCAAGTCTCCCTCTGTTGCCCAGGCTGGAGTACAGTGGCGCGATCTTGGCTCACTGCAACCCTCCGCCTTCCAGGTTCAAGCGATTGTCATACCTCTGCCTCCTGAGTAGCTAGGAGTACAGGTATGTGCCACCAAGCCCAGCAAATTTTTGTATTTTTAGTAGAGACGGGGTTTTGCCATGTTGGCCAGGCTGGTCTCGAACTCCTGACCTCAAGTGATCCGCTGGCCTTGGCCTCCCAAAGTGCTGGGACTACAGCCACCATGCCTGGCCTGGATTCTTTATTTTCCATTCCTTCCTACTTTTTCCTCAGGATATCAATGCCCAAAGCTCTAGCAAAAGATTGAATATTGCTTTATATTAAAGTGTGCATGACTTGCCAGGATACTGATTTATCTCTCCTTTGATGGTTCTTGCATTTTAATGGAGGTTAAGGATCTAAGCTAAACAATACTCTAGTGAAATGGTGTCAGCCAGGGTGTTTGGGGGGCGGGGGAGCCAGGGGAATCCACTTCCCAAGCCTTCTCTTTAGGCATGGTGAGCTGACCCATGGAGGCCCCTGCAGATACATGTGGCTTCCCTCATTGAATACAGGATTTTCCAGGAAGGCAGGACACTCCAGGTGATGTTTGGGTCTGGGTGTCAGAAACAAGATGGTTAGAACACCCAAATCCAGTCCTGCAGAGTGAGATCAGATGGAAGGATGTGATTTCTGTCTGGGTACTATAATCTTCTCCCGTTGCCTACTGGGACGTAACCCAGAGCAGGCATTTTGTGGCCTATAGGGCCTGATGTCCAGCCTCGTGCTCCCCTGCCTGGAAGCCAGCCAGGCCACCACTTGGGAACTATCCATGTTCTTGGCACTAGATTATGGACCATTTATTTGTGTCTGATGCTGATCAGCTATTGTTTAATGCTCCGTAATGCACTTGCCAGCCATCTCCTCTGATTTACCGCCCCATATTTCCTATGGATAATAAAATCAGAGAGGGTTCTTAAATTAAAGAACTCTCTAAGGGGTCCCAGGCTTCCTGCCAACCCCATCCCAAGCCTCTGCATGCAGCAGTAGGCTCATGTTCCATTCAGACACAGAGAGAGGTGGGTGTGAGAGAGGGAGACTTTCCCTTCTGATAAGTTGGGCCAACCCCCCACCTTACCATTTGCCACACTTACACCTCGTTTTTCAGATCCACAGCCACCACTGCCACATCCATACAAAAACAACACAGCTTCAGAGTGAACAGAGAGCCGCTCTGGCTTTGATGAGACACCAAATAACCTCATGTCGCATTTTCTTTATTTTATTTTATTTTTGATTTTGAATTTTTTGAGACGGAGTCTCGTCCTGTCGCCCAGGCTGGAGTGCAGTGGCGCGATCTCAGTTTACTGCAGCCTCCGCCTCCTGGGTTTAAACAATTCTCCTGCCTCAGTCTCCTGAGTAGCTGGGATTACAGGCACCTGCCACCACGCCCAGTTAATTTGTATTTTTAGTAGAGACAGGGTTTCACCTTGTTGGCCAGGCTGATCTCCAACTCCTGACCTCGTGATCTGCCTGCCTCGGCCTCCCAAAGTGCTGGGATTACAGGCATGAGCCACCGCACCCGGCCCCCATCTTCTTTAAATGCAATTCAGTCATAAGTACCACTTGTATTTCTCCTATGGACTGGCACCAATGATCCCACAAGCCTCTTGTTTTACAAAACACTTTCACAACTACAGTTGTCTTGCTCTTCACAGTAGCCGCTGCTGTGAGGGGTCCTGGGTGCAAATTGTGCCTCCCTTGGTTATGAACTGTGTGATGGTAGAGAGCTCACTTCATGCAGTGAGCCCCAAGTTTCTCATCCGAAGAATGGATACAGTAGTCTCTGTCTCACAGAATTGCTATGAGGATTTATTAATTCAACAAACATTCCGTGAGTGCCAGCTATATGCCTGGGGATGCAGCAGTGAGCAAGCAGACAAAATATCCCACCCACATGGAGTTTCTGTCGTCTCTCTGAGAATAACTTATCCAGTCCTAAGAGATGAATGAAAGACACGTGGGGCGAGACGGAGTTCGTGAACCAGCTACCCAAAGACTAAATCCAGCCTTTATGCTTAGCCCTTAGAGTACAAAAGGCGGGAGTTGGTGATTTCTAAAAATTGCCTTAGTGGCTAACATTTAAAAATTGAATGCTTTAACATTTTTTTAAAAAAGTATTTCTGGGCCGGGCGCACTGGCTCACGCCTGTAATCCCAGCACTTTGGGAGGCCGAGGCGGGCGGATCACGAGATCAAGAGATCGAGACCATCTTGGCTAACCCGGTGAAACCCTGTCTCTACCAAAAACACAAAAAATTAGCCGGGCGTTGTGGTGGGCGCCTGTAGTCCCAGCTACTCTGCAGGAGATTGGAGTGAACCCGGGAGGCGGAGCTTGCAGTGAGTCGAGATCGCACCACTGCACTCCAGCCTGGGTGACAGATATAGGATCTGTCTCAAAAAAAAAAAAAAAGTATTTCTGATATCTATTTAGGAAAAAAATAAAATAAAATAAAGAAGCAAACATCTTGAAAAGCAGGACAAACTGCTGGACACACATTCTGGCCATCACTGGAATGGAGATTCTGCAGCTCGCTAAGTCTGCTTTTAACCCCCATCCACCTCCCTTACTACATCTACCTCTCTGGCCCGCTCTGGGCATGTGACTCTGGTCTCTGGGACCAGGAGCCTAACTGGCTTGGCCTCTGCCTTCCCATTCTTCAGCATCTGTCTAGAATCCCAAAGCTCTGCACAGCTCAGTTTGAAAGTCAGTGTTCTAGATCAGAGAGTCTCAAACTACAGCATTGGTTCCCAGCCCTGGTTAGACAAAAGAATATGCACCCAGGTTGCATTATGAAAGTCCAGAGTCCAAACTGAGCAGACGAATTAAATCAGAATCTCTGGGGTGTTGAATCAGGCATCGGGAATGCTTAAAGTCTTCCAGGTGATTCTAATCTCTGGCCAGGGCTAATCACTGAACTACGGCCGGCAAGGAAATCACCTGGAGGGCTTGTTAAACAGCAGACCACTGAGACACACGTAGGAATTTCTAATTTAGTAGTTCTAGTGTGAGGCCCAAGAGTGTGATGCTGCTGGTTGGTGGACCACAGTGTAAAAGCCTCTGCTCTAGCTCACTTCTGAGTTCGTATGTTAGTTTCCTATGGCTACTGTAATAAATCATCACAAACTTAGTGGCTTAAAACAGCACACATCTATTATCTTATGATTCTGGAGGTCAGAAGTCTGAAATCCGTTTCATTGGGCAGAAATCAAGGTGTTGGCAAGGCCAGTCTCCCTCAGAAGGTTCTCGAGAAACATCCGTTTCCTGCCTTGTCCAGCTCTAGAACTGCATTTCTTTCATTCTTTGGTTCCTGGCCCCTTTCTCCACCTTCAAAGCAAGCAGCATAGCATCTCGCTTCAGTGGTCACTTTACCTCATTCTGTGTCAAATGTACTCTGCCTGTCTCTTATAATGACCCTTGTGGTTGTATTTAGGGTCCACCCAAGTAATCCAGGATAAGCCCCTCATTTTAAACTTCTTAATTTAATCACATCTACAATGTCCCATTTTCCATATAAGGTAACAGTTACAGGTTCCAAGGATCAGGATCTGGATATCTGTGGGGGCCGCCACAGGTTACCTAGTTTTTCCACTAGGTAAACAGACCCATGAGTGTTTTGTTAAAGTGACATCAGAATCAAAGACACAGGGATGTGTACTGTCTTCATTTGGGTTCCTTCTCAGACGCGGAGCCTGAGACAAGGATTTGAGTGCAAGTAGTTTATTTGGGAGGTGATCCCAGGGGGGCAGTGGGGAAGTGAGACAGGGAAGAGAAGGCAGTCAGTATGGAGTGTGTTCGGGAACAGATTACTGCTATGAGCAACTGGGGCTCAATTCTACTGGGGGCCTTAGGGAGACAAGCCTTAGGGAGACTGGGATATTTATCCATCAACTCCTGGGGATTTTCACCACTCTATTCTTCCTGCTTACCCCAAACAACTTCCCATGGTTGGAGAAGCGCTCTGGCATAGACAGAAGACCCTGTGATGGGAAGCTGAAATCATGAGCAGGATCAACGAATGGGTGGGACTAATGAATACGGACAGGGAAGTGTCCTCTGCTGTAGACAGTGTGAGAGACCAACTGTATCCTGCTGGCCCTTACACAGTTCCTTGCCTCCATCACCCCTCTGGACAGTAACAGTTACAGCTCAGCAGCCCTTCCCTGCCGGGATGCGGAAGTTGGGATCCAGCGGGCCATGGAACCACCACTAAAAACACTAAAGTTACCTTTCATTGAGTGCTTTCTGGTTGCCAGACTATTGACACATACTATTTTTAATCTTCACAACAGTGTTACAAGGTAGCCATTAGTACCCCTATTTTACCAAAGAGGAAAGGAACATTCATAGAGGTGCAGTCACACAGTGCCTGGGTCAACGTTCCACATCAGGACTTCAGACCCCAAACCGTGACAAAGGCAGAATCGCAGAGTGATTAGGAGTAGGGCCTCTGGTGCCACACTGCGGGAGTTCATATCTGTGTTCCCTTAGCTTTGTGACCTTGGCAAATTACCCTGTGGGTGCCTCAGCTTCCTCGTCTATGTAATGGCTCTAAAAGTAGGATTTAACTCCCAGAGAAGTTGTAAGGATTAAGTGGTCTAATTGTGAACATAAAGTACTTTCAATAGTGCCTGGCATACAATGTGCGATATATACATGTTTTCTGTCATTCTTTCCAGAACCTCATGGTGTGTCTACACATGGCAAGAGGTCATGATCTTTTTCTATAATTAACTGTGTCAAAAGGCAGAAATCCCAAATACAGCCCAAAGAACTTTTTGCTTAAAATATCCAGTGAGTTACGGCAAAAAAGAAGAGACTCAGCTTCCACCCACTTTGCATTTGTAAACCAGCCCCTAAAGAAGGAACACGTTGCCCAGAGAAGGAGGCTCTTCTCGTGGTGACCGGCTTTCCCAGATGCTTTAAAAATACACCTGGCCCTCTTCCATCTCCCAGCCCAGGAGCATTTAGCTCCATTCAAGCCCGCACTTATCTCTCATGGCAACCAGCATAAACACAGGCATGGGGCGCGTGTTTGGGAGCTGGCGACAGCTGAAGGAGAGGCCTCGTGGCTGCTACAGGCTTTGCACCATCAACCAGCTGGGGGTTGCAAATGAAAAAAGAGAGGAAAGAAAAGAAGGAAGCATCAGGGTGAGTCGGGCAGGTTCCTCCCTCCCAGGCATCCCGCACTTTCCTCACTCATCCTTCTGTACCACTCTCCTCTTCCTATGGGTGTCTTTGAGAGGTTTGGAGAAGGCACCAGGAGTGTTCCTGCTGCTGCTGGGAGTTCTCTCCTAGGATGGTGCTCCACAGAGGACTTTCCAGGGGTTTCGGGCCTGGCATGGGGCTTCTTGGGGACCCAAGAGGACAAGGAATGGGGCGACATCAGCCATCCTACTTGGAGAGACCTTCCTGCCCACCTGCTTTTCTTACTTCACTAGGATTCTGGGTTTGTTCCAGTGTTTGGACTTGTCCCCTGCATGAGGGGCCTGTCGGGTGGGTTTTGATCATGGAGAGTTGAAATTGGACTGCCCATTGTGTCCAACAGGGCCAACTTGGCTTCTGAGACCATCCTTACTGGGATGGACCTCATGGAGTGGCCCCCAGAATGTTTCCACATTCTCTGTGGTCATCTAGAAATGAAATTCTCAATCATTGAGCACAGTGTCCAGGACTTAGGGAGTCTCCAGGTGAGGAAACAATCTGTTTTCCTTCTGTCGATCTTCCTGAGAGCTGCGTGGAACAAGGTCATGGTAGGGAACCATCATGGTGGAAAACACAGGTGTCCCTGTCTCTAGAGAGCAGCAGGGCCCCGCAGGAGCAGCGTTGGTTGGGTGGTTTGTCCCCTCACTCTTCCTGTCTGCCAGTAGAAAGTGAGGATTGAAGGACCGAGGTGACTTTAGGAACAATTTGGGCCCCAGAAATGCTCTCCCCAGAGTATCTGAGGGAAATGGTTTATTTGCCTTTCTTTTCTTTTCTTCCGTTATCTGAGTCCGCTGCTCTGGCCCTTACTTCTCTCTGCTGTGGAGTCCTGAGAATAAGAGTGCATTGACTGGACAGGCTTAGAAGCCGGCTGCCCTGGGCATGACTGCCAAGATGATTTTGTTCTTGTCCGGTAGAAAGTCATATGGAGACATGTAGGCAGAGGGTTGGTCATTTGCCTGTTTACTTGTGTTTTTAGACAGACTTGCAACACAGTCCTTAGGAGTTCAGGTAAAATTAGGACACATCTGTAGTGTTGGACAAGTCATTTGCTCTCCTGTAGGACCCAGTTTCCTCATCTGTAAAATTAAGTGGGGGGACCAGACTTTAAATATCCTTTTAGACTTAGACTTTCTGTGACTTTGTGGCTAACATGCTGTTTGCAAATTTACAGAATTAGCACCCACACAAAGAAGGGGTCTTGGCGTGTGTTTCTCTTCTAAGCATTGTCACTGAGAACCCATGATGTGAGAGTAAAAGGCCTGGAGTTCCCATTTACACGGCTCTGGACTTCAGTGAGTCTCTGCAACCCATTAGCTGAGAGATCTTGGCCACGTGATCTTTGTTTTGGTTTCCTTCCTTCCTTCCTTCCTTCCTCTCGCTCTTGCTCTCTTTCTCCCCTCCGTTCCCCTCCCCTCTGCTCCATTCCCCTCCCCTCCCCTCCCCTCCCTTCTCTTCCTCTCCTGTTCCCTCCCCTCCTGTTCCCTTCCCTCCTTGTCTCACTCTGTCACCAGGCTGGAGTGCTGTGGCAATCACAGCTCACTGCAGTCTCCACCTTCTGGGTTCAAGGGATCCTCCCACTTCAGCGCTTCTTCCAGTAACTGGGATTACAGGCACATGCCACCATGCCCAGCCAATTTTTGTATTTTTTGTAGGGACAGGGTTTTGCCATGTTGCCCAGGCTCATCTTGAACTCCTGGGCTCAAGTGATCCACCTGCCTTGGCTTCCCAAAGTGCTGGGATTATAGGCAGGAGCCACTGTGCCCAGCCACGGTTTAATTTCTTAATATTTTAGTTTAAACATCTATAAAATGGAGATAATAAGAGTCTCCATTTTAGATTGTGATGGGGATAAAATGAACTAATACATACAGAGCTTTGCACTGCACCTGACATGCAGTTTGCTCTCAATTACTGGTTGCAACCATTATTCCAAATGGTGGAGAGAAACTGGAATTCAGCCACTTGCCTCCTCCTGGGATGCTTCATTCCACTATCATCCCATCTGCTTTTTTTTTTTTTTTTTTTTTAAGACAGAGTCTCGCTCTTTCGCCCAGGCTGGAGTGCAGTGGCGCGATCTCGGCTCACTGCAAGCTCCGCCTCCCGGGTTCACTGCAAGCTCTGCCTCCCAGGTTCACGCCATTCTCCTGCCTCAGCCTCCTGAGTAGCTGGGACTACAGGCGCCCGCCACCACACCCGGCTAATTTTTTTTTTGTATTTTTAGTAGAGATGGGGTTTCACCGTGTTAGCCAGGATGGTCTTGATCTCCTGACCTCGTGATCTGCCCACCTTGGACTCCCAAAGTGCTGGGATTACAGGCGTGAGCCACCGCACCCGGCCCCATCTGCTCTTAATCGATGCTGAAGATTCCAGTTTCAGAATCGAGAGTCTCCATCTAAAGCCTGAGGCTGAGTTGGGGACATCCCAGTGCACAGGCTATGGAACCGGAGGTCTGGGTTCAGAATCCCAGCTCCACAGGACCTTGGATGTCATAGAATCAGTTTTCCTCACCTGGAAAAGGGGAATATACAACCCATAACATTATTGGGAGGATCCAAGGAGAGAGCCTGGGAAGGGCCCAGCTCTGGGCCCAGGTCAGAGTATGTAGTCAGGAATTACTACTGTACTTTGAGGGGCAACATTTGACTTTCAGGACATGGTATGCTCACATCTGAGAACAACACCTTAGCCATTCTGAGTTCTCAGCAGAAAGGCCTACTAACCGGCAGAGTTCACAGGCAGGAGCTCTTCCTGTGGCTGTGAGGGAGAAAGCGTCTCCCCTTCTAAGATGGGGTGATCTTACGAGGAAACCCCACAAGGCACTACAATCCTGAGAGTGTCCACTTTTTGGAAACTGTGCAACTCTATGCAAAACCTAGCAAGAAGACAAGCCACTTACTGTATCCAATTCATCTGCATCAGAGCAGGCCCTCTGTCCACATGGCATCTGTCTTGTATGCTTCCTTTGAGGTGACAATGGCCATTAAGTCAGCAGGCATGCCTAGTGCAGGTCCTCCTGGGCAATCAGAGGAAAATGATTAAATACGAGATTTTCAAGTGGAATGCCAGCAAACTGTGGCAAATTTAACATAGATGCCCAACTTCCTGGCCATATACCCATCCGCTGCTGCTTTGCATTTTGCTCAATGTTTTTTTCCTAATTAAAATAATAAAATCCATTTGAATTAAGATCCTCCTTCTTTTTATAGTTATTATGTATGTAATTTTTTTATTTTTAGTAAAGACAGGGTCTCGTCATGTTGCCCAGGCTGGTCTTGAACTCCTGGGCTCAAGCGATCTGCCTGCCTCAGCCTCCCAAAGTGTTGGGATTGCAGGTGTGAACCACTACACCTGGCCTGCAGTGTGGTTTTAATTTTTATATAATGAAAATTATATACAATTTATAATATATAATTTAATTTTTATGTAATGAATGAGACTCAAAATTTACCCATTTTTCATCTATCGGATGGGCAGAATTCAAAAGGTGCAACATCAGACTGTTGGTGAAGGTGTGTGGAAACAGATACTCTCATCCACTGCTCCCAGGAGGGGATGTGAATTGATGGGGGCTTTGTGGAATTATTTGATGGACAATTTGATGAATTATTCATTCGTCAAACCTGGCTTTCAGTCTCTAGATTCATTACGACCATTACTTAAGATACATAGCATTTGAGATACTTCCCCTCAATCAGATGACCAGTATTTATTGTACCGCCCACAATATGCTTGTTATACAAGTGGTTGGAGTTTGTGTGAGAGCAAAGCAATCAAGACAAGGAGACAGCCCACCTGTGTTCAAGTCAGACTCTACTTCTTTGAGCTTCAGTTTACTTATCTCAGATAAGTAATGTTTCAAATGAAGGCCACATTCGGACTGTTGTAGGCCGATGCTTAGCACGTAGTGAGTGCTCAATACGTGTTGCTGAGAGTTGTGACAGCTGGTGTTGGCAGGCTACCTATGGTAGTTTAAAGACTGTTTTTGTCTTCTGCTTTAGGCCACAGGAAAACACCAGAGTAAGTTACAAATGAATTAAGATTTAAATATAAAATATGAAACTATAAAATTACTAGAAAAAACCTTGGGAGTTTTTTTGAGTAACTTTGGTGTGTGGAAAAACCCAGAAACCATAAAAGAAAATAATTATACATTAAATTCTGCTACATAAAAAAATTATGTGTGGCAAAAACTTAAAAGGCCAAACTAGGAAAAATATTTGCAAGTCATGTAATAAAGTGTTTCTTTCCTATGTGTAAGAAAAATAATGTAAGAGAAAAATTGACAACCCAATGAAAAAAATGGAAAAAGTATAAATGGCTTCAAAATGTTTGAACATATTCTCAGTCTCATTCACTATATGAGAAATGAAAATTAAAACCACGCTGAAGGCTGGGTGCAGTGGCTGACGTCTGTAATCCCAGCACGTTGGGAGGCTGAGGCTAGCACATCACTTGAGCCCGAGTGTTTGAGACCAGCTGGCCAACATGGCAAAACCCCATCTTACTAAGACATATGAAAAATTAGCTGGGCGTGGTGGCACACACCTGTAGTCCCAGCTTCTTGGGAGGCTGAGGTGGGAGGACTGCTTAAGCTTGGGAGGTCAAGGCTGCAGTGAACTGTGAATGCACCACTGTAGTCCAGCCTGGGCAACAGAGTAAGACCCACTTTTCACCTATCAAGTAGGCAAAATTCAAAAGGTCGAACATCAGACTGTTGGTGAAGGTGGGTGGAAACAGGCGCTCTCATCCACTGCTTCTAGGAGGGGATGTGAATTGACAGGGGCTTTCTGGAGATGAATTAGGCAGTATGTATAAAAATTACAAGTGCCCATAGTTTTTGACCCAGTATTTTTATTTCTAAGAATTCATGTAATGGATAGTCTTACCAGCATACACAAAGATGCATGTGGAAGGTTATTTAGTTGCATTGTTTGCATCAGCAAATTTTGCAAATCATCCAAATGCACATCAGTAGGGGGCAGAGTGAACAAATTATGGTTCTTCCAAAGAAAGGGATATTATGCAGCCATAGAAAAGAAAGTGGGGTGGGCACAGTGGCTCACGCCTGTAATCCTAGCACTTTGGGAGGGTGAGTTGGGAGGATCACTTGAGGCCAGGAATATGAGACCAGCCTGGGCAACATAGCAAGACCTCATCTCTAAGAGAAAAAAAAGAAAAGAAAACAATGTGCATGCATTTTATGTAGTTACAGAATAATTTCTTAGAAATACTGTGAAGACCCTGGTGCACTGGTGTGTGCCTGTAGTCCCAGTTACTCAGGAGACTGAGGCCGGAGGATCACTTGAATCTAGAAGTTCTGGGCTATAGTGCACTATGGTGATGGGATATCCACACCAAGTTTGGCATCACTACAGTGTCCTTCCAGGAGCAGGATGCCACACTGCTCCGGGAGGGGTGAACCCGCTCAGGTTAGAAACAGCAGGTCACAACTCCTATGCTGATCATTAGTGGAATTATGCCTGCACTCCAGCCTGGGCAGCGTGATGAGATGCCGTCTCTTAAACAAAAATACTGTGAAGAAACCGAGAGGAAGTACCATATGTATAACAGAATGTTACAAGTAACCCTTTGAGTAAAAGGGGGAAAATATTATACCTACCTATTTGCTTGTATGTGCATAAAATAGTCCCAGAAGTATACACAGAAAACTAAGTAATGATCGGTAATAAATAATTGGAACTGGGTAGCTGAGGGAGAGGGGTAGGAGAAAGAATTTTAATGTATACTTGTTTATATGTTTTGAATTTTGAATCATATGCGTGTATTACCTATTCTAAACAATTAAACAAAATACTATCTGTACCTTTCATCTGGAGCACAGGATGGGATTTTTTGTCTTTAAAAGTTCTTAGATCCAAAGCAGCAAGGAAAATTGAGATCTCAGAGAGTTTCCAGATTGGTAGAATCACAGGATTATAGTGCTACAGAAAGCCTAAGGTTTATCTTGCCAACTTGCTCAGATGATAAGTGCTAGTGCTCAACTGAGTCCAGAGGGATCTGCCCTAGGTTCCCCAATTTCTGGAATCCGGGAGTTGTAGTGACTTTGAGACCAATGGGTAGAGATGCCAGTCTGTGCCAGTGGGCAGCCATGGGGCTCCCAGGAACCCAGTCTCCCACCTCCCCACCTGTTGTGGACCCTTGGACAATAGATCCTGGAGGTGGGGTGGGAGGGGTGCAGGGATGGATCTGGGGAAAGGAATAAGTGAGCCAGGTGGTTTTGAATTACAAGTGCCTGTAGAGCTAAACTGTCACCATGGAAAAATGAAGGCATGGAAACGTAGCGGCTGGAAGCACAGGGTCTTTCCACACAGTCACAGTTGTCAGCAGGTGTTGGAAATAACCCACCCTTTGGGCTCGATGCAGCTGGAAGATTTTGTCTCTGACCTATGGCCAGATCTCCCAAATAATTTTTACAAACTTGTCCTCCCCTGTCAAGCCCTGGCAGAAGATTTAATAGCACCGGCTGATTTATGTTGGCCGCTGTAATCAAATTCAGAATCAAGGCGCAGCCAGCCATGGAGAGGTTTCTTTATGTTCCCTTGGCTCCTAATAGCATTGTCTCCTCCTTCCTCTCTACTTACCACATGTCATTTGGTCAGATTAGAACTTGAACTCAAAAAGCAGATGCCTTTCTTTAGATAAGGTCCAAAATAATTTCCTGGTCAGGGGAAAGAAAGGGGGATGGATTTGTTTTCTTGACTCTATGTGTGCAAAGGAGATATTTTTGATATATGACTTATATAAAATAATGACCGATATGAGATGACTGATTTTCTTTCATCCTCGTAGTGAGGGTAGGCTTTTCCTCCTCAAGACATCTCTGTGGGTTAGGGGTGGGAGACAGAAGAGAGTAACCTTCTTATATTGTTTGCAGTGATTCAACAACCTGCTCAAGGCCTCTCGATGAGTGGCTTCAGGTTCCTCCAGGAGGCGCTGGTGCCTTAGCTCTGTGCAGCTCCAGGGGCCCCTAGACGTTTGCTAACAAGGGAGTTGGGCTGACCTGCTCCCAACCCTCATCCTTGTGAACGTTATCTTCTGGTTCTCTGTTGCCTACCTAAAATTTTTTAATTGTATTCTTTTTAAAATCAGGAACAATTTCAAACATTCAGAGAAAGTAAAAGATAATTGTTCAGGGAACACCAATATGTCCACTGTTTGGGGCTGAATTGTGTCTTCCCCAAATTCATGTTGAAGCCCCAATAATACCCAGTATCTTAGAATGTGACTGTATTTGGTTTTGGTTTTGGTTTTGTTTGTTTTTTGAAACTGAGTCTCGCCCTGTTGCCCAGGCTGGAGTGCAGTGGTGCGATCTCGGCTCACTGCAACTTTCACTTCCCGGTTCAAACGATTCTCCTGCCTTAGTCTCCCGAGTAGCTTGGATTACAGGCACCCACCATCACACTTGGCTAATTTTTGTATTTTTTAGTAGAGAAAGGGTTTCACCATGTTGGCCAGGCTGGTCTCCATCTCCTGACCTCAAATGATCTACCTGCCTTGGCCTCCCAAAGTGCTGGGATTATAGGCGTGAGCCACCATGCCCAGCCAGAATATGACTGTATTTGGAGATGAGATCTTTATAAAAGTGATTAAGATAAGGCCATTAGAGTGGGCACTAATCCAACTTGACTGGTGTTCTTATAAGAAGAGGAAATCTGAACACACAAAGAGACACGAAGGATGCGGGCAGAAGAGAGGCCATGTGAGGACATGGCAAGCAGGTGGCCATGCCCAAGCCAAGGAGAGAGGCCTCAGGGGAAAACAAACTTGCCACACCTGGGTTTTGGCCTTCCAGCCTCAAGACCTATGAGAAACAAGTCTCTGTTGTTTAAGCCATTCAGTCTGTGGTACTTTGTTACCCCAGCCCTAGAAAACGAATCATGCACTGCATCGATTCTGCACTGGCTGTCATTTTGCTGTGATTACTCTATCATATATCTGTTTATTCATCTTTTTATTGATGGACTTCAAGTGAGTTGCAGATTTGTCACCCACTTTGGAGAACAGAATAGGGGAGGTAAACCCATGTTTGATTGAAGACCACCAGCACACCTGATTGAACCCTGTCTGTGTTTGGGATAAGCAGAGATTATTTACTCATGGGAGTTTACAAACCAGGAAACTGAAACCCAGAGATGAACAGTCATTGGGTGTGATTAGAAAGACGTGATTCTGGGCATTGGTAAGTGGTTCCAACCTTAGCTGGCTGAGGCAACACTTCTGACTCCTTTGGGTGCCATTTCTTCTGAGGTTTCCTGCTCATTCTCTCTAGGTGGTGGTGGCGGTGGAAGATCTCCACTGTGTGCTGGTAACTGTTGCGTTTGACCTTGGGTGCATCCCTTAATCTCCCTGAGCCTTACCTGAAAAAGAGGATGACAGTACTAATATGTACCTTGTGGGGCTGTTGCGGGGATCAAAGGATTGAGTGGGGAACATCAAGGAATGTCTCCCATTGTTGGCACCTCACAACTGAGTTAGGGCAATGCTATCTGCTATAACATGTAGCATTTTAGTGGCTTATCCTAATCAAAATTTATTTTTTGCTCACCTAACTGACCAGTGTCCCTGGTTGAGGGCAGTGCACCTCCATTCTGGCATTCAGGGGTGCAGGCCCTTTCCATCCCATGGCTCCACTGTCCCCCAGGAATTGAGTCTGTATACCCAGGCAGAATCATTGGCAAGAATAATGACATGCCCCCACCTTTCTAAACTGCAGAGGGCTGGGAAATGCAGCTACTTCACAGGGATCACTCTGGCCTATGGAAGAGGGAGCACACATTTTGGGGGGAATGTTAGCCTTTTCCACACAGCCCCAACTCAGAGGAGGTCCTCTGATGGGAAATCAGTGGCTGGGAGTTAGAAGAGGCAGCCAGCTAGCCCGGGAAACTCACCCCCCTTGACCAGAGCAGTGAGGACAGGAGGAAGGTTGGAAGTGGTTGGGAACCAGTGAGCCATCACCAAGGGTCAGGGTCAGATGACCACAGGAAGGCACCTCCTCCTAGGGCTGTGTGCAAGGTGCCTTTGGAACTCTAACTCCAATTCTGTACTAGCTATGTGGTCCAGATCAAGTGACTTAGCTTCTCCAAGAGTCATTTTCTCCTCTGTAAAATGGGGATAATCAGCTGTGAGGGTTAAATGCAATAATGCCTGGGAAATGCTGAGCCTGGGTCATTGTCATTTCATGATATGGGTTTTGCCAAACAAGAGTCTGCAAGTATGCAGCGCAGGCAATGCTCCTTCCTCTCATCTCGGGGAGGATGATACTAACAAGTCATGGCCCTCTTTCCTCAGAGTCCTTCTTAACACAGCATTCCAGGAAACCTGTATTAATCAGCGCAAGTTAGGCTGGGCGTGGTGGCTCACGCCTGTAATCTTGGCAGTTTGGGAGGCCAAGGTGGGCAGATCACAGGAGGCCAGGAGTTCAAGACCAGCCTGGGCAGTATGGCAAAACCCCGTCTCTACTAAAAATGCAAAAAACAGCCAGGCATGGTGTTTTTCCTGTAATTCTGGGTACTCCAGAGGCTGAGGCACTAGAATCTCTTGAACCCAGAAGGTGGAGGTTGCAGTGAGCCAGGATCGCGCTGCGGCACTGCAGCCTGGGTGACAGAGGGAGACTTTATTAAAAAAAAAAAAAAATTTATAAAAGGCTGGGCATGGTGGCTCATGTCTGTAATCCCAGCACTTTGGGAGGCTGAGGGAGGTGGATAACCTGAGGTCATGAGTTCAAGCCCAGCCTGGCCAATATGGTGAAACCTTGTCTCTACTAAAAATACAAAAAATTAGCCAGGTGTGGTGGCAGGTGCCTGTAATCCTAGCTACTCGGGAGGCTGAGGCAGGAGAATCGCTTGAATCCAAGAGGCAAAGGTTGCAGTGAACCAAGATCATGTCATTGCACTCCAGCCTAAGCAGCAAGAGCAAAACTCCATCTCAAAAAAAAAAAAAAAAAAAAATCAGTGCAAGTTAGCAGATGAGATGAAGACTCTTTGTCCCCCAGAGGTTAGTCTTTTACAAGACTCTACTGAGTAAACAAAACCATTGGATCTAGAGGTGAGATTAAAGAAAAAATTATTCTGACACTGGTTAAAATGGTAAGGAAGACTTTATCCAAGACTATTGCAATAGGTTTAAAGACTATTGTAATAGGACACAGAGATCAACCTTAGCTCCATTACAAGGACAAGTGGGGATTTATAGCCAAAAAGCAGGTTGGGTGGGTCAGTGGATTAAAAACTACTAAGAGGAGACATCATGATAGGGGGATTTTGACTGAACCAACTTAACAGGATTCTTGCTGAAGGCAGACCAGGATGATCAGTTCTCAAGGGTGGGGGATTCTCTCTAAACTGACTTATCAAGATTCTGGCTGTAACTGGACTCTGCAAGGATGGACACGGAAGCCCACGTTCAAGGCCTAGTCAAGAAGAGGGCTCAGGGGAACCTGACCAAAGCTTGGCCAAGGAGGGAATGGTTGTCGGTGGGAAGGTAGAACTTGGGTCCTCCTACCTATTTCTCTGTCCACCAGGGTTCTGGGATGGGACAGCAGATGTGAAGTGCTCCAGGGCTGGTGGGAGCCTTGGCACTGCCCCAGACAGTCTTTGCCTCTGGGTCCCTGGGAAGGGTGTGGGAGTTATCTGTGCTGCACAGGCTCTCTGTGCGGTAGTGGTGGGAGACACAGCATGAGGAGCATGCAAAGCAGAATCAACTTTGGCCCCATCAGCAGGGAACAGGCCTGTGTGTGGCAGCAGCAGGGACAGGAGCGCCTGGAACAGCTCCCAGGGATGTCGTATTCCAGAAGAGGTCTCTAGCCTGGCTGATAAATCCCAGAGCTGTAATTAAGACAAAATACTGTGAATGTGACACCTGCTGACAGCTGCAGGAAGGCCCCGGAAACTTGTATTGTGAATTAGATTTTGCAGGCAGCTCTGCCATGGTGAACTGGTGCCAGGCTAAGGCACCTGAGGGAACTTGAGGGCAAAGATTGCTCACTAAGGGGGAAGAGGGGAGATCCTTCACCCCTGTCTGGGAACCATCGATGTCTCAGGAATCACAGACCGTGGTAGATGCCAAAGCTGGGAAGGGGTTAGAGCTCATCTGGTCCAAGGCTTTCATTGTACATCTAGAAAAATCCAGACCCACAGGGGAAATGGGTTGACTTAGGTCACACAGTGAGTTAGTGCCAGAGCTAAAGACCAGGGCTCTTAATCCCGGTCTGGCACACTTGGCTGGAGAGCAGTTAAAAGTAGTTGAGCATACATCCAGAAATTTGACTTAAATTCAATGGTACGTGCTTGGGAAGACAGAGACGATGCCAGAGGATGAGACAAAGTTATAGACAGACAGACACAGATACAGAGAGAGTAAGACAGAGACAGAAAAGAGAGCGGCAGAAGGAGAGAAACACAGAGAAGAGGCAGAAGATATTCGTGAGCCTGAACCATTAGGTTCAAATAGAGATTCAACACCTGCTAAGTTGGACAGGACCCCAGCAATCATCTAGTCCAGCTACTTTTGTTTTTACAATAATGAAACAAAGTACAGCTGAGTGGTTTACATATGTCAACCTTTTTAGAAAAAGTTTGATGCCATGTGGTTAAAAAAAAAAAAGTGCTTTTGGTGTGAAAAGTGGCAAAACTTCCATCTCTGAAGGTTTGTGAAATGAAATTTGAAAAATGAAGGGCTGTAAGAATATGACTGAGAATAGAGAAAGTTGGGAAAATGTGATGCAGATATTTCTGCAACTCTCTAGGACTCAGGACTGAGGACTCCCTGACCTTATTGCTACTTTCTCTGAGGTCTCAGACCCAGTTTCTGAGAAGGACAAAGGGGAATTCCCCAGAGAAGGAACACAGCCTAAGCCTCACCTCCCACTCCTCCCATCTTGACACAGCAAACCTCTGCTTTCAAGTATCAGCTGAAATGCCACCTCTTCCAGGAATCCTTCCTTGATATCTCACTTGGACCCTCTCCCCCTCAACTGTTACCCATTTCTTCCTTCTATAAAGCTCTTCAGGCATCCCTGCCCTATGTTAGCCACTCTTCTTTTTTGCCTTATACAACAGTTATCCAAGAATATGTCGATAAGAGAGCCCTTATTCTGTGCCAGGAATTCCAAAAGCTGTAGCTCTAATTCTCACAACAAACTATTAAAGTCGGCTTTGCATGCCCACTTTACAAGTAAGAAAGCTTAGACTCCAAAAGAATGAATAACTTCCTCAAGGTCACTCAGCTACTAAGTGGCAAAACCAGGACTTAAGCCCAACTTGGATGACTCCAGGGCCAGTACTCTTCCCATGAAACTGAACAACACATTCCAAGGGCAGGAACTGTGTCTAGTCATTGTATCTTCCACAATTTGGTACTTACTGTGTTTCTGAATGACTAAAACAGTAAATGAATGAATGAATGAACGTAAGTGTCCTTTCTTTCGAAGTTTTTTTTTTTTTTTTTTTTTGAGGCGGAGTCTCGCTCTGTCGCCCAGGCTGGAGTGCAGTGGCCGGATCTCAGCTCACTGCAAGCTCCGCCTCCCGGGTTTACGCCATTCTCCTGCCTCAGCCTCCTGAGTAGCTGGGACTACAGGCGCCCGCCACCTCGCCCGGCTAGTTTTTTGTATTTTTTAGTAGAGACGGGGTTTCCCCGTGTTAGCCAGGATGGTCTCGATCTCCTGACCTCGTGATCCGCCCGTCTCGGCCTCCCATCTTTCGAAGTTTATAGTGTAGGGCTTGGCAAGCTACAGCCTGTGGGCCAAATCCAGCCTGCCTCCTGTTTTTGTATAAACTTTTATAAAACATGGCCACACTCATTCCTTTATGTATTGTCGATGGCTGCTTTCCTGTACAATGGCAAAGTGAGGTTGTAACAGAGACTGTGTGACCCACAAAGCCTAAATATTTACTGTGTGGCCCTTTATAGCAAAACTTTGCTGACTCCTGCTATAGCTTATGGTCTTTACTAAGCTGATTAAAACAACACTGCTTATTGCTAAGTAGTATAATAATGATCTTGTCTTTTATAATCTAAAATATTGTGTGTCCATGCTTGTGCACTGGATGTGCCTATAAAGAACCAGATAGATTTAAATGCGTAACTGGTTTATGCCACCTTATTATTTTATAGGCAGGCTTCATGCAAAAAGACTTGCCCACATGCCCTCTGGAAATCTATATATTTTGTTTGTTTGTGGTTTCCTTGTTGTTGTTGTTTTAGTTACGTTTAGCTTTGTCAGCAAGACTTTGGCCCAGATGGGATGAGAGCTGAGACCCCTGGCCATGAAGGTCTTCCCTGAAGCAGAGGAGGGCAGGCTCCCTTTGGACAGTCTCAGTGGGGGTTGACTTTGAGGCTTACCAGAGCAGTACTGACAAGGCGGTTTTTGAGCCAAATGAAAAGCAGCCTGTTTGACTGACTGCTCTCCATTTCCTCTTGGCTTGCAGGGGCTAAGTATCCCCAGGCTCCCAACCTTATGTCCTCCCCTGGGCTGAAGGCACTCTTGTACTCCAGGCTTCCCCTACAGCAGTGTTCATGGGCAGCTGGAGCAGGGCTGCCTACCCATTGCTGCTCCCAGAAGCTGGCCCCAGACCCCTGGCATCTGGGGCAGAAACAGCATCAAAGCAGGGATTGGCCAGCTCCCACCCCTAATGCCAAACAGGCCAGGCACTGGGAGCACTCGGAGGCGTGACGAATCTCAGCCTGTCTCCGGCTAGTGTTCCCTGGCCAGTCCGCTTTGGGCCTTGCCTCACAATGACGGGTTCATCATTCAGCCTCGCTCATCTGCTCATCATTTCAGGACTGCTCTGTTACTCGGCAGGCTGCTTGGGTGAGTTGTGTGTGCATGTGGGTGTGCGCGCGGATGCACATGCATTGTTTTGGAAAAAAGACTCTTGGAAAGCAGACTGTACTAGGAGGTTTCAGTAGCCTTTAAATTTTTTTAAGTTTTTTTTTTTCTTTCACAGGGCTGTTTCTCATTGTGAAAGCCTTTAAATTTTAAACTGCTCGGCCAGTGTTGAAATTGCAATGCAAAGGCGTTTCACAGTAGAGTTGGTGGGGACCTGGCGTACTTGCTCACGGGTGTGTGCACTTGTCTGTGTCCCTCTTGTGACCTTGACTTCAGGCTGGCGGGCTGGCAGCTGGTACCTTGGCTTGGAAGTAAAATTGTGCTCTGTGGTCCGGGCCCCCGCTGGCATTGGGTGGCTGAGACAGTCTCCATCACTCTTGAGTGGACTGCCTTGGGTAATGTGGCTCAGAGGCACAGCCACCAAACCACCAAATTGTTCTTTGCAGGCTGCATCCTTGCCTGCTCAGGGGCATACAGCAGAAGGCAAACTCTACCATGTTCTTTCAGAGAAGTTCAAATTATGTGCAACTTTTAGGATCAGAATTTGTTTCTCAAGGTTTGTTGTGGGGATTGAAGGAAAATTGTAGGGTTCAGCCTTCTCTGGAACAAGTGAATTGGGGGGAATTTTGGGCAAATTGTATTCAGTTAATGTAAGAACTTTACTGTAGCTGAGACTCAACTCACTACAATAAAGTCAAAGCACTCCAAGATGTCATAAAGCATATACCCTTGGCCTTCTCTCTTCTCTTGGGTCTCTCTCTCTCATGCAAGTTCCCACAGGCAGGGAAAGGCCCCAAAGGAGGAGGAGGAAGTAAAAAGCTGACTAGTCCACCAACTGGACAGGCAGGTGCGGAACAGTTATGTGACTGCACTTGTAATTCTCCCAACCTGCTGAGGCAGGATGCTTATGTCAGTTCTTTCCTTTGGCAGTTTCTAATGACACATTTGTTGGGTTGAGGGGGTGGGAGGGAAGGCTACTTGATGGAAAAACAGAAGGCAGAAATGGAAAATGCTGTTTCCAGTAACCTATTGTGGGGCTGGCCTTGCAAGAGGGGAGATGAAGATGGACACAGTGGTGGTTCTGGTGTCATACTTATCTTAAAAAGGGACTAAAGGAGGCCAGGTGCAGTGGCTCACGCCTGTAATCCCAACACTTTAAGAGGTTAAGGCAGGTGGATCACCTGAGGTCAGGAGTTCGAGACCAGCCTGGCCAACATGACAAAACCCTGTGTCTACTAAAAATACAAAAATTAGCCAGGCATGGTGGCACACGCCTATAATCCCAGCTACTCAGGAGACTGAGGTACGAGAGTGGCTTGAACCCGGGAGGCGGAGGTTTCAGTGGGCTGAGAACACACCACTACATTCCAGCCTGAGCAACATTGTGAGACTTTGTCTCAAAAAAAAAAAAGAAAAACAAAAAAGACTAAAGGACTTTGGAGATGATTCGGACAAAACTCCTTGTGGTACAGATGAGGAAACTAAGTTTCAGATTGAGTAAGCGAGTTATACTGGCTCACATGGCCACTTGCACCCGGACTTAACACTCTTTGATTCAAATCCATGTCTTTCCAAGAGTAAATTGGAGAGAATCTCTTTCCAAAGATGTGCCTCAGTTTCTTGAAATGAAACAGGAGAAAGTCTCCTTTTCAAGAACGGGTATTGAGTCCAAAGGGTAAAATCAGCATCATCATCAGCAGAAGCCCCAAACACTTGCCCAAAGCCTGCATTAAACAGTTACGCAGAATTTGGCAATGCACTGGCCACATACAACATGACCTTGATGTCTTTAAGTTGGGGCACGAGGTCCTGAAGTTCCGTGGTGGTTGACGTTTCCAAGGCAGCTGCCTGGTGCTGAGCCACGTGCTGCACCCGGGTTTCTGCGGCTCCACGGAGGTACGCACAGGATTGCTTTCAATACAACGGAGCCTTCCGGGGCTTTTCCAGACCGGAGCCTGAGCTCAGACACGATTCTACAGAGACGGTCCATGATAGAGACCCATAGGCCACTCGGATGACACCAAAATAGACATGTGAAGTCCTGGCTTAGTTGACTAGGAGGGAGGAGGGAGGGGGAAGCTGCTCCCTACACGTCCACCTGATGGAAATATTCTGAGCAGGAATGAGCTGTAAATAAACTAGGCTCCTAAAAACAAACAGCTCCAGGGAGTCAGGGGAGGGCAGAAATAGATGGCCTTCCCCTGCTGGGAAGAAAGTGGGTCAAGGGGGAAAGGGTGAGGGGAATGGGGTGGGGGAGCTGAACAATGCAGAGGCCTCAGCCAGAAATGCAGCTGATAATTTGTGGTCACTGAAGAGGTCTCCAGTTTCCAGGAAGAAAGGAGAGAAGTGATTGCTTTAAATGATACAAGGTCCTTCATCAGTGGAAGACCACACAGGGTGCTGGGTGAAGGAAGGCACTGGAGGCCATATATAGTCTGGAAAAATAATGGTGATGAATGCATATTAGCAGTGTGGGCCTGCCAGCTTCCCAGGTGCTTTTGGAACACTGCAGCCTCAGCCCTTAGCTGTGTGCTGAGACAAAAGACAAGCAAAGGAGAAACTGTAGCCAGGGGACCTTAAAAACATTCTGGGATTGGTGTGAGCCTGCCAGCCTCCTCCACCCTACAACTGAAGCTGCCCACTCCTAGCTACTCAACCCTCTAGGAAACTTGGAGAAGTTGAAGAGGAATACTTTGGCATTAATGTCAAGTTCTGGAACAATGTATCCGTATTATTTTACCGCTGAGAAAAGTAGCCCATGGCAGCTGGAGCTGCCCTGACACTCAGAGCTCAGCCTGGTGTTTTGCAACACGGAAGCAATGTCACAGAACACCATCATCAGACAGGGTCACCCTGGGACCTTGATGGATCGAGACGAAAATAAGAATCACTCAATCACAACAACATAGACGAAAACAGGACTATCATCCAACCACAAAAATGACTAAACATTCTCCTGTCCTTGCTAATATGAGTGATTACTGCTGTTTAAAAAACCAGTCACAGCTTTAGTCTTGCTCCACTCTCTTCTTCTAGATGTGAATTAAGATACTCAATTATAGAATGACCCTTTCTTCCTGATGGCATCCAATTCAGAGTGAAGCCATACTTCATTTCCTCATAGTCTCCGCTCAGTCACCTAGCAAGAGCCCAACCCTAGGATCAGTCCTTCCCAGCATCCTCTAACTGAGATGCCCCACGGTTCCTTCTCGTGTGTGTTCTACCTCTTTGCAGTGAGTCAGTAAACCCAGCTTGGTTCCCTGAAGCCTTTGCTTGGAGGTCGCTGATGCTTTAGCCCCAAGTTGTTGTTATGGGACTTGTAGCTCCCAACCTTCATTTCTACCACATGCAGTCATGGTGTAGAGCTCAAGAGAAAGGGCTCTGGAACCAGACTGCCTGGCTCTGTCACTTACTAGCTGTATGACTTCGGACAAATTGCTTAACCTCTTTGCCTCAGTTAATAGATCTGTAAAATGGAGATGATGATAACAAAAGTAGTACCTAGCTTTTAGGGTTGCTGTGAGGATTAGGTGAATTTATATGTGTGAATCACTTAAATGGTGCCTTGCATGTGGTGTTTGTCACTATTAATTCAGCAAATGTTTGTGGAGTGTCTAGTGTATGTGAGATACAGTGCTAGACCCTGGGGATAAAAACTGGCTCCCGCTCTCCCAGAAAGCACAGTTTGGTCAGAGGGATACAAGGAAATAGTTTTTCCCCTTGGAGAAAACCTAGCATAGGGGTAAACCCAGAGAAAAATATAGCAGGGCCACTCAATCTTGGCCTGGGAAGTCAAGGAAAGCTTCCTGTTAGAGGCAACACCTGAACACTTCTTGATGGACTGCTTATGGAAGGGCAGGGAGTGGGGTATAAGCAGCAGGCCTCTGGGCTCTGCAAGCCTTTCCAACTACAGATGCCATTTAGGTACTTTCTGTGTCCCACAAGGCCTGGCCCAGTGCCTGGCAGAGTGTGCTCAAATGAATAAATGTCTAATACTCGTAAACTAGTGCCTGCTGTGACTTTTCTTTCTCAAACTCTGACCATTGTTGCCCCGGGTCCCCTGCAACTTCAAAACCACCCTTGATTCTCCCTGCTCTTTCCCTCCTGCAACACGTTGGTCCCCAGTTTCTCTGCATCAGTCCCTCCCTTCCTTTCCCGTGCCCTGCTCTATGCTCCCATTCTCCAAGACTGTCCTCCACACACCTGCACCTTCCCTGCACACAGTGTTCTCCAGCACCATTTTGATCCTGTTACTCCTTTACCCTGCACCTGCCGTGGCTTCCTACGACTTTCCGATTAAAGCTTAAACCCAGCCGAGTGCGGTGGCTCACGTCTGTAATCCCAGCACTTTGGGAGGCTGAGGCGGGCGGATCACGACGTCGGGAGATGGAGACCATCCTGGCTAACACGGGGAAACCCTGTCTCTACTAAAAATACATAAAATTAGCCGGGTGCGGCGGCGGGCGCCTGTAGTCCCAGCCACTCAGGAGGCTGAGGCAGGAGAATGGCATGAACCCAGGAGGCTGAGTTTGCAATGAGCCGAGATCGCACCACTGCACTCCAGCCTGGGCGATAGAGCAAGACTCGGTCTCAAAAAAAAAAAAAAAAAAAAAATTAAACCCCTTTGTGGGGTATCCAAAACGGCATAATCTAGCCCCAAATTAACTTTCCAGCTTTCCCTGCATCCTGACCCCAACACCCACTGTTCCTCCTCTTCAGTAGGCGACCACCTTAAAGTGTCTTGCCTCTGTGCTGTGTTTAACGTTTTTTGTTTGTTTGTTTGTTTGTTTGAGATGGAGTTTCACTCTTGCCTGGGCTGGAGTGCAATAGCACAATCTCAGCTCACTGCAACCTCTGCCTCCCAAGTTCAAGCGATTCTCCTGCCTCAGCCTCCCGAGTAGCTGGGATTACAAGTGTGTGCCACCATGCCCAGCAAATTTTTGTATTTTCAGTAGAGATGGGGTTTCACCATTTGGTCAGGCTGTTCTTGAACTCCTGACCTTAAGTGATCTGCCCACCTCAGCCTCCCAAAGTGTTGGGATTACAGGCGTGAGCCACTACGCCTGGCCTGTTTGACATATTTTGGAGCGCCTGTCTGCCTTGCCTTCTTCAGGAGAAACTCCTCCCATAGCCTCTGTTGAGCTGGTGACAGACCCTGAGATCCTGCTAACGACTGGATCTGAGCCCGGTCCAGGGCAGGCTCTGCTCAGCTCCCCCCATGACCTGTCACCTGGCTGGGCAAACAGATTCCCTGTGGTGGATGTTTGAACTAAGACCCACAAGGGGATGTTCCAGACAAAACAGATGGGGGAGGTAAAAGAGGTGAGGCAAGACTGGATCAGCCGTCATGGGAAGATGGGCGTGAAGACGCCAGAGAAGATGGAATGGATCAGATGCGCAGAAAGAAGCATAAAAAGGGAGATGGGGGGCAGGGGATGGAGGAAGGTAAGAGAAATACCAGGACAGTGTCATGCTCCATTGACTCACTGGCTCCAGCTCTTTCTGACAGTTGTTAACTTTACGATAAATCTCCTTTTTCCCCAGAGCCCATGTGAATGAAGCTCTGCTTCTCACAATCCAAGTAGCCCTGAATGGAACACGGTCTCTCTCCTGCCATTCCTCCCGCTCCCCGGGGAGCCTCCCCTCCTTCCATCACCCACCTCCCCAGCTGGCCCTTCAAGGCCTCGCTCAAGTACCCGTGACTTCCCCAGATATTTTTGTGGTCTGGAAGACTTCCTGTCTGAATTCTCCTTGCTCTTCCAGAATTAGCACGAGTTCCATCTTTCCCAAAAGATGGCCAGGTCCATCCCAGCTGGTGGCCACCTGTTGTTCCTGTTTTTCTGAATTCCTTCAGTCCCTCGTTAACTTGTATGACCTAGAATGGATGCTGCTTTGGTGTTGGGTGTTGGGTTCTATGGAACTTTTTGTGACCAAGCTAAGCACCAAGCATTAGATAGGCCAACAGTTTTCATTGGGGCTGTTTTGGAAATTTTCAAGGTATTTTTAGTTGTTTCAAAGGCCGGGATGGGTAGCACCACTGTGTTTGTTGAGCTGGGTCAGGAGTGAGAGCTATCTTGCAAAGGGTGAGACAGAATTGTCCCACATCCTACATGACTTTGAAATGTCCCAAGGAACATTCATACCTATATATAATTACCTCATTCTATAACTGAATTCTCTTTTACACAGCATTTTTAAAGCACTGTTGTAATATAAATTGAGTTTTCTAAGACTACAATTACAGAGTAATGGTTGTGCTTTGTCTAGTTGGGAATTTTACCCAGTGTTATTTATTATTTCAGAAAATCACATCACATGGTGGACACATTCCTTGTAGCATGGAAGTTGCCAATACCATAATCTGTATTTGAGCTGTTGCATTCACTGTGATTTCACATAAGTGCAAGCATCAAACTACAGCATTATGTATTCTAATATTGTGTCTGACCACTTATAATCAAAACGTTTACTTTTATATCATAAGTCACTTTTTTTTTTCTTTCTTTCTTTCTTTTTTTCTTTTATTTTTTGAGATGGAGTCTCGCTCTGTTGCCAGGTTGGAGTAATCTCAGCTCACTGCAACCTCCACCTCCCAGGTTCAAGCAATTCTCCTGCCTCAGCCTCCTGAGTAGCTAGGACTACAGGCACACGCCACCATGCTCAGCTAATTTTTGTATTTTTAGTAGAGATGGGGTTTCACCATGTTGACCAGGATGGTCTCCATCTCTTGACCTCGTGATCTGCCCGCCTCGGCCTCCCAAAGTACTGGGATTACAGGCATGAGCCACCACGCCTGGCCCATAAATCACTTTCTTATATTTTTCTTTTATGTAGAATTAAGAGCACGATATTGATTTTTTAAATCGTGTGTCAGTATGCTGTATTATTTATGAATTTCATTTCCAGATAATAAAGGTGTCTTTACACAATATTTCCCATAAAAGGTCGCATTGGGCCTGAGAGGGCTGAGGGCCTTTGGCACAGGCCAGTGGAATGCTCCATCATCAAGGGTGCTAGGAAGTGTGTGTGCACAGAGCCACCATTCCTGTGGACACCGCGTGACCTGGCGACTTCTGGGGAGCACTCAGCCCTTGTCTAGTGTCTGAGGCAGGTCCTGGAGCACAAAGTGGAGATGGTTGGCAGATGCTGGCCCCTGGGAGATAAGACAGAAAAGTGGGTTCAGGGCTGAGACCATGTGGTGGTCAACCTGGCGCGCGTGTTCTGTGAGGTCAGAGGTATTGTGAAGGGGTGGAAGCGAAGGTACATCATGACACCAAAACTGAGAACTGAAAAAGCATAGCTTTGGGTGATTATGGATATTGCTGCTATGAACATTTTAGTGCATTCATTTTGGCGAAAACACACCCATTTTTTTTTTCAGGGCCATTTCAAGAGAAATTTTTACTTGTTGGTATAAAAATAAAACTATAACCATTCAAGCTGGCTCTTAACTAAAAAGTTTATCTTGAAACATTTGCAGTAACTCCCACTGGATTCATTAGTTAGGGACACAAATCAGGGCTGTCTCAGGGCAAACACCAGAGAACACATATATGGTCCTGGCCAATGCACATCATTCAGAGATACTGGGGAGGAGATTCAAGCTTGGAGTCAGAACCTGAAATTTTAAAGATCACTTGCAATCATGATTCCGGATACACCCACTTTTCTATTGGTAAAAACCTAGGAGTGAAATTGCTGGGCTAAAGTGTATGTCTATGTTCAGCTTTAATAGAAGATAACAAGCAATTTTCCAAAGAGGTTGCATCGGTTTACATTCTGGCCAGCTAATGTGTGATAGTTGTGGTTGTTCCACATCCTTGCCACATTTCTTATATTCTGTCCTTTTCATTTTAGCCATTCTGGTGGATGTATAGTTGTATCAACCCAATGAACATCAGCAGTGTTCTGCAGAATGGATGAGCAGGTTGTGATATAGTCGCTCAGTGGGACTCTATTCAGCAGTAACAATGATAAACAACAACCTAGATGATTCCCATAGACAACATGTTAAGAAAGAGAAACCAAAGACAGGAGTTCATATTGTATGATTCCATTTACATAAAGTGCAAGGTTCGTCAAAATGAATCTCTGGTGTTAGAATTCAGGATGGGAAGGGGTGCAGAGATTGGAGCTTGAAGGAGCTTCTGGGTGCTGCAGGATGCTGTTTGTTGACCTGGGTGCTGGTTTCTAGGATTCGTCCACCTTGTGGAGATTTATTGGGCTGTAACTTATTGATCTGTGTACTTTTTGTAAGGCATACTTCAACATTGAACATTTACTAACATTGAACATGGATGAGACTTTTTGTAAAAATAAAGCTACAAAGGTTCAGGGCCCTCCCTTCATTTCCCGACACTGTGGATTAGGCTACTCATATACTGAGACATTAAACCGTAATTCTCCAGTGACATGAGTGACATGTGAATGTGTTTGTAAAGTCTAGAGTCAATATATGTGTTTTAAATCATGGGTGTGGGTGTCCTGTAAGTAATGCTGCCACCGGCCCTGGCTGCCTCCCTGTCTGAACAATTTCCTTCTGAGTACAATATTAAAGTCATTAGCAAGCACTTTCTTCTCCTCAACTTCTGAGGGCATATGATGAGTCTGTTTGAACTTTACATTTCCTGCTACATCTACAAAGTAACAAGTCAGTATCTGAGGAAGGAGAAATGAACCTTATAATGGTCACAGTGTCCAGACAAGTTATCTGCTTCTTTATGAACCATTTTAATCCAGCAAAGGCAAGGGCAAGGGCATAATTGCTATGTCAAGTAGCCGACAGGAGGCCCACCCACATCCAACAGGCTAGAAATTAGGATTTGGAAGTCTGGGGTGGCAGGATGGGTCTTCCCTGGGCACGGTGGGTGTGACAGAGGCCCCAGCACTGACCACATGCTAACGAGCAGCAGTTTTCTCTGAACAGCCCTTCCTGGCCTGGATCAGAAGAAGCGTGGTGGCCACAAAGCATGCTGCCTGCTGACGCCCCCTCCACCACCACTGTTCCCACCACCATTCTTCAGAGGTGGCCGAAGTCCGGTGAGTACTTTGGGATTTATGAGAGGAAAAAAAAAGTGCAGGCTACTCACTTGCACACCACACAGCCCCGCCTGCCTGCCCCACTCCACCTGAGCTGCCTCCGGAATCTTGTGAGAGCCTCAACCCTCCACGGTCACCCAGAGGTTGAGCCCTGGAATGGACATTTTGCAGTTCCTGGGGTGTGTCCATTCTCCAAATGTCTTAAATAAATGATGGAGGGAGGGAGATTCTTCTCGGCAGGAATTGGATTTGGCAAAGTTTCTCATCTTCTCAAAAACCAGGAGGTGAATTTATAATATAACTTCCTGGGTTCCCATCAGCTGCTCAAATATGGAATTTCCCCTTCTGTTTTTCTTCTTCCCAAGTGTTTATGAAATTCCCTTCTGCAGTCCGTGTCTAACACAGACCATTTCCATGAGGTAACTCAGGAAATAGTTCTCCTGTAGCCACACTGAGGTGTGACGGGGAGCAGAATTTGGAAAGAAAGGACAAGGTGAGGAAAAGAACAAGATTCGGGAAACTGGCCTAGAAGGCAGCAGCCAGAGCATTTTGAGAACTTGGGATTCTCAGCTCTTTCCCAACGCTGCTTCTCCTGTGCTGTCCAATTCAGGAGCCACTAGCCGTATGTAGCTATCTGGCACTTGCAGTGTGGCTAGTTCAGGTTGAGATGTGCTGTAAGTGTAAAATACACAGTGGATTTTGAAAGAATTAGTATGAAAAAAGAATGTAAACTATCTCAGTTCACTTTCTAATATTGAATATATGTTAAAATGATAATATTTGGGTTTTGTTGGGTTAAATAAAGTATATTATTAAAATTAATTTCACTTTTTTCTTTTTAGCTTCTTGAAAGGTAAAAATGTGACTACTAGACAATTTAAAATTACAATGTTGCTCTTATTGGTGGCTCACGTTAGTTATGTTTCCACTGGACATGCCAACCTAGACATTGGATAGAGGCCCCTGAAATGAGCTTCCTAACTCTATAAGTGGCTGCAATTTGTCTGTAATTCACACAAGCCAGGTTTGTCTCAAGAGCAGATGAGAGAACAGAAACTGGTAGCCCAAGATGTCATCTTCTTGGAGCAGTCATTGCTCCTGGGGTGTCAGGGAACTGCCAGGCTTAGAGACCTGAGCCCAGAGCAGGTCTGTGTCCAGGATGGTGACCCTTCCTCTGTCCCCTGCGCCTGACCTCTAACTCTGTGTTGCTTTGTACTGAAGCTTCTCTCCCCAGACATGAAGAATCTCATCCTGGAACTGGAGACCTCGCAGTCCCCGTGCATGCAAGGCTCGCTAGGCTCCCCTGGGCCTCCCGGCCCCCAGGTTGGTGCACTCTACTGGACCCCTCTTGCTGTCTTCTGTTTAGAGCAGGAAAGCCCACTGCACAGAGCCTCTTAGTGTCTACTCCTTCTCATGTGATACAAAGCTGTTTTTCCTTCTCTCGCTAACTTCCTGCTCCAAAGCCACATGGTTAGAACACTGGCTGTTTGCTGGGTAAATTCTGGCCTCCCGACCTTGATTTCCTCATCTATGCAATGGGGATAATAATTGTCCCTACAGTACTGAATTTTGGGGGAATCAAATGAGGATGCTACCTCTATGGATATGGTTTTTATTAGTTACAATCAGACAAACACTTGATGATGGTGCCCCTTATGTAACCATTGACCACTCCTGTGGACCAGAGCTGCCTGCGTTCAGCACAGGGAAGTGGAGGCACAGAGGAGATTGTTTCCTGCCTCACTGGGCCCCCAGGTGTTGCTACCAAGTAGCCCGCCCCTGCCCACCAAAGCTAAAGGGGAGAGTGAGAAATAGGCAAAATGCTGGAGAAAGGATTTCTAGACAAACAAGGGTACCCTCCAGAAACCCCACCCCACAGACTCCTGGCTCTGTGGCCTGCCTCCAAGAGGGTGCTCCATCGGTGAGGGACAGCTGGGCCTGAGCCTTCCATGGGGAGGAGAAAGAGGGTGTAAGGAGCAGTTAGTTCCCCAGGTGCCTTCCCATGCAGGGGGCATAAAAATGACATCACCCACCTGGGTAAACCCTCGTGTGGCTTCCGGACACTTGAAGGCTCACCTGGATTACAAAGCTCCACAGGAGGGGACTCCAGCCTGTATCTCCTACATCACTTCCTACCTCCATTGTCTCCTTGACTCAGCCACAGTGACCATCTCTCAGGTTCTCAAACACTCCAAACTTGCTTTTAGCCACAGGGCCTTTGCACTTGTGGTCCCTGCTGTTTGGAATGTTCTTCTTTCTGGTTTTGATCATGGCCAGCTCCTGTTGGCCACTCAGTACTCAGCTTCCATGCCACCTCCTTAGAAGTGCCTTCTTCTACCACCCACTCAACCACTTAGTCTAAAGTAGTCTCCTGCCCGCACCCACCACCACAATCACTCTCTGCCACAATGACCTATTTTAATTCTCTGCATGATTTTCTCATCCTATTATGATTTCCTTATTTGTTTTTCTGTTCCTGGTCTCCTCTCTGTAAAACGTAAACTCAATGGCAGGGGTTGGCAAACTATATCTGTGGATCAAATCCTGCAGCAAAGTTTCAATAAAACGTTGAAGTGTTATTGTCTGTGGCTGCTTTTGCACGACAAAAGCAGAGTTGAGTAGCTGTGACAGAGACCAAATGTGACCCACAAAGCCTAAGATACTGACAATGTAACCTTCTAAAGAAAACATGTGTCAAGCCTTGGTCTGCAGGAACAGAGACATTGTCCATCTCGCTCACTATTATATTGCCCGTGTACAACAGTGCACGAGGTTGGGATAGGTTCTCCATAATTACTTGTTGGATACAAGAAAGAAAACAGGACTTTGAACCCAGAGTTGGCCAGAGGCTGACACAGAGAAGCTGGGAAGCCTGCAGAAAAGCAAGATGAGAATCCTTGGAGGTGCATTTCTATCTTCCCACCTTCAGCCAGTCTACTCTAACAGGTCTCAGGCATGCTAGAACCCATGGAATATAGAAAAGAAAAGGGGGACTTTCTGCTGACCTCAGGACAGTGGCTCTCTGGTCACACACATCTGTAACCTCGTGCAGTCCCCTCTGAAGCACCTGGAGGCTGTGTTGCCCAACTGCAGGGTCCTGTGTAGCCACCTTCATGTCCTTAGAACACAGTGTGGATGCTGTCCCTACTCAAAGTGAGGTCTGTGAACCAGCAACATTGGTATCATATGGGAGCTGGTTAGAAATGCAGAATCTCATCCCCCTGACAAATTCATTCTATCAGAATCTGCATTCTGACAAGATACCGCCCCTCCACCAAGTGAACGGAGTGAGTCATCTGCACATTAAAGTTGGAGAGGCAATGAGCTAGTATACAATGACCTTGTGAAATAGTTCTAGTCCACTTCAAGAAACAGAAAGGACTAAGGCTTGGAAGAATCAAGAGAATGGAATGAAAACCCCCCTCTTCCCTATCCAAAAATAGAAGGTGAAGAAACCAAAGATAGTGGTTCTCAAACTTATCTACACATTACAGTTCCCTGGGGGAGCTTCAAAAATTACCGATGCTTGTTCCTCCTCCCCTGAGATTGGTATTTATTATTATTATCATTATTATTATTATTAGAGAGAGGGTCTCACTGTGCCACCTAGGTTAGAGTGCAGTGACTTGATCACAGCTAACTGCAGCCTCCACTTCCCAGGTTTAAGTGAGCCTCCTATATCAGCCTCCCACAGGAGGTGGGACCACAGGTGCACATGCCATCATGCCTGGCTAATTTCTTAATATTTTGTAGAGACAGGGTCTCACCACATTGACCAGGTTGGTCTCAAACTCCTGGGCTCAAGCAATCCTCCCACATTGGCCTCCCACAGTGCTGAGATTATAGGCATAAGCCACCCCACCCAGCCTGAGGTTGTTATTTAATTGGGCTGGGTTGGGGCCTGGGCTTTGGGATTTTTCAAACATCTCCAGAGAATTGCAATATGCTGATAGACTTGGGAACCACTGGCTGAGGGGAGCTGTTGTTATTTGGACAAGTTTTATAGAAATCATATTTCAGGGAGGGAGGTTCCAAGATGGCTGAATAGGAACAGCTCCAGTCTACAGCTCCCAGCATGGGTGATGCAGAAGATGGGTGATTTCTGCATTTCCAACTGAGTTTTGAAGAGAGTAGTGGTTCTCCCAGCATGGAGTTTGAGATCTGAGAACGGACAGACTACCTCCTCAAGTGGGTCCCTGACCTCCAAGTAGCCTAACTGGGAGACACCTCCCAGTAGGGGCTGACTGACACCTCATACAGCTGGGTGCCCCTCTGAAATGAAGCTTCCAGAGGAAGGATCAGGCAGCAACATTTGCCATTCTGCTGTTCTGCAGCCTCTGCTAGTGATACCCAGGCAAACAGGATCTGGAGTGGACCTCCAGCAAACTCCAACAGACCTGCAGCTGAGGGTCCTGACTGTTAGAAGGAAAACTAACAAACAGAAAGGACATCCACACCAAAATCCCATCTGTACATCACCATCATCAAAGACCAAAGGTAGATAAAACCACAAAGATGGGGAGAAACCAGAGCAGAAAAGCTGAAAATTCTAAAAATCAGAGCACCTCTTCTCCTCCAAAGGAATGCAGTTCCTCGCTAGCAATGGGACAAAGCCTGACGGAGAATGACTTTGACAAGTTGAGAGAAGAAGGCTTCAGACGATTGGTAATAATAAACTACTCTGAGCTAAAGGAGGATGTTCGAACCCATCGCAGAGATGCTAAAAACCTTGAAAAAAGATTAGATGAATGGCTAACTAGAATAAACAGCATAGAGGAGACCTTAAATGACCTGATGGAGCTGAAAACCATGACACGAGAACTACATGACGCATGCACAAGCTTCAGTAGCCGATTCAATCAAGTGGAAGAAAGGGTATCAGTGATTGAAGTCAAATGAATGAAATGAAGCGAGAAGAGAAGTTTAGAGAAAAAGAGTAAAAAGAAATGAACAAAGCCTCCAAGAAATATGGGACTATGTGAAAAGACCAAATCTATGTCTGATTGGTGTACCTGAAAGTGACAGGGAGAATGGAATCAAGTTGGAAAATACACTTCAGGATATTATCCAGGAGAACTTCCCCATCCTAGCAAGGCAGGCCAACATTCAAATTCAGGAAATACAGAGAATGCCACAAAGATGCTCCTCGAGAAGAGCAACTCCAAGACACTTAATTGTCAGATTCACCAAAGTTGAAATCAAGAAAAAAATGTTAAGGGCAGCCAGAGAGAAAGGTCAGGTTACCCACAAAGGAAAGCCCATCAGACTAACAGCAGATCTCTTGGCAGAAACTCTACAAGCCAGAAGAGAGTGGGGGCCAATATTCAACAATCTTAAAGAAAAGAATTTTCAACCCAGAATTTCATATCCAGCCAAACTAAGCTTCATAAGTGAAGGAGAAATAAAATCCTTTACAGACAAACAAATGCTGAGAGATTTTGTCACCACCAGGCCTGCCTTACAAGAGCTCCTGAAGGAAGCACTAAACATGGAAAGGAACAACCAGTACCAGCCACCACAAAATCATACCAAACTGTAAAGACCATCAACACTAGGAATAAACCGCATCAACTAATGAGCAAAATAACCAGCTAACATCATAATGAGAGGATCAAATTCACACATAACAATATTAACCTTAAATGTAAATGGGCTAAATGCTCCAATTAAAAGACACAGACTGGCAAATTGGATAAAGAGTCAAGACCCATCAGTTTGCTGTATTCAGGAGACCCATCTCACATGCAGAGACACACATAGGCTCAAAATAAAGGGATGGAGGAAGATCTACCAAGCAAATGGAAAAAAAAAAAAAAAAAAAAAAAAGCAGGGATTGCAATCCTAGTCTCTGATAAAACAGACTTTAAACCAACAAATATCAAAACAGACAAAGAAGGCCGTTACATAATGGTAAAGGGATCAATTCAACAAGAAGAGCTAACTATCCTAAATATATATACACCCAATACAGGAGCACCCAGATTCATAAAGTAAGTCCTTAGAGACCTACAAAGAGACTTAGACTCCCACACAATAATAACAGAAGACTTTAACACCCCACTGTCAACATTAGACAGATCAACAAGACAGAAAGTTAACAAGAATATCCAGGAATTGAACTCAGCTCTGCACCAAGCAGACTTAATAGACATCTACAGAACTCTCCACCCCAAATCAACAGAATGTACATTCTCAGCTCCACATTGCACTTATTCCAAAATTGACCACATAGTTTGAAGTAAAGCACTCCTCAGCAAATGTAAAAGAACAGAAATTATAACAAACTGTCTCTGAGACCACAGTACAATCAAACTAGAACTCAGGATTAAGAAACTCAATCAAAACCACTCAACTGCATGGCAACTGAACAACCTGCTCCTGAATGACTACTGGGTACATAATGAAATGAAGGCAGAAATAATGATGTTCTTTGAAACCAATGAGAACAAACACACAACATCCCAGAATCTCTGGGAGACATTTAAAGCAGTGTGTAGAGGGAAATTTATAGCACTAAATGCCCACAAGAGAAAGCAGGAAAGATCTAAAACTGACACCCTAACATCATGAAAGTAGAGGAGCAGGAGCAAACACATTCAAAAGCTAGCAGAAGGCAAGAAAACTAAGATCAGAGCAGAACTGAAGGAGATAGAGACACAAAAAAACAACCTTCAAAAAATCAGCGAATCAGGAGCTGGTTTTTTGAAAAGATCAACAAAATTGATAGAGCACTAGCAAGACTAATAAAGAAGAATAGAGAGAAGAATCAAATAGATGCAGTAAAGAACGATAAAGGGGATATCACCACCAATCCCACAAAAATACAAACTACCATTAGAGAATACTATAAACACTCTACGCAAATAAGCTAGAAAATCTAGAAGAAATGGATAAATTCCTGGACACATACACCCTCCCAAGACTAAACCAGGAAGAAGTTGAATCCCTGAAGAGAACAATAACAGGCTCTGAAATTGAGGCAATAATTAATAGCCTACCAACCAAAAAAAGTCCAGGACCAGATGGATTCATAGCCAAATTCTACCAGAGTTACAAAGAGGACCTGGTACCATTTCTTCTGAAATTATTCCAATCAACAGAAAAAGAGGGAATCCTCCCTAACTCATTTTATGAGGCCAGCATCATCCTGATACCAAAGCCTGGCAGAGACACAACAAAAAAAGAGAATTTTAGACCAATATCCCTGATGAACATCGATGCAAAAATCCTCAATAAAATACTGGCAAACTGAATCCAGCAGCACATCGAAAAGCTTATCTACCATGATCACGTGGGCTTCATCCCTGGGATGCAATGCTGGTTCAACATATGCAAATCAATAAACATAATCCGTCGTATAAACAGAACCAAAGATAAAAACCACATGATTATCTCAATAGATGCAGAAAAATCCTTTGACAAAATTTAACAGCCCTTCATGCTAAAAACTCTAAGTAAACTAGGTATTGAGGGGATGTATCTCAAAATAATAAGAACTATTAATGACAAACTCACAGCCAATATCATACTGAATGGGCAAAAACTGGAAGCATTCCCTTTGAAAACTGGTGCAAGACAGGGATGCCCTCTCTCACTACTCCTATTCAACATAGTGTTGGAAGTTCTGGCCAGGGCAATCAGGCAGGAGAAAGAAATAAAGGGCATTCAATTAGGAAGACAGGAAGTCAAATTGTCCCTGTTTGCAGATGACATTATTTTATATTTAGAAAACCCCATCATCTCAGCCCAAAATCTCCTTAAGCTGGTAAGCAACTTCAGCAAAGTCTCAGGATACAAAATCAATGTGCAAAAATTACAAGCATTCCTATACACCAATAACAGACAAACAGAGAGCCAAATCATGAGTAAACTCCCGTTCACAGTTGCTTCAAAGAGAATAAAATACCTAGGAATCCACCTTACAAGGGATGTGAAGGACCTCTTCAAGGAGAACTACAAACCACTGCTCAACGAAATAAAAGAGGTCACAAACAAATGGAAGAACATTCCATGCTCATGGATAGGAAGAATCAATATCATGAAAATGGTCATACTGCCCAAAGTGATTTATAGATTCAGTGCCATCCCCATCAAGCTACCAATGACTTTCTTCACAGAATTGGAAAAAACTACTTTAAAGTTCATATGGAACCAAAAAAGAGCCCACATTGCCAAGACAATCCTAAGGCAAAAGAACAAAGCTGGAGGCATCGCACTACCTGACTTCAAACTATACTACAAGGCTACAGTAACCAAAACAGCATGGTATGGTACCAAAACAGATATATAGACCAATGGAAAAGAACAGAGCCCTCAAAAATAATACCACACATCTACAACCATCTCATCTTTGACAAACCTGACAAAAACAAGAAATGGGGAAAGGATTCCCTATTTAATAAATGGTGCTGGGAAAACTGGCTAGCTGTATGTAGAAAGCTGAAACTGGATCCCTTCCTTACACCTTATACAAAAATTAATTCAAGATAGATTAAAGACTTAAATGTTAGACCTGAAACCATAAAAGCCCTTCTTTTCAAGAAGAAAACCTAGGCAATACCATTCAGGACATAGGCATAGGCAAGGACTTCATGTCTAAAAACCAAAAGCAATGGCAACAAAAGCCAAAATTGACAAATGGGATCTAATTAAACTAAAGAGCTTCTGCACAGCAAAAGAAACTACCATCAGAGTGAACAGGCAACCTACAGAATGGGAGAAAATTTTACAATCTACCTATCAGACAAAGGGCTAATATCCATAATCTACAAAGAACTTAAACAAATTTGCAAGAAAAAAATCAAACAACCCCATCAAAAAGTAGTGAAGGATATGAACAGACACTTCTCAAAAGAAGACATTTGTGCAGCCAACAGCCACGTGAAAAAATGCTCATCACTGCCCATCAGACAAATGCAAATCAAAACCACAATGAGATGCCATCTCACACCAGTTAGAATGGCAATCATTAAAAAGTCAGGAAACAACAGGTACTGGAGAGGATGTGGAGAAATAGGAACACTTTTACACTGTTGGTGGGACTGTAAACTAGTTCAACCATTGTGGAAGACAGTGTGGCGATTCCTCAAGGATCTAGAACTAGAAATACCATTCAACCCAGCCATCCCATTACTGGGTATACACCCAAGGGACTATAAATCATGCTGCTATAAAGACACATGCACACATATGTTTATTGCAGCACTATTCATAATAGCAAAGACTTGGAACCAATCCAAATGTCCATCAATGATAGACTGGTTTAAGAAAATGTGGCACATATACACCATGGAATACTATGCAGCCATAAAAAAGGATGAGTTCGTGTCCTTTGTAGGGACATGGATGAAGCTGGAAACCTATATTCTGAGCAAACTATCGCAAGGACAGAAAACCAAACACCGTATGTTCTCGCTCATAGGTGGGAATTGAACAGTGAGAACACCTGGACACAGGAAGGGGAACATCACACACTGGGGCCTGTCGTGAGGCTGGGGGAAGGGGGAAGGATAGCATTAGGAGATATACCTAATGTAAATGACGGGTTAATAGGTGCAGCACACCAGCATGGCACATGTATACATATGTCACAAACCTGCACGTTGTGCACGTGTACCCTAGAACTTAAAGTATAATAAAAAATAAAATAAAAAAGAAATCATGTTTCAAACAGGCTCTGCATTTTGCATGTTCACCTGCAGATCCTGGGGGTGCTGTGGGGGCCTGAGGAATTTTGATGAATTTCCTCTCTGCTGTTTTGGAGAATCTGGAAAATAGCTGACTGAGCATTTTGCAGGCACATTCTGGCTGTGGATGTGCAAAGCTTTGATGCAGTGAGTTGTAGGGTCCCTGAGCTGGAGTCGGCTCCTCTCCAATGGACAAAAATGCACTCTTTACTTGCCAACATTCTTAGTGTCTTAAAAAAGAAGATTTTTTTCCTGCTGAAGAAAGGCAAAAATTATTTGGCACCTAGTACCCACAAATTGACCATGGGAATTTCCAAGGTGGCAGCTGCTGCTATGTGCAAAACTTAACTTGTCTCTTGTCAGGCCCCCAGGAAAGTTTGGCAAGAGTAACTGAAAAGACATGAGAGGTGATGAAGCCTCTTGTTTTCAGCAAGTGGGATTTATTCAAGACACTTTGGTTGCTCTCAACAAGCACTTGGGATGTTTTAGGCAAACAAAAGTTACAGGGAGAAAATTAAAACCACAGAGAGTAGATATGTGAGCATTGCAACCATGGAGCCACTGGAAACACAGCTCAGAGAAAGCTAAACAGGAGGAAGAACAGAGGAGGGGACTGGGCTGGAGGGCACAAGAAGAGCCTCCATGGGTCCCTGGAATCCTACATCTTCCCAGAGAATGAGGTTGCTGCTGTAGGAGCCCAGTGCACCAAGAGCCTCCCCACCCATACAGCTTCGGACTGATATATACTTTCTTTACTTTTTTATCTTGATTGATTAGGGTCCACCGGGGCTTCCTGGCAAGACAGGACCAAAGGGAGAAAAGGTATGAACTGAACCACTACTTTCTTCAACCCTTCTTTTCTTGGTAATTCCAGCCTGTTTTCTGGGCGTCCCACTGAGAATTTCCTAGTTGAGATTTCCAAACATGTGCCTTGGTGTGGGAGGCTGGGCGTCATGATGGCTGAGCTGCTGCAGCACCTATGAGATACCACTGGTGTATTTTGACGTAGCCCACTGACATGGCAGTGGGGCTGTGAGCAGCAGCCAAGCAGCTGAACCACATAGCCATGCCCAGTCATCAACTCTACTAAGCCTTCTGCTTCCAGAACATCTCTTCCAAAGCAGCCTCTCCTTACCTGTCTTCTCCGTCCATAGGGGGAGCTTGGCCGACCAGGAAGGAAGGTATGGTCTGCACTGTTCTGTGAGTGTCACATGGGCGTCTGTGCTCCACATGCATGTGTGTGCATGCACTCCTAGGGATGGGGGACCAGCAGTGCACTTCAGTGGCCACTGATACCCAGGTGGACAGCAAGGGTGCTGCCGTCTCGATGCAGGTGGACAGTGAGGGTGCTGCCGTCTTGAT
The DNA here is from genome assembly GCF_008728515.1 of Papio anubis. Lineage (NCBI taxonomy): Eukaryota > Metazoa > Chordata > Mammalia > Primates > Cercopithecidae > Papio > Papio anubis. Next base: position 161,665,046 of record NC_044977.1, on the reverse strand, counting down.
GGTGACAGTAGTAACCTCGCCCTTTCTGTCAACTTCTTTGTTCAGGAGCAGGAGCCTGCTACTGCCAGGCATTCAGACTTCTTCCAGGGGCTGCCAAGCCTGGCCAAATTCCACCCCTCTCACTTCCCACCCCAACCCCAGACCATCTCATTCTGCTACCCATCAGAGAAACCCTTCATAGCTGCAACTAGTGACACAGAATGACTCTCACTGTCTATTTGATTAAATTTGAATAAAGTGCCAGAGCAGACAGAAACAAATGGCTTTTGCTTTTTGGCTCAGCTGAAATAAATGGAGGTTACTTAAGGTCACAGTGACTCTGAGTGAACCAAACACATGTTATCAAGGCTCTCATTAGTGTCAAGTGGGAGTAAATCAGCAGCCTATTGTATTTGCTGAGGTCAGTGGATACTGGCACTGAATTTCTAGGTCTTGATTATAGACAGGGGTGCAAAACTTTGGCCAAGAAAGATATCCATGGCTCTAAATATAAATTACTGTATTTCTTGTTAAATGGTTTATTAAATGGTTTCATTGTCCACAAATTCCTTAAACAGAGTTTTGCAAGACAAAGTTACAACTCTTTAGGGCACAGATGAAAACTATAGCCAAGGCACAGCGGCTGTCTGAAGTGCTGGGGTGGTCTCCATGGCAATGGTCAAAGGATATTCTGCTGTGGTGTCCATGCTCAGGCCTAACAAGGACTATGATTGATTAGTCATGTGTGCCATGGATGTGGGAGGCAACAGTAGAAACCAGTACACATGCCAGCATTTGGCATGTCTGGGTTAGGGGCTGAGCCCTTCACATCTCTAGCTAACTGTGAAATTAGCTAATGGGCACAAGGTCAAGATAGGCCCTTAGCACCTGCACCCACTGTCTCTTGCAGGGCTTGCTCTTCCATAGCCCTGGCTTAGGCAGAGGCAGAGGTGACATGTACCATGTGCAAGTGAATACATTATTATGGGACCACTTGGGAGGAGCCTGTAGAGGGAATGGGAGAAGCCAGGCAAGGGTGTGGTATCAGGTGAAGTCCAGCTCTAGCAGTCTGATTCCCTAGGGGGAGCTTGAGAGTGTGAACTGCCCAAAGTTAAGGGAGCTGGGCTATTGGCTGCAGGAAGGGGAGTTACATAAATTACTGGGCAACTCCAACTGCTCAAGGGCAAACCGCAGTTACAGGTTGCAGAAATGAGCTGTTAGCAGCAAGGAAGGTAGCCTCTGGGCGATGGGCACTCTGAGCAGGTCAAAAAGACCTTGAAAGAGTGCTGACAGCATCTGCTACTGCTCCCCAAATGTAATCCTATCTCGTTCCATAGCACATCCTTGGGAAGAACCCATTGGAATGCAGGGGACTTTTAGGTGGGCATGGGTAGAAGTGATAAAAATTGAAAAACCAAGTTTAGAATCCCTTTCTCACCACTCTCCATTTCTTGAGAAGAATAAGGTCTTGTTTGGTGATACAGTGTGACACCAAGGGCTTGTCAGGCCATCAGTCTTTGGAGAGTGGGGATGAAGGTCAGAGTAGCCATGTTTAGAGACTCCACTCTCTCCTCTGGGCCCCAGAGACAAGACATATTTATCAGAAGTAAGAAAACAAACCCAGTTGCCCTGACTTTTGTTCTTGGTCTTTGAAGGGTAGACCTGGCCCCCCAGGTGTTCCTGGCATGCCTGGGCCCATCGGTTGGCCAGGCCCTGAAGGACCCAGGGTAAGTGTGGCATGCTGTCAGGGCTCATGTGGTATCAAAACAAGAGGGGGGAAGATGGCAGCTTTCCTGGCTCCTGGCACATAGTCAGGGAATCCCTTCTTCAAGAGGGGGAAGAAGAAGAGAGCTTAAGGACTGGCCACAGGGCCCCTAATATTTCCTCCTTCACTTGGCCTGCAAGACCTTGGTCAGTGCAACAGCTGTGCTCCTGTGGGAGGAGAAATAGGGGGCTGATCCCCTTTTCTACAGGGGCCCTGGTTCTCCTTTGTCCTAGGAACTAGCACCCCACTCTGGTTTCCCTGAGATGACCTAAGAGGGGTTTGTGTCTGGGAAGCTCTTGCCTGTCATGCTGAACTGGCAGGGAATGGAATGTTGAGTGGGTGGTGTCGGCTGGCTGAAGGATGGAAATCCTACATTCAGAGAGGGATTGCTGAGTGCTGATGAAATCTCCTTCCTCAGTCAGGCTATGGAAAGCAAGCACATCCCCATCTGCGCCTCTGTTTTTCTCACTGGTAGTCATAGACTGGAGAGTTCAGAGGCATGGCTCGGAGTTTTATCTGCAGAAGTCAGAGCTGGGCAGGTGGATCTCACCGTCTGCTCTGATTCATTTATTGGCTATATTATGGCAGCGGAAAACTGTGTTTCCAGTCCTCTTAGGAAAAGTCCCAAGGATGTTTTCAAAATCCTCTGCATAGAGCTGAGCTGTCCTGCACAGCAGCCAGTGGCCACATGTGACCCTCAAGTCTGTGGAATGTTGCTAGTGCTACTGTGGAACTGAATTTTTAAATTTTCACTGTTTAAGTTTAAAACCTTTACTAAATTCAGTTATTTGAAAACATTAAAGTATTTTTGGAGCAGCTTGAATGTATGAATCTGCTTTTTCAACTATAAATGTTACGATCTCTAAATACAGATCAAATATTTTGGATGAAAATTTAGCACCTGAATGGAGATGTGTAAATGTAAATTACACAGCAGATTTCAAGTACTTATTATGAAAAACACAATGTAAAATATCTCAATAATTTTATATAGATTACAAGTTGGGATGATTAGATTAATTAGATTAAAGGAGATCTATTAAAATTAACTTCGTTTAGTTTTACTTAAGGTGACTTCTTTTAAAAGTTTTAAATTAAGTATGTGGCTCACCTTATATTTCTATTGGTTAGTACTGGTATAGAGTATTTTTAGTACGGAGGGTGGGTGCTGGAAGTCCCAACCACAAGTCATTCTGAGGACCCTTCCTATGTGAAGAGCAAAGCAGGCAATGTTTTTTGCATGTGTTGACACCTTGTTTTCTGAGGCCCCAGTTCCCTCATGCCTCCTCCACTACTCTCTCACTATCCTCACTAGGAAAATACCAAGTATGACCATATACAACATCTTAGTGAGCAGTTGGTGTGGAGATCTGCTTCACCTTGGGCATTTTCATTTTATGTTTAATCTTAAACACAAGAATGAAATGTGGAGTATGAAGCTTTGAGACCCCGGGAGGGAGAAAGTGGGCGCAACTGGGGTCCTCAGATTTACAAGCCAGCCCTAATATCCCCAGTTCCTTCCCAATCTTGCCTGTGACTCTCCTGGTTCAGTTTCTCTAAAAAATATCATCATGGGTCTTTTCTTCTTTATCTTCTAATTCGCACAGGGTGAAAAAGGTGACCTGGGTATGATGGGCTTGCCAGGGTCAAGAGGACCAATGGGCTCCAAGGTCAGTGTGTGGTCTGGATGGACATTCCCAGATCTTCTCTGTAAGACTCTGGAGCAGCTGCTGTCTACAAACATAGGGACTGGGTGGGGCTGTCGTCCTGGACTAGGGAATGTCATGGATATTGGAGAGCCTGCCTTTACCAGCCCTTTGGAGAACATCATGCCTTGGGATGCAGGGGCATAGGAATGCCATTCCTGCTGTTCTTTTGGGCAGGAAGAACCAAGCTTCTGGACATCAGAGCAGATGGAAACCTTTGATCAGGCCTTTGCAGGGTGATAAGAGCAATGCTGCTTGTAGGCCTGGTATAACCACAACCCTCTGGGACATCTTTGTGTTTGGTGCTGCAACCCCACTAAAACTCACAGTGCAATGTGGAGACACACCTTACCACCACAGTCAGGGATTCCTCCTATTCTTGCACCAAACTCAAAAGTTCTACAGGGCTGATTGTAAATGTTCCTTCTGCTTTCTTTTAGGGCTACCCTGGATCCAGAGGGGAAAAGGTTAGTGCTTTTCTGGGATGGTGTCCCAGAGCCTGGTCTGGGCTACTGGCTCTGGAATCAGAGATGTGCAGAGGATGGGCCTAGGTCTCTCTTTAGTTTGCAACTGAAGCCACCATCCCTAGCTATTCCCCGCCCTTTGTCAGTGGACTGAGAGAGAAGTGAGGGACCTCCTGAAGGCAGGGCAAGCTGGTAAGAGAAGGGCTCCCCATAGAGGCAGAGGCCCCTCATGTGGAGCACATAAGCAAATGAAGGTCGTGCCAGGTGGACAACAAGCACAGTTTGCATGGAGTGCTGGAGGAAATTGGTGATGCATGTCTTTAGGCCGAGCTTCCACCATACAACCTTCTGACCTGGCCAAAAACCAAATCAAAACTAGCATCAACCTGTGGACAAATTTCCTACAGGATGAGAGAGGATTTGGGGCCCAGAATTTTCTGTGAGTTTTCCTTTATGAATGCAAGAGATCTTCGAGTTTCAACAAAAAGTAGATCACAACGCATTCCTTCCCTGGACAAGTCACCTGATATCTCTGAGCCTATTTCTTCACTTGTAAAATGAGGGTTTTGCTTTAGGGAGCTTTGCAGTTTGAAATGCTTGAATTTCCCTCCCAGTATATTAACTCATTGACTTTGTCCTGTGGTTTCTTCCTAGGGGTCCAGAGGTGAAAAGGGTGACTTGGGTCCCAAAGGAGAAAAGGTAATGGAGAAAACCTTTCCATAGAAATGATAAATGTCAATGCAAGTAGCAGCCACCACCCACCCCCATCTATGGACTGATGATGGACTGATGGACAGGCCTCTATCTTGAAAATGACCAACCAAGCCTGTCCACAGCTGTTTCAGGTGTTATTTCAGAGGCAGTCACAGTATCTGTTGCTCTTTTTTACAGGGTTTCCCAGGATTTCCTGGAATGTTGGGGCAGAAAGTAAGTAACCTTGAGGTAGTGAAAATAGACCTCAGTAAAAATCAGGTCCTCCAAGCACAACAAAAAGAGCTCTGCCTCCTTGTCTGTCAGGCAGGGATGGTGGGTTTAACCATGGAAACTTCTGGTTTGGGATGGGAAGAAAGTTGCTTTTCACCCTGGGGAGAGGGTGGCGGGATGGTCTGGGGCCTCCCTGTAGCTCAATGGGAAGGAAAGGACAATCCATCTGGGTTTTGGGTTTTTGTTTGTTTTTTTGTTTGTTTTTGCTTTTTTGCTTTTCCTACCTCTTAGAGGGCTGTAATGCACTCAGATCTGAGCCACAAGTGTCAAAGCCCCTCTCAGCACACAGGCCCCAGTGTAAGGCACAGGTGTCTTTAGCTTAAGGTCACTGTGCCTTATTGCAGTCCTTCTTCAAGGGCGGTGCACATACTGCCAGAAGGACACAAAAGTATTTGAACTGAAGACTGCTAACATTTTTTAATAGTTAAATTTTGTATTTAAATAGTTAAATATTGGCCAGGCATGGTGCCTCATGCCTATAATTCCAGCACTTTGGGAGGCCGAGGTGGGCAGATGGCTTGAGCCCAGGAGTTTGAGACTAGCCTGGGCAACATGGTGAAATCCCATTTCTACCAAGAAAAATATACAAAACATTAGCTGGACATGGTAGTGTGCACCTGTAGTGCCAGATACTTAGGAAGCTGAGGCGGGAGGATGGCCTGAGCCCAGGAGTCAAAGCTGCAGTAAGCCATGATTGCACCACTGCACTCCAGCCTGGGCCACAGAGGCAGACCCTGTCTCAATAAATAAATAAATAGTTAAATATTTAACGGATATCTTGCTTGGGACAAGACTTAATAAAAAAGGAGTCCATTTCAGGTAACTTAAAGAAAACTAATTATATAAGCAAATTAATGGAAATGTTAAAAGAGGAAAAACAGTTTTACTTAAAAATGTTTAGATTAGCTTTTCATTCAGGGTAACAGTGAACGTCAAAGAATAATAAATTACCGTAAAATTAAGTATGGCAGCTTCTCTGTCCTCTGCACCATTTACTAGACTTCCCATCTGAAGAGTTCTCTTCCCCTTTTATGACAGGCTGTTTTAAGATAGAGCTGATGTGATGACCACAATTAGGTCTTGGGAGAGAAATTAGATCAAGAAATTCCTGACTGCTTCCCAGCCAATGTAGAGAAGGGCCACACTTCCTTCTGACAATCCCTGAAAAAAAAAAAAAAAAGTGCTGCTTGTGCTGCTGTTTTCTTCCAGCCATAAAGACATCCCTGAGCCTCTCTAAACAGCCAGGGAAAAACTGCAAACATCTCCATGGCCATGTAGCATCCATCCTATCCTCTCACACTCTCCCATTCCCTAGAGAATGTTGAAGGATGCATGGGTTGGAAAGAAATCATAGATTTAAGGACAATTCTTGGTGAAACAAGACATTGGTGGCTTGGGTAGGGACACACTGGCTGAGTTGACAGATAATTTCAGAGCTTTACGCTTGATCCTTTCCATATACAGGTGTTCCCTGGAATTTTCTATTGTGTTATACCTCCTCTGACTGCCACGTGAAAAAGTGCCTGGGTGTTTTTTTGTTCTCTCTGAGTGGCTGGGCAGCTCTTCATGGGAACTGGCTGCTGACTAACACTCATGATTGCTATTGCTAAATTTTTCTTGTTGGCGGTGCATTCTGGGCTGTTGGGGGATTACTGGAGATAGGAATGAAGCGCCCTGTGGGTTCATGACCCAAAGAAACAGTAAGTGGGGCCGGAATCCATGTAGAAGAAAATGGGGAAGAAGGAGAGAAACTAAGATGGAGAAATGGGTTTTGTGAAATATTGGCCTTAAACTATGAAATTCTGCAATGAGTACATTGGGTTTTGATAGTTCAACATAGAGCTTTACAAACAGGAATACTGTTTCCATTGTTCTCCATGCCTTTTTCAATAATTATATTGAATATCTGAACATACGTTTGGAACGTCTCTGCCCACAAAAGAGCTTTCATCTAAATCAAATGGCAGTGAGCTGGAACTCAAACCAATGCTTACTAAGAGTGGGCCAGCACATAATCCTAAGTAAGAGTCATTAAATGAGTAGAAACTTCCCGAAGACGACAGTTGGCAAAACTGTGTCCAATCATTTAAAAGCTTCCAGATTTGAATTTGTGCTGAAAACAACACATAAGAAAACACAACATAAAATTGCGACTAGAAGGAAAGCATTTTTCCAGACAGCTTGTAGTAAGTAGCACAGGCATGCTGTGCTGGATGCCCCAGCCTCTCACTGCCTGTTCTGGGTGATGATTTGTCTCTCCTATTTGGCCATCAAAATGTGTGCTGCTCCACACCTGTCCCTCTCAGGTAACAGATAACCCACTTAGAATTACCTTCTTCCTTCCCTCCTCTTCCTTGAAAGACATGTCTGCCTTTCTCATGACTTCATCACTCTCCCAACCTTCCAGGACAGCCCAGTTGGCATAGATTCGGAATGATCAAGTAGACTGCCCTCATACTCTTGACTAGCTAGACCTGTGTAGATGTGCCCACTCCACATGCCCTAAGTCCTCTCTTGCTTCTCTTTCCTTCTTTCCAGGGTGAAATGGGTCCAAAAGGTGAACCTGGGATAGCAGGACACCGAGGACCCACGGGAAGACCAGGAAAACGAGGCAAGCAGGTAAGGATCCCAGGGCTTACCACGCGCCTGAGGTCAGAACTTCCTGACCTGGCTGTGTGTGGAGCGGCAGGCAGGTGGCTTTAATCAGAGATATTCTGTAGACCTAGACTCCAGTGTCCTCTGTGCTAGCAGACAGGAGCAGCACCACTTCCAGAAGCTGCTGGCATCTCTAGGCTAGCCATAGCTGGAAGTGGATGGGATAGGATGCTCCATTAGAACTGTGCCAAGGCCAGAAGCAAGAGTGGATATTTGGTTCATAAAAACAAGTCTGTCTTAACCAAAGCAGCTAGGAATGGAAGGCAGATATGGTCATTTACCCAGAAAACCTATTTTATGCTTCAATGTCCCAGACACAAATGAAGTTTTAAAGACGAACCTAGATATTTTCCTGTGTTAAGAGGTCTTCTGGGTCTCAACAATAGGGTGATTTTTCCCTACTCAGGTCTCCAATTTGTAAGTGACCTTTTTGCTTGGGTTTATTAACAATTTTAAGGCAATTGTTCATTCTGAACTCCCCCTGGTCAGAAAGCTCTTGTGTTAAGCCATGTGATGTGACATGACTGCTCTAGAGACAGCCTTGGCTGTCTTATATGTAATCCTGAGAGGTAAACATCTTTGGATGGAAGCTTTTTCCCTTCTTTTACTTATTTCCTTAGGCTATATCTGTGGTCCACAAACTTAATCTTACATCAAGATCACCTGGGGGTGGGGCCGGTGATTAAATACAGATGTACAGATTCCCCCACATCAGGTGCAATGGTTGTAGTTCCAAGCTTGCCACTCCTCGTCCCTCGCCTAGGCCTTATTTTCCAAAGACCATAATATAATTGACCTGGAATGAACTTTCAGCATGGGTTTGGTTATTTTTTTTAAGCTCCATGTGATTTTAATGTGCAGCCAGGGTTCAGAACCATAATAACACTATGAAGCCAATTCTGGTCTTTTCCCAATCAATTTAGAAAGAACACAGACTCCAACCTGGAAAATGGAGACTGCACAGTAACTTTCAGAGTTACAGTCTTCCAGTCCAGTTTCCAAACTTTGATCACGGGTAGCAGGGTCATGGTTTCACAATAATGCCACAGATACCAGTTTCTTAAAAGTAGGCTCAGATAAAAAAGGAAACAAAATGGGGGAGAAATCTTTTCTTGTATCACTTTATCCCATCCCAAGAATTCCATTAATAATATTTTAAGCTTGGGGTTCCAGAAGCTTCCTGGCTTCCTTCTGTCTTGGGCAGTGTTTGTCTTTTCCTAGTTCCCGGTAATAACCAAAGCCAGGAAGGCCATTTATTGAGCCTGCTGAAACTGATTCCATTGGAATCGTAAAAGCTACACCAAAACCACATCTGGGAGCTCAGAGAAGTTAGAGAAATGAGTCCAAGCTTTCGACAAGACATTGTGAACAACCCGAGGATGCTGCAAACCCTCCGTGTTGGTGTCGCTCCAGTTGGCAGATAGCAAGTTGTTAGCCTTAGAAGCCTGCTGCGGTACTTGTTTTTGTCATGAATTAATCTCCCAGCTTAGAGTCTTACATACCCTTTGTTGGCCAGCAGTGCTGAGAGTCTCTGAAAGTTATTGTTAAGTCAATCCAAAGCCAAAAATCAGAAATTCAGAAGGGATCTCAGATAGTGATTTCTGTGCCCGAAGGATTACAGAGACCACTTAATCCAGTCTCCTCAGGTTATTCACAAGGAAGCTGAGGGTCAGGGAGGTGGAGCTGCTTGCCCAAGACCCCTCCACGAAGTCAGCTTCAAAGCCAGGGTTAGAATCCAGGGAGTTGAGTTGAGACCAACTTCCCCCACATGACTTCTTCTCTCAGCTACCTTCATGCTTCAGGACTTGCCTTCGGGCAAGCCCAGGAAAGCAGCTGTTGACTTTATTATAAAAATTTTCTCGGTTGGGCGTGGCGACTCACGCCTATAATCCCAGCACTTTGGGAGGCTGAGGCACGAGGATCACCTGAGGTCAGGAGTTTGAGACCAGCCTGGCCAACATATAGTGAAACCCCGCCTCTACTAAAAAATACAAAAATTAGCTGGGCATGGTGGTGCACATGTCTAGTCCCAGCTACTTGGGAAGCTGAGGCAGGAGTCGCTTGAACCCAGGAGGCAGATGTTGCAGTGAGCTAAGATCACGCCACTGCACTCCAGCCTGGGTGACAGAGCAAGACTCCATCTCTCAAAAAAAAAAAAAAAATCTCCTGCCATGTCTGTTTAAAATGAAAAACAAAAAACAAAAACCTTCAGTAACTGAGAAACAATTTCCTTGAGAGAGATCACCCAACTTTGTGGCAAATAAGGAATAAAGAATGCCTTTCCTGGAAAGCTCTACTCAGTGATTCTTGCTGATAGAGATATGGCTCATTCTGAGCGATGGCCGATAAGAGGAATATTCCATTACTGCTGGTGTCAGAATGAAGGAGCATTTCCAGCTCCTTCAAACTTTGGCACTTCCTGTGCTCAGAGCCAGCTGACAAGGCCGTTAGAAAAACAAGCCTGAACTGTGGCTATATTAAGATGGTGTGACTTCCTTTGCCATCCTGGGACCCAGCTTGGTTACTGCAGGGAATGCTTCAGCTTGGGCTGAGGCTTAAGAACTCCCTCCATAAACATGAAATCAGAAATAAACTCTGACCTCACGGATCCCATATTCAGAGTTCAAGAACTCCTTGGACATTACCAAGAGGGCTCCCAGTGCCATGTGGACAAGGCGGCAGGTCACCTGTCACCGTTGTGGCTGGAAAGGAGTCCCAAGCATGCCTGCTCCCCAGATTTGAGAAATATTACATTTCATCAGGTGGGCAAGCCTGCCAAGGCGCAAGTGTCGTAAGAAGAACCAGGCCAAAAACGTCATGTGTCAATCACTGCTCTGATAAGGCCTGAGGCAAGAGCAGACAATTAGCAAATTGCTTAGGGGAAGAGTCAATAGCATGCACCAGCCTTGGTTTCAGGGTGACTCCTAAGGGCAACCCTGAGGGAGAACGAAGAGCCCAGTCTTTGCTCTTGATGCTCCCAGAATAGGCAGAAAAGAGGACACTCCATGTGGAACGGCTGTAGCCACAGGTGTACCCTTTTTAATAAACCAGGACTTGTTTAACTCTGTGAAACACATGGAACCAGGCCAGTTGCTGTGATAATTGGCTTACCCCACATAGCTCTTCGTTCTGTGCAAACCACATTTTCACCTCTGAGATCTTTGTTACTCTCACAACAAACCTATGTGGGTGTAAATTTACTGGCCCCATTTTTAAGATGACGAAACTGAGGTACAAAGCAGAGACATGAGTTACCCAGAGTCTCGAGGTCAAGGTGAAACCTCTGGATTTACAGATCAGCAAAGCTGCCTACCTTTGTGTTTCTAGCATCTTTGTCCTCCCTCATTTCATCTGGGGAAAGGAGGCGAGCTAGACAGATTCCAGCCCATAGGATGTGTATGTCTCATGGGGAGACATCAGTGAAATGACCACACAAATCATCCATATGCTGTGATCTGGAATAAATGCCATGAAGGAAACAGACTGAGTTGTGAGAGCTTATGGTGGGGTGAACTGACTCTGTCCAGGAAGGTCAGGGAAGGCTTTGCCATAGGGCGTTTGAGCTGAGAGCCAAAGGGTGAGTGACAGTTAACTAGGCTAGGGGGAAGGAGGAGATTTTGAGGCAGAGAGAAGGGTCTTGAGAAGGGGGATAATAGACACGGTGCCCTTGAAGACCAAAAAGGCCAAAAGGCTGGAATGAAGCTGGAAGGCCTGGCCATGCAAGGCTTCGCAGGCTGCGGTAAAGAGCTAAGTCTTTATCCTGAGTGCAATGGGAAGCCAATGAGTGAAAATAGCTCATTTCTAGGCCTATTTCCTCATCTGCCCGGGGCCTAGAGTAGATTTGTCTGATTCTTTTCAGCTGCCATGTACCACATTTGTAGGACAGAGCAAGAAGTAAGGTCTGCAAACTTGTAACCATCACTATCTCAAATGTCACTTGCCCTAAGCTTATTAAGAGCTTGATGGTCAAGACCTCTGGAGCTGCATCCCCCGCTGGTTAAGTGCTCCTTAAGTACAAGGTGATCTCTGATTTAGTGATAAATGGGGCAGGAAGCTTGCTATGTCGTGCTTTCATAACAGGCTCTGCCTTTCTCTCTGTCAGGGACAGAAAGGGGATAGTGGAGTTATGGGCCCACCCGGCAAGCCTGGGCCTTCTGGTCAACCTGGCCGTCCAGGCCCCCCAGGGCCCCCAGGCCCCCCATCTGCAGGTAAGAGCTACACTGCTTCACTTGATCCACTGTTGCAGTACTGGCCAGCCTCCCAGAGAGAACACAAGGAGATGCCAGCAGAGATGCCTTGTGTTTCAAGTTAGAAACTGCCAGAGGCACTCCAATATCTTTATAATTTCTCCACAATTTAGCTCATTCAACTTTTATGCAAGAGAGATAAATGCCATTCTGAATTTGTTTTAGCATTCTGAAGAACAAATAGAGGAAAGAAAAAAAGCACATTAATGATGTCATTTATACCTTAAGTGAAAAATAACAGGAACATATTTCATCAACGAATACCTTTTTCTAGATAAAAGTTTCATGGCTCCAAGCAGTTATCTTAAACCTAGAAGTAAAGGTGACATTGCAGGTTTTTCTATCTTACAGTGTTATACGAGAGTCCTTATTGGTTTGCAATGGATATAGAAAGAGGCCGGGCGTGGTGGCTCACGCCTGTTATTTCAGCACTTTGAGAGGCCTAGGTGGGCAGACCACTTGAGGTCAGGAGTTTGAGACCAGCCTGGCCAACCATGGCAAAAACCCTTCTCTACTAAAAATACAAAACTTAGCCTGGCGTGGGGGCACACAGCTGTAATCCCAGCTACTCTGAGGTTGAGGCAGAAGAATCGCTTGAACCTGGGAGGTGGAGGTTGCAGTGAGCTGAGATTGTGCCATCTTGAAACTCTGTCTCAAAAAAAAAAAAAAAAAGATACAGAAATAAATTACTAAAATGAAATTAAAAAATAAAAAGTTGGCCGGGCACGGTGACTCACGCCTGTAATTCCAGTACTTTGGGAGGCCGAGGTGGGCAGATCACGAGGTCAGGAGATCGAGACCATCCTGGCTAACAAGGTGAAATCCCGTCTCTACTAAAAACACAAAAAATTAGCCAGGTGTGGTGGCAGGCACCTGTAGTCCCAGCTACTCGGCAGGCTGAGGCAGGAGAGTGGCGTGAACCTGGGAGGCAGAGCTTGCAGTGAGACAAGATCACGCCACTGCACTCCAGCCTGGGCGAGAGAACGAGACTCTAAATAAATAAATTAATAATAAATAAATAAATAAAAATTAAAAGTCTGCTATTGAGAAGGGCATAGATATGCTGCTTCCTTGTTTGTTTTCGAGACAGAGCCTTGCTCTGTCACCCAGGCTGGAGTGCAGTGGTGGGATCTTGGCTCACTGCAACCTCTGCCTCCCGGGTTCAGGTGATTCTCCTGCCTCAGCCTCCTGAGTAGATGGGATTACAGGTGCCCGCCACCACACCTGGCTAATTCTTGTATTTTTAGTAGAGATGGGGTTTCACCATGTTGGTCAGGCTGGTCTCAAACTCCTGACCTCGTGATCTGCCCACCTTGGCCTCCCAAAGTGCTGGGATTACAGGTATGAGCCACCATGCCCAGCCGCTGCTTCCTTCTTTTACCTCATTCAATTTTATTAGCTAAGCCCTTTATGTCTTTCCCTTGTCAGCTCATGGTAGGGGCTTTCACAGCACATCAACTGTATAAAGACAGTATCAAGAAGATCATTTGTTGACTGCAACATTTTTTTGTCTTCAGTTATACAAAATGAATCCAAACAATTTTTATTCCAACTTTTTTCTGAAGAAAACGAAGACATTTATAATTCCATAGTGTATTCCCCCTCCTCCTGTGTTTATGGAAATACATTTGCAGCCACATCATGGGATGGGCAAGAAATGTCATATTTTGTTAGATCCTTTAAACTAAGTTAAATCTGGCTCTGAGAGTCCAACCTGCTAGGATGCCAAAACATTTAATTTAGGCATTATTAGGATTTTCACTACTCCTCCAACAACCACTAATGGGTTGGGCAAAGATCCTGGTGAATTATGGCAGAAAATTGTCAGGGAAGGTCCCTCCAACCTTTGGTCTACTCCATTCACCTCTGAAATAGAGTTGAAATAGAAATAGACTTGTCACCCAAGTCCCTGTGGTCCACAGATACCTGGTGGCTGCTGTTCCTATGCCATACGTGGGTATCAGAACATTTTCAAGGCTGGGAGTCCTGGTCCCCACAGTTCAACTGTCCAAGGAGCACCCCACAACCATTCTTTCTGAGACCTGTCTCTTCCCCAGGATACTCTCCTGTCCCTGTCTAGGAAGTCTCTCGTCTTCCATCCCTGACTCCCTCCTTCCTGATACTCCTCATATACCAGCACCCCAGTTAGGAGCTTTGTCCTTCAGGGAACAGAAGGCAGAAAGAAAAGTTTGCTTCCAATATTACCTGCTTTTAGCAAGGGCAAGAAAGCACAAACTCTTGCTACCTCCTTGAAATAGGGAGAGGAGGAAGGAAATACTGGGAGAACACACATTGATTAGTATGGGTAATAACTTATGTTTGTGGCACCTGTTTCCATGTTGTTAGTGGAATCAGATCTGAGATGCAACCCAGGCCACGTGCCCACACTCCATAATTCAGTTTTGGAATTGGCTGGATGCTCTGAATCAGGGTCCTTTCAACTAGTCCTCATACTCCATGGTCCTGGGAGGCAGGATGTCCCCCTGGAGTCCCATGACTATGAGCTACCAACCCCAGAGATTGAGAGCATGGCCTGAGGTCTGGGTTGTGCCTTCGGAAGGGACTCTCTTGGCCCCTGGGGTACCTAGGGGCTCACAAAACTGGGGAGTAGGCCGGGCGTGGTGGCTCACGCCTGTAATCCCAGCACTTTGGGAGGCCGAGGTGGGCAGATCACGAGGTCAGGAGATCGAGGCCATCTTGGTTAACATGGTGAAACCCCGTCTCTACTAAAAATACAAAAAATTAGCTGGGTGTGGTGGCGGGCGCCTGTAGTCCCAGCTACTTAGGAGGCTGAGGCAGGAGAATGGCGTGAACCCGGGAGGTGGAGCTTGCAGTGAGCCGAGATCATGCCACTGCACTCCAGCCTGGGCAACAGAGCGAGACTCCATCTCAAAAACAAAACAAAACAAAAAAATACTGAGGAGTAGTCCAGGGGCATGTGATGTGTGGATGCGTGGGAGGTCTGTAGTGGGCTGGGATCTTAATGGTCTCACTGTGTTTATCTCTGTGTAAAGACCAACCCTCACCTGACCTGAACTCTGGTTCCCTCCTGGGGCTGGGGGATGGATGAGAAGGGCTAGGCTGGAGCTGTCAGCAGCTCCTCGGTGCCCGCTGTTTCTCTTGTCTTGTCAGTATTCTGTGTATTGCAATCCTGTCCTCTCAGCAGGCCCCACAGAGTCATACTTTTTCTCCCTGGCCTTCCAGCTCCCTCTCTTCCACCCAGTATGCCCACCTCCCTCTCCCTCGACTACCCCAGCCTCTGCCCAATCACACCCTGCCCTCTACCCTTCAGAGGATGCCATCTATGGAGCTGGAGCTATTCCTGTGGTCTCTCTGGGTCCACATGGCCTGACATGGCACTCCTCTCACCTCCTGTCCATCCAACGAAATTCTCTCTTCCTTCGAAGTTCTTTTCAGTAAGGCCTTCCTTGGCCCCTAACAGGATAGATCACCTCCCCCACCCCGAGCCCTGGTCACATATTGCCTCTCTGTTATGGCCTCTCCATTGGTAACGTTTCTGCAGATGTGTTTCATCCTCTTGCTAGATCCTTGAGGGCAGTGTCAGCGGC